>NW_004949101.1:8100570-8120454 GCF_000317375.1 Microtus ochrogaster | reverse complement strand
TGTTTTGCAGACATGTTGCTCAGGTTAGCTTTGAACTTGGAATGTAACTCCTGACTCCTGATCCTCCTGCCTCCATCTCTGGAGTGCTAGGATTATAGGCATCACCACATCGGCTTTATTTGATGAAAAGATTAAATCCAGGATTTTGTACATACCGGACAAGCAGTCGACTGAGCTGTAGCGAAATCCCAAGAGCAGCATTTTATTTTTTTTTAGTTACAAAACAAAAATATGTATGAAAGCTCTATCACGTTGTTCAGGCAGTGACTGTGGAGTGTGTGGCTGTGCCCACCTAATGCCATCGAGGAGAATTACTTTAAATACAGTTGTAGGCTTCCGTCATAAAGAAGAAAAGCTAAGGTTAAAATATAACTAGGCTGGGTCACCGGGTCACTGCTAGTTACCAGTCCTCTATTATCTGGAGAGCAGAGTTACTTTATACACCCGGCTTCCTGGCATTATCCCTTTGGGGTGACGAATCAGTCACAAAAGATTATCCTCACTTACCTCCTTTAAGTCTGTCCTCCTTTGGGTGTCTAATCTAATGGTATTCCAGATAGCTGCCCCGCTGAGCAACAATTTCACATGAATTACAAAGGAGGGGGGCCAAGGACCAGCCTCCCAGGAATTTTACCACAATAGCAACAGCCATGGGCTGCTTGTCATTTCTAAACAGGCTCCCAAGACAGTGTACAGCTTGTAGAAACAGAACAGCTGAAAATATTCTTGATCCAAATGCATCTTGGTTTTGCCAGTTTATAGAATAAAATTGCAATGCAGAAAAAAATGCTTCCTATTGTGGGTGCCAGAGAGTTAATTGGGCCATTTCCCGAGATTAGGCCCATGGGTGTGGGATGAGGTCATTCTTTGTGTAGAGAAGGGATTCAGGGTAGTCTACTGAGTTTGAACTGACAGACACCAGTTTCACTAAGACTACTGCAGAGATATTCTCTTGGATTTTGTTTATTTTTTTCCTTTGACACACTGTCTCATTATGTAGCCCCGTATGGCCTTGAACTCACAGTAATCTACCTGTCTCGGCTTCTGGAGTGCTAGGATTAAAGTCATGTTCAGCAGGAGACAGATCAGGATGTTCTACAGTTCCTGTGGCGGGGAGGGATGGGCTTCAAGACCTTAGAAGATACTAATGTCCTTAGATTCTGGCCTCTTGCGTATGATCATGTAGTATAGTATACAGCCCGTAGACATTCCCTGGGCTTTGAATCATTTCAATGGTAACAGAACAAATACATTCTCAAGATGATGGACATGGCTGTTATACTGTTTAGGTCAGAAACTGTCTGTAATGTATTTAGTTACTATTTTTGGCTTCCTGATTAGCTGAATGCATGCATGTGGAACCTGGTATACAGAGGGCCAACTGTCACAGCCTTTCTGTGTGCAAGTTCTTCTGTTTTGGCTGTACTTTGAGGTTCTCTTTACCTGACTAGTTCCAGATTACAAAGGACAACAGTCAATATCCAGCAACTATTATATGCCAGGCAGTGCTCTCATGGTTTGTAATATGACACTAGGCAAGTCTTCAATTCTCAACTCACTGATAGGGAAAGTGAGGCACAGAAAGTTACATTGCTTATCCACGGCCACACTGGGAATAAATTGCAGGAATGATACTCAAGTCAGAAAATCATGGTCTTCATTGCCTTTCCTGTGGGCCCATATTTTGATATGGCACAAAAGCCATAGGCCCGGTCTGAGCTGATCATGTAGCTCTGCAGATAAGATGTCTCTGCCTAACAATAGCAAGGATGTAGATCTCCTGAGGAGAGGTGTTGACTGAAACTGGTCAGGATGTTTGGTGCTTCCTTCCTTTGTAATTTGGAGGATGTCTTATAGAGATGCTAATTCAAGGTCTACCTGACTGCTATATGCGGATGTGACCAGAGCCCATGCACCTGGTTGCCTAGGAGATAGCCTAATGTGTTCCCGCTCTATTCATGTAAGGATATATAAGCTGTTTGGAGAATAAATAAGAGATCTTTTTGGAGAGAGATCTTGCCTGTGAAAGATGACCATGTAAGTTGTGTCTGATTATTCCTCGCGACTCCATTCCAACCGAGTTAGGGAATCTGTGTTGGACCCTCACGGGCTCTGACACTTTCCTTGTCTACCCCAACAGTCTTCCACAAGCTGCTCTAGCCATTAGATAAACTGTCACTGAGGCAAGCTGGGTGGCAACTCTCTTTGTCTTAAACTTGCTGCAGTTCATGATTAACATGTCCTCTCCACCCTTACCCCTTTATTTCCTGTCCCTAAGTCATGGCTTCGTCTGCTCCTCAGAGGCGATGGAATCTGCACATCTGTCTAGCTTCCTGCTGGCTCCAGCAAGGGTGGCATGAGTCACTGCCCTTTTCAATTGCCAAAAAGACAGAAGACAGGTCGTATCCCTCCATGCTCCAGCTCGGTGCTCTATTGCTGATGATCTACTTCTCTTGGACACAAAAGTCCTTTCTAAGCTACTGACAGGTCCAAAAGAAACTCTGGACAAGTGGCTAACTGTGGTGCCCATTAGCACGCCAAAGTGCTTGTTGGCCTCCAGGTTCTCTCAGCATAGCAAATACCTGTTACAGAGTCCGTGTTGGCATCCCGACTTCTCCCAGCTCTTGACCCTATCCCCTACCCTAGACTTCTCTAGCTCATGGGCTTCTCTTTCTCTAACTTTCCATGCCCATACAATACAACCCTGCCATTTTGGCCATGTGCTTGCTCCCTTGTTCTTTTGTCTTCCTTTCTTTCCTCTCTCTGCTGGTCCTCCTATCCCTCCCTCAGTCTACTGGCCATATTTAGTCCCTGCTCTGGACTTCTTCAGAAGTCTATAGCTGTACTCATTCCTCATGTCTGCAATAAAAATCTTCCCCTCTATCATACCTTGGAGTGTTCCTGCCTTCCCTTGATATACTTATCATATGGGCTTAGGACTTTGAAGTCAATTCTTGGGCATCAGTCTGCTTGAAACAGAAGCCGATTATCTTACATGTTTACTGCAGGGGACAGGGTGTATACCTTGCTGGCCGCCATGGAGAAGTATTTGAAGGCAGTGGCGTTACTTTGTGGTGCAGCAATATTCCCTTCTAAATACATCTATGGGTGAAAAAGAGGATGTAAATAGCAAAAGCCTTTAAAAGTGATACAAATATTTTAAACCTAAACAGCCATAATGGTTGCCAGAGCATTGTGAATATAATCAATACCATTGAATTGTACATTTTAAAGGAGTAGACATTGTCTTAGTTTTACTTCAAGCAAGAAAGGAGAAGAAGCTAATGTCACCTACTACACACACACACACACACACACACACACACACACACACACACACACACACTAGAGAGATGCTGCCCCAGGAAAAAGAAATGGACCCTATTTGTGTTTTCTCATGTTCCTTGCATCTGAATTACAGTATGTAAGTAACGTTTCTAGAAGCAGGATACTTATTCCCATGGTAACTAATGTAAATTGGCTACAGGGAGTCAAAACAGACTGGGGTGCCATGGGGGAGGTGGAGAAAGCAGTCTCTTTATGGGAGAGAATAGCCCGTCACAGGAGGCACAAGATTTTGGCTTTGGTTAGGGTAGAACTGTTTCTCATTCTAGGGGTGGAGGAAAGAGACATGTACCTGACTGAGCCAGGGCCTGTACCGGTCTCTGATGACATCTAGTCTGTTACCTGTTGGGCCTAAAGGAAGCTCATGGGCTTTATAGCTACTCTCTGTAGCTGAGTCCAGATGGGCTGTATTTCAAGGCTTTGTGAGTGCCTTAGATAAAGGCTGTTGTCCTAACAGGCTTCTTCCTGTCACCTCAAGAGCACTACCCACTGTCTGGAGCTGAGTGCCTCTTGAGTTGTTGCTAGGAAAGGGGTATTCAAGTATGGTCACATGTTACTCTGCATCCAACTAGTTGTACTGGTCAGTCCTTAGAGCGCAGGTGCACACAAATACGTGCATGCATGTGTGCGTGTGTTTCATTCATTTATTTATTTGCAGTGCTAGTGATTGGACCTAGGTCCTTGTATGTACTAGGAAAACATTTGGCCACCGAGCTACATCTCAAGTCCATTTCTTTGAGTGTGTGCGCATGTGTGTTTGTGTGATGTGCATGTGTAGGTCAGAAATCCACAATGAATGTCTTCCTTGATGGATCTCTACTTTATATAATTAACTTTTTTTCAGCTAGGAGTGGTCTTATATGCTTTTAATCTCAGCACTCAAAGGGCCCAGGGAGATGGACCTCTGTGAGTTCGAGGCCAGCACCTGGTCTGTCGCAAGTTACGAGTCAGTCAGGGCTACATTGTGTGCGTGTGTCTGTTGGTGCAGGGGTGTATTGCTAGCATGCATGCCACAGCAGGACAATTTTGTTGAGTTGGTTCTTTCCTTCCACCTTCATGTGGTTTCTGATGATTGAATTCAGATTACCAGGGTTCCCCCGCAGGTGACTTTCCTATTGGGTGACCTTACTGGCCCCTCTACCTGGTCTCTCACTAAACCTGGGACTCACTGATTGAGCTAGACTAGCTGGCCAATGAGATCCAAAGATCTGCTTGTCTCTACCCATTCAAACTGGGGTTATAGACCTGCATAACCATGATAGGCTTTTTTTTTTTTGGGAGGGTGGGGTGGGGGATAGAGATTGAAGCCTAGGTCTTCATGCTTGACCGCAGGCATGCTATGCACTGAGACATCTCCCAGTCCCATGTTTCTTAACTTTTAAAGAAACAACAACTACTGTTGAACTAGAAGCATGTACCTTTCCTATAAATGCCATGGCGTTTGCATTCCCAGCCTTTGCTGCCTTTAAAAAGTAGTATAGTGCCTTCTGGAGAGAAAAGGAATAGTATTATTGCCAGTCACAAATACATTTTACAAAATGGCTCTTTGAACTAGATTTTATTCATTCAATATGCATTTAAAAATATCTATGAAATAGCCACTTTATTTAAGGCACTCTTCCAACCATAAACCTGGAGAGTAGGAGAATATGTGTGTGTTCTGAAATAGGGTAAATATATATCATATATATTCATATATATAAAATATAAAATTTATGAATATATATTCATATATAAAAGTCTTTACATTTTAAATTATATGTACAATTTAAATTATATATATAAAATTTAAAATATATAATTTAAAATGTAAAGACTTTTTTCTTCTCACATTTGGAAAAGCTGGATAGACATGTAGATTCATAGTGGAAGATGACTCTCAGCTACAGATTTAAATAGTCCAGTATTTGAAAAAGTAGGCTTCTATGTACTTATTTTGAGACAACTTGTAATATAGTTGGCAGAATCCTAATGTTTATAAGGCCCGGCACACCCAGCTGCTTGCTGAGACTATGTCGTGCTCCAAGACAACTTCTGAATCAAAATGAAGGACGTCAACAGAGTCTCTGATTTCTCTAAGTAATAAGATTAAGCATCCTAGAATAATTTTAACTCTTATTGCTACATTCTCTAGGTTTCATCTTGGCTTTCTAGAACACTACTGAGAAATAAAAGTAACCAACCTCAGGATGAGACCCACAAACAACTCTTAGGTGTCAGGTTCGCACTCAGTGCATCTGTTTGAGCACAGTGAGTCTGTTCTCAGGGACTTGACTAGGTTAATGTGCAATGAGCTACTCCCTCCCAAAGAGAGTGAAATAGTGGCATGGTTGGTGGTGGTAACCTACACATTTATGATTGGATTTCAGGCTAG
Organism: Microtus ochrogaster; assembly: GCF_000317375.1. NCBI lineage: Eukaryota > Metazoa > Chordata > Mammalia > Rodentia > Cricetidae > Microtus > Microtus ochrogaster. Next base: position 8,114,735 of record NW_004949101.1, on the reverse strand, counting down.
ATCTATAGGAGAAAGTTCATGGCTGACACTGTTAACTTGACCAAAAGCCCACAGCTAGAAAGGTCATAGGCCAAAAGAGAGAACCCATTTCTTCCATTTTGCTAAATTCCCATATTATCAAACTGCCTTCTAAATGTTTATGTTTGTGTACCCATAGCTTAGTGATACTGTCAGCCTTGGTCAGGAAGCTTCTTTTTGCAGTGAGTAACAGTTAACACAGAGACCCATGGTTGCCAAAGGCATGTGACTAAGTCAGTTTCAAATGTGCAGCCCTACATGGAACCTCTCTATGTCATTCCCCATCCCCCAACCCCACGGGCTCAAGGAACATCACAGAAAAGGAAGCGGCAAGAAGGATGAGCCTTAAGAACGGGGAAGGACACTGTGAAATGCTGTCATCTGGACATGGCATGGCTGTCTCACTCAGGAACTCCCAACGGCTGTGGTCAGCTGCAGAACTGTCTAAGATCAAGATGGTCAACATTCTAGCACAGATGGCACAGGGCCTTCCGTGGCCCCCCGTTCCTCATTTAGGAGCCGTTGGTAGTTGAAAGTGCTGGAGAATACAGAATCAAGTTTCTTTGGGGGTTTGGCCTCTGGGAGGTTGCTAATACCCCAGTGAATTTCTCCACAGCCATGCGGATGTAGGTAGCACTAACTTGCATATAATTCTATTTATATATATAGAAGAATTTATAACTATATCTATCTATGTAAATATAAAGAGAATGTGAGGTGAGGGGATTTATTAGGGGAAGAGGTCTAGGGGATTAAGTGAGGGAGGGAAGTAGATATGTTGAAGATATCAAGTAGATATGTGTGAAAATATCAAGGAATAAATAAAATTATTTTAAAATAAAAGTTGATTCCTACATTTGCTACCTGATAGTGGTGCTGAGAAAGAAAATGAACATGTGTTAACAACATTGAGTAGGTGAAGAGATAAAAGAAATGTCCTCAAATAATGAGATGGGTAGAGAATGAGAAAAGAATATAGGCTGTACTGTTTCTTAACAAGTATTTATATGGCTTTTCTTTCTATATTCTCATAATATCATTTTAAGGAAGATACTGTTAATATTTTTCCCTATTTAATGACATCTCAAGTCATGCACTCAGTATATATATTCCATAAGAGGACTGAAAACAGTTCTATGTCTTTGGAATTCTGCCTTCCTGGTGTAAGTGGAAGGCCAAAGTAATAGGAGTGTAACTGTATCAAGGCCATCAGAATCCAGTGGGGTGTCAAGAGAAAGGGACTCTTTACTCCTTTGAGAATGTCTAAGTTATCTAAAAAATCATCATTGTTTCAGTGTAGCCAGACTAGAATTCCCCAAAACTAGGGCTTGTGAAAGTAAATGGAAACCAAGAATTTAACTAAGAATTTAATTTTGTTAGAAAGTAAACATCATTAGAGATTTATAATCCTTTGGAAATCTTGAAACTAAAATCTCTGGACTAATCTAAGTGTTAGGAGAAAATGAAAACTATGTATGATTTGTCAAATTGAAAAAAAAATCGCTGGTTTTGAAAAAAGGGCATTTTTGTATGGATTTTCTTCCTAAACAAATACTAACCAGGCCTGGCCCTGCTTGGGTGCTGAGACCTGGGGAGATTGGGTACATTCAGGTTGATATGTCACAGACTCTGTGGGCCAGAGCTAAGTGTACACCCAATAAGGGTGTCATTTGTGCAAGTCATATTATCTCTTGGTTAGATTTCTCATGTAGATTATCTCCCTCTGTGTTCTCCAGGTACCTGTTCTGTCCCTGTAATGTCATTCACCCACCAATTTATCTGTCTCCTTCAGTGTTGGATTCTCTGTACTTAGCATAGTATCTTCCATATATTGAGCATGAATAAAACATTTTAAAAATGAACAAATGAATATTTATGAACCTTTGAAACAAGGGACCTGGAGTTTAATCTTGAAGGGATATCTTGAAGGCCTAAGTATGATGGTCCTAAAATAATTTCAAAGTTCAGTTTAGTAGTTTGGCTCTCAATTAGATTGCAGTAGAAAGTTCTGGAAAAAAAGAGTTTTATTCTGGGAAAAAAGATAATTTGAACTTTAAAAAAAATCTACTCAGAAGCAAATAAAAGTCCTAGAGTCGCCGGGCGGTGGTGGTGCACGCCTTTAATCCCAGCACTCGGGAGGCAGAGGCAGGGGGATCTCTGTGAGTTCGAGACCAGCCTGGTCTACAAGAGCTAGTTCTAGGACAGGCTCCAAAAAAACCACAGAGAAACCCTGTCTCAAAAAACCAAAAAAAAAAAAAAGTCCTAGAGTTCCCAACCCTTGAACGATGTTATCCCATAAGGTTCATGAGACTTGACAGCTTCTCACACAGTAATTAGTGATATGGCCTACTCTGCTTTAGTGTCGTGGCTTACGCTAACCCACTGCCATGACATTCATGGCTTACTTCACCCCAGTGTTGCAGCTTGCTCTGCTCCAGTGTTGTGGTTTTCCTTATGTCTCTGTCTTTTCCTACTTGGAGCTCAGTTCTCCTTTTTAAATTTACCAGTTCTGATGTGGTTGCTTCTATTGTGTGATTGTGATTGCTTCTATTCTCATTTTTGCTCCCTTAGGGACAGGGTTTCTCTGTGCATCCCTGGTTGTACTGAAACTCTAGATTAGGCTGGTCTCAAACTCAGAAATCCACCTGCATTTGCCTCTCTAGCACTGGGATTGAAGGTATGCACCACCATACCTAGCTGTAAAATGTATTTAAAACATCACTTGAAATTGTCATGCAAGTCACTGTGGTGAAATACATATGTAAAACCAAGTTATTGCTCTCAACGACTTTGATGGTTTGGAGGTATAATGGTCAAGTGCTTGCGCTTGCCTAGCTTGCACAAAACCCTGGTTTGATCTCTAGTACTGCATAAGCTGAGTGAGGTGGGAGATGGACGCATTTGGGAGAGGGAGGCAGGAGACTCAGAAGATCAGGGTCATCCTTGCTTACATAATGATTCTGAGGCCAGCCTTGGCTATGTGACATCATGCCAGGAAACAAACAAATGAAACAGAGTAATTATCCACCCAGCTATCCATGTCGCCTTCAATTATTCACTGAGCAGAGCCAAAGATATAACTCAGTTGGTAGAGTGCCTGCTTGGTATCCCCAAGGCCTTGGATCCAATGCCCAGCGCCACATAAACTGGGCATGGTATTCATGCCTGTAACCCCAGCAGTCAGGAGGTGGTAGGAGGAGGAGAAGAAGTTCAAAGTCATCCTCAGCTGTGTAGTAAGTTGGAGATCAGTATGAGTGAGTATGTGAGACCTTGCCTTGAAGAAAATCATTGAGCACTCATCAACTGCTCATTTTACACTGTACATTTTAACCAGGATAGATCTTACTGCCAATGGCAGATTATAGTCTAAAGTTATATCAACAGCCACTTTCTTTCTCAGCGGAATAATGATTTGTGTCACAGCTAATGGTGTGTTATTATGAAAAATAGAATGTCACAGGCATTGTGCTAGGTAAAGTTTCATTATTTAAACTTCCCCCATCTTGTAAATGTGGTTTTTTATTGGCTCTAAGAAAATCCCTCATTTAATCAGTTTGTAAGATTTTCTCTAGAATGAAATGTGAAGGAAATGCATTACTCTGAAAACATTTATGAACATTTCCTTTATCCAAGGCTCTGAAGATCATCCTGGAAAGGAGCATTAGCTCTCTCCCTATAGCAGGTAGCAGAGAGGATAATGCAGTTGCTCCTAGGGTTGATATTATTCCTTTGCCGGTTTTAATTTAATTACGCTGCATCCATGTTAATAATATGCACCCAACCACCCAGCTTTCCTAATCAAATTCATTCTGAGCGTTTGTATTTTAAGAATGCAAATGAAATTAAAATGTGTGTGTAGAAAAATTCAAGATAATGTAATCAAGAATTGCACATACACAACTTTTAATAATTTCAGATTTGGTCAGAGAGGAGCCAAATTGTTCCCTCTGGTAACAAATTCAGGAGAAAAATTAATTCATTCCAATAGCGAGCAGTGGCGGGGAAAGGCAGGATAGTTATTCCTGGGCACTTTGATATTTAACTTGCTGATCAGCAAACTGGAGCATCACACTTAAAATGGGCCTTGTAGTAAGAATTTCTTCAGCGGACTGGAACATCCGACTGGCTGAGGGCATCATCCAGTGTGTAGGTTACAAACACCCATTTATTGACTATGCATTTACTGAGTGCACTATTCCTAGTAGAAGAATAGTACACACTAGAGAGCAAGACGAACAAGCACATAAGTCCCATTGTGGGCACAGACAGCAATAAAGACCAATATAATGAAGGGAGTTATATGTGCTATGCGGAAAACAACTGGGAGTATAGTAGTGGATAATAGATAATAGATAACTAGAGCTATCAAGACAATTCTCAAAGGATATGAAGCCAAACATGGGAGGAGCTCCTTAGCAGCCTCTCAGAGATTTTTTTTTCCCCTTTTTCGTCTTCCCCTCTTCCTTGTGGCGAGCTAAATGTGCATAAGGCAGTCAGGCTTAAACTTGAGATTTTTGGGGAAACTTCCACATATATTCAGGTTCATCAGACTGAGGAGTAGGAAGAACCAGCCTGAACCCGTCCCAAAGAGTGCCTGGCTACTGGAACGGTTCTAGAATTAAAATTACAATCTTGGGGTCTCCGGATGAGAAAAATGAGGCCCCAGACAATTATTAGAAGGTTGGAGATGGCTGGGTGGTGGTGGTGCACATCTTTAATCTCAGCACTCAGGAGGCAGAGGCAGGCAGAGTCAGAGAGAAGCCATGGAGCCGCCCCCACACGCTGAAACCTTGCCAGTAGGCCATGAGTCTCGTGGTAAAATAATGGAAATGGATTAATTCTAGATGTAAGAGCTAGCTAGAAATACACCTAAGTAATTGGTCAAGCAGTGATTTAATTAATACAGTTTCTGTGTGGTTATTTCAGGAGTCTGGGCAGCTGGGAAACAAACAAGTGGCCTCCCTACTACAGATCTCTGTGAGTTTGAGGCCAGCCTAGTCTACAAGAGTTAGTGCCAGGACAGGCTCCAAAGCTACAGAGAAACCCTGTCTTGGGGGAAAAAAACCCTAAAACTAAAATCCAAAACAAAACAAAAAACTAGAAAGTCAGAGATGGAGGCACCTGAGCAGCCATGCCTTTCTGTAGTCTTGCTCTAAAAATGAGGAAGCAGATTTAGAGGCTATATTGTGGGAGTGGTGCAAAAATAAATGACATTTACTAAAAAAAAAATCACAGGTTTTCAATGATGAGGGCCTGCATCCACTTTTGCTTCTTTATTTTTGAAGATTTGTTTTGTAAAGGAGTATTTGGCCTGCATGTGTGTTTGTGTAACCAGACACATATGGAGGCCAGAAGAGAGTGTCAGATCTTTTGGGACTGGAGATACAGACAGTTGTGAGCCATGATGTGGGTGCTGGGAATTGAACCTGGGTCCTCTGTTCTCCTAACTGTGGAGCCATTACACCAGCCCCCCAATTCTGCCTCTTAACTGCACTTACTTCCCTGCTCTGAAACCTGAAAGGAGTTGCTTTATCTCGACAGAGCAGGCTTTTTGTTTATAAAACACACTTTTAAAAAGTCCCTGCAGTAGTGCTCTGGGCAGTCTGGGATGGGTCCTCATGACGTCTGGTTCCTGGCTGCTGCCACTCTGGTCTTGGGATCCTCAGTGCCACTCAGGAGGGCTTGTACTTAACCTGAGTTGAGGTGGCTCCAGCTCCCTTCAAGTGTTGCCATTGTGTGTGTGTGTGTGTGTGTGTGTGTGTGTGTGTGTGTGTGTATGTGTTGGAGAGTGTTCTGTAAAAAGGCTGTCATCATCCTTGAGCTAGTAAAAGTTCCTGTTTATAACAAATGGGGAAATGTTCCCGCTTAAGTACCCAATGGCTAACATCTATTCTAATCTAAAACTGGACTCTGGCGTGGTCTTATGAATGTAGAACTCCCAGCTAAGGAGCTAACACAGCACTCACAAATAGGTTTTAAAAGCCCTGGAAACCTCTGCTTCAGTTACTCTGGGATGCACATGCTTATGGAAATTGCTACCTACTTTATGAAATTAACTTTGACATTTTTCTAATGTTTACCATCTCTCATATAAAAGAGAAAGTAACAGCACCAAAGTGATACATGAAATAACAATATCAAGTGAAATGGAAAGTAGTAACAGATCTCCCTTTTAATGTAGCTACCTTATAAGGGGGCGGGTAATTTCTGCCCCTTAGGCTGTTGGGTTTATACTGAGACAGAGTTTATATTCCCTTGAAAAAAGGAGCACGTGGCTCCTAGAAAATAATAGTAAGTGCAACATCATCTTTTCGAAGGAATCCTTTGTTTCTCCAGGTCTGTGGTGATTGGCACCTTGAAACCACAATCATAATCTAGGGCAGAACCTAGCCTGCAATGTGGTATCTTGCCTATGTAGGTTGGGCTTATTTATTCTTTTTCTTCCACGATGTATTTGGAGGGTTGATTAGACCCCTAACTCACCACAATTAGGCAAGGTCAAACACAGTGATTAAACATTTCATAGAATCACAGAGATCCTTGAGTTACAATTAAAAGCAGTCTGATTCTTGACCTAGCCAAACCTGTTGAATCAGGTCCTCAGACAACTTAGCAGAAATTTCCCAGGAGGACTTTGGGGGAAGATGAGAGTTCAAGGCCAGTGAAGTCCATGCTCAACTCCATTCTGAGGGAACTCCAGGAGTAGGGAATGTTCAGGGTCTGCACAGACGTGGGGCATTCTTTGCTTTGGTTGCTCATCAGAAGTTGCTCTGTGCCTGAAGGCAGGTAAGGAAAATGCACCTGCTGGTGAACTCTGCTTTCCCTCAGGGGCTGGCATTCGGACCTGACCAGAGCAGCAGCTGTGGGATCCCAAAAGCTTGCCCACCTCCTGTTCTGCTGCTTTTCACTGGACCCTCAGCTTCCCTCACCACGGCCGTACTCACTCCCATATAGGACTGAAGTTTGAGATCAACTTACATAGTAATCCTGATCTAGACCTTTCCTCCCAATTAGATGTAATTGTCCAAGAGATACCTGGAAATGATGATTTTTTTTGAAAAAGAGTTTAGCAGTAATATTAACTTAAATAAAATAGCATTTATTTGTTGATTTTTCTATAGTGCATTGCTTCAGTTTAATGTTATTGGCTTGCTTTGAAAGGGGTGGGGAACATTCCAGTCTATGCCTTTTATCACATAATCAGTTGCTACTAGGCATATGACTTCCTTAATGGTACAAATTCACTGGCTGGCCTATGGTAATGACCAGGTTCATGGATGGAGAGGCCATAGTCTCTCTGTCTCACCGAGGTCACATAGGTGCTGTCCTATTCCACTCTGGATCCTCGGGGGTCCATCTACATGAATGCCAACATTGGAGCTACTATTGTCCCATAAAGGTTTTTAAAAGTGAAATTTTCAGGAAGAAATGCAAAACCACCGCCACCACTACCATCACCACCATCTTACTATCACTATGGCAACCTCTTCTTGAATAAGCCCCACTCCAAACTACAGGTAGCAAGGGTCAGAGAGGAAGTTATCTCCTCCCCTTCACATTCAAAGTCAGGTGTTGCTGATCCCCCTGGCATTCAAAAGGGGGCAACTCTCTGGTGATTGGCATGTCCTAAGAACGTGGTCTTTTCTCTGTGCATTACTTGTATCTGAACATCTCCTCTTTCTGCCAAGAACTTATAGTACTGGTATATGTCCCAATCCAAAATCTCACTGTTGGAACTCAGATTTTCAGGTCTCTCTGTTAGCCTCACTTTTTCCACTGGAATACCTTCACTTTTTTCCAATTTGTCAGCAACTGTGAATGGAAACAAATCAGAAAATAGAACACTCAGACTGAAAGAAGTAACAGTTAACTTGGAGAGTCATGGTCAGACTCATTCTGCTTAAATTGTGCAGGAATCTGGACTGCTGACAGGAGAGATATAGGAAATAGGGACTTGTGGGGTTTTGTTTATTTGGATCTGAAAAACTGTGGGGTAAAGTCTGTACTTGTTTTTGGAACTCATATAAATATTACCAGCATAGATTCTCATGAGGTTATGAGCAAGGGTACTCGAGCTGGGGTTTTAAAGGGATACCCATTAGTCTCTCTGTGCTAACTTCTTTTTTGGAATGGGCATTGCAAAATAAGAATAAGTGCCACTCAATTATTCCCTACAGATAGTCTGAGAATAAATGTGAAGATATATGTGCTCGAATATTCCTAATGAAATGTACAGTTTGAAATATGCACATAACAATTCCGTTATCATTAAGCATATAAAATGATTTTGTCATAAATAGCCTCTGAAATCCAACAGTGTTTTTTTTTCAAGCCCCCACCCTCATTTTCCCCAGATGCCTAAGATATACGTTCAGATGTTCATTTGAATACAGAAGTTAGCCTAATCCACATCTAGGAAGACTTTGATTAGAAGCGTCTGTAATCTCTCTGAGTGATGTTGCAACATGGAGTACGACAGACAACTCTGACTCCCTCATGCTCTATTTCTGTAGCTAGAACTTGGGTGGTAGAACAGTGACTAAACTGTGGAGTGACCCCTCCTGTGTGTGTCTTCTATTTGCTTCATTAGATTTTTTTTCATTTTCACATATATTTTTTGAGACAGGGTCCCTTTGTGTAGCTCTGGCTAGCCTCAAAATTGAAGTGACTGTTCTCTGTTTCTGTGTTCCAAGAACAGAGTTTACAGGCTGTGATGGTTTGAAGGAAAATGGATCCCATAGGGAGTGGCACTGTTAGAAGGTGTTGTCTTGTTGGAGAAAGTGTGTCACTATGCGGGTGGGCCTTGAGGTCTCCTATGCTCAAGTTACACTCAGTGTGGACACAGACTCCTTCTGATGCCTGTGGGTCAAGATGTAGAACTCTCAGCTCCTTCTTCAGCACCATGTCTGTCTGCATGCTGGCATGCTGCTCATCACGATGATAATGGACTAAACCTCTAAAAGTGTAAGTCAGCCTCAGTTAAATGTCTTCTGTTATAAGTGTTGAGGTGGTCATGGTGTCTCTTAACAGCAACAGAAGTGCTAACTAAGACAATGGCCCATACCACCATGCCCCCACTAGGAACTTTTAAACAAACTATCCAACATTATATAGGTTAAACTTAGGGAAGTTCACTTAACTTTTATGTTTAAGAAACAAATAGTATAGCAAGGCATAGTGGTGCACAGTTTTAATCCCACCACTCAGGAAACAGAGATGGATGGGTCTTTGTGAGTTCAAGGTCAGCCTGGTCCTACATAGGGAATTCCAGGCCAGCCAATGCTATGTACAATTAAATATTGTCTCAAAAGAACCCAGCCAATCAGCCAACCAATCAACCACCCAATAACCCTTCTCAAAGACTTATGAGAATTACTCACTATAATCTGCCACTTTCTTGTAATGATTTAGGGCAACTTCACAATTTTGTAAAACATTGATTCCTGACAAATATCTGTACCCCTAAAACATAAGCATGGATACATGTTAATGTTCAGATAATGCTATAGTTATAATACATCTATTTTGTTCTAAGAATATTTACAAACCAGAATCATCTGGGACATCATACTTCCTCCAGCACTTCCAAAGGTATAATATATCAGTGCCTAAGATAAAAGAAATACAGTTATAATGGTTTCCTAAACTGGAACTCAAGCCAAACATTGCTTCTTTATTCCTACCCCAGTAATGAACTGAAAGCCATTCCAAAATATGCTCCAAGTCTCAATCTGTTCTGTTAATTTGGTTTCCATTTATTGGGGGTCACAGGGCTTAGAGTCTGTGATAAAGGCATGACATATGGTATTTCATTTAATCATCTTAAAATCCTATGAAGTAGATAGTATCTACCTTTAGTAATGAACCTGATATACAAGACTTTAAGAAGTTTGTGGCAGATTGCTAAATTTCTCTGTTTAGTGGATACTTTTAATATACAGTAGAATGAACTTCTTTAAGAATAAATTCTACCCAGTGTTCCTTTTAAGTAAATAAATTTTGTTCCTGAAAAAAAATAGAGTTGACTTTACCTTGGCTTGATCATATTCCATTCCTATTCCATAAGAGGATAAAAACCCTAATGCCTAAAGGGCAAAAAAAAAAAAAAAAAAACCAAACTGAGTCAGTCAATTTGTCATCATTTAGCATATATTTAGTTTTTAGATTTTTATTTTATTTTATTGTGTAAGTATTTTGCCTACATGTATCTGCGTGCATCATGTGTGTACCTGGTGCCCTCAGAGGTCAAAACAGAATCCTTGGATTCCCTGGAGTTGGAGTTATAGATGACTGTGAACTACTCTGTGGGTTTTGGGAATTGAATCCTGGCTCTCTGCAAGAGCAACAAGGGCTCTTAACCACTGAGCCATCTCAACAATCCCATAGATTTTTGTTTATATTGATAATGGATATTTTTATATTTTTAACAATATTTTAAATTTATTATTTTAATTATAATTTATACTGTTAGTTAGAATACTATAAAAAGTGCCTTTATATTGGGAGGATTATATGTGTATAATTCTTGTTGTACCTTAGAATAAATCATAATAATAAAATACTAAAGTCAGACATGTGGTGCAGATCTGTAATCCCAGGAAGCTGAGGCAGGAGGATCATGGCATCTAGGCTATCCTGGGCTACATAGAAAGACCCTATCTCAAAAAAAAAAAAAACCAAAATGAAAAGCAAGCAAACTTAAAAAATACTATAAACTTGTGGTTGACATATGTTTCCCTTTGCTGTTAACAGCATTTTTCTTTGATATGCTAAATCCTTAAGTTTTCTACCCTTCTTGCTTTTTGTGAGATGTGGACTGAGTCCAGGGCCTCACATATGCAAGGCAATGCTCTATTACTGAGCTATTTCCCCACACCTAATTTGAGTACTTTTATTCATATTTTAAAAATAAAACAGGATTGACATTAGAAAATATTTACTTAAAAATATACTGAATCAAGAGTGAAAGTCTGATCACAGAGCAAGATGGAAGTAGTGGAAGCCCCCTCCTGCGTACGACACAGTGTGCCATCCAAAAAGCTTTTATAGAAACCACAGAAGCAAGTTAAATCAGTACATCAGTGTGACGCAGCAATTGGAAAATGCGATTCAAAGCCCACATACGCAGCTCCCAGATGGTTTGACCTATGATTTTTCACATTTGTCATGGTGTGAAAGCAATATGCACTCTGTAGAAACTGTGTTTCAAATCGGGATTGTGTTATTTCCTGGGCTAGTGGCATGGGATGCTATACTCCTAGGATACTGGGCAGTGGCAGCGAGCTGCAGTTCCGGGTCGGATGTGATCACAAGGGTGGACCACTCTGTGATGTATGTGTTGGTAAGCTACAGTGCTTGGAAGGTGAAGTGGATTAAGTACATTTCAACTTGTGATATTTTCTATTTTCAATTTTTTATTGGCTCTTGCAGATTCATTTCTTCCAGCAGCTTCTCAGTTCTTATTGGGTCACCCCAGTAGTCTCCAGGCCTATCTCCTCTTGTCTGTTCCTCATCTGCCATTACTATCATCACCCCCATCTAGCATTAACAAGCTCATTTTATAAAATTTATATTTCACAGAGTTTATAAGAATACTGCCAGATGTCCAGCATTTTCATTGAGGTTCAATAACTCAATCTTCTCAGGAAATGAGTAACTGTATTATACTCTAAAGGATAAAGAACCCTGTTACTTTTTATTTATGTGTGTATATGCACATGTATGTGTGTGTATGTATGTGTGTATATGTGTATGTGTGCATGTGTGTATGTGTGTACGTATGTGTGTATATGTGTGAATGAATGTATGTGTGTGTGTGTTGGTTGGAGTACAAAGTTCCTCAGATACCATCCACTTCTTTTTTGAGGCAGGATCTCTTACTGACCTGGAACTCGCTAGGCTCAGTGACACTAGCTACAGGGATCATTTACCTGTCTTTGCCTTCCTAGTGTTGGGGTCACAGGCTCATGTCATTGCCCCTGACTTTTTGTGTGAGTTCTGGAGCTTAGAACCCAGATCCTCATGTTTACAGAGAAAGCACTTTGAACTGAGCCCTAACCCGAGTCTGGTGTTGCTTTGGTGATTTTGAAATTGACTCTAGAAATTATTTTTTCCCTAAAAGTACAGTAATTCTACCACAATAGTGTAACATCTGTCCTTTACATAATTTGTATACTGATAAAAGCCTCTGCCTTTAAAAATCTTCACGTTCTTCTTTAGGCCTAGAGAGTTTCCTTTTAAAGACGGTGTGCCTCACACGTTCATTACAAGTGAAAGACCCTGCACAGTGCGCTTCACACATTCATTACAAGTGAAAGACACTGCACAGTGTGCCTTGCACATTCATTATAAGTGGAAGACCCTGCACGGTGCGCCTCACACATTCATTACAAGTGGAAGACACTGCGAATCCTTTACACTTTGTGATGTGTATTTGAAATGGCTAAATTGGCTCTTTTTAAGGATGCCACTAGCCAATTTTAGATTAAAAATTTTTCTTGCAACTCCTGGCAATTCTCGATTCTGCTAGGTTGAGAATCCGGTTCAATTATGCAGAAACTCTGACAGTAAACAAACATTCTGACCTTTAAAGAGAAGGTATCATTTGGTCTTATATTTGAAGACTCTCTACTGAAAGTACATCATTTGTGGGCAGAGCTCAGCAAACATGTTGGTCTGATCCTTTGTGGAAACTGTATAAACTGGTGAAGTTGTGAAGTAAAGCTGATATTAGATTTGTACTCTGTGATGGGGAAGGAGTATTTCTCTATATAAAGTTCACTAAAAACAAAAGGAATGGACCATGATGGTACCACCCTTGTGTAATCAATCCAGGGTCATGCTTCCTCCCTCTTTAGCAGAATCATAACAATGAATGAAAGGCTCTACTTTCATCTCATTTTTATTGTTCTTATGCTGCTTATATCATTCCAGAAGAAGCTGAGAGGCCTTAAGGGTTGTCGCTTAATGGGATATGCTAAGTACCTGGCCTTTTTTTGTTCTTGGGCATTGTGACCTAACAACTTCACAACCATCAGCTTTTAGTGGTTTTTGTCTTTTCTTTTTTGAGATAAGGATATGATAAAACTAGGTGTATTGTAAAATGATTACATTTTAACACAGGAAAGAAATGTGTTGTGAGTTAAGGGAAGAGTGGTGACATCTGTGACACTTGAACAGTTTTGAAGGTCAAATTCTGTTTTGAAGGTCAAATTCTGTACGTAGGCTAGCTCATAAGACTTGATTCTGAAGTCTGTTTGTTTGCCTTGTGGAGCTTAATACCAGGTTAAATGCCTGGAATTTATTGCAAGGGCTTCAGCATAATGGGGATTTTTACCATATTTTAAAGTAAATCACTTGGGGTCTGTAGTAACAATTTAAAAGTCAAATATTTTTCTGTTTGTTTTTTCTAAGGAATTATTAAAGGAGGAGAAAGATTAAGCAATTTCCCTCTAATTATCATATGAAGCTGGAGAGAATTGTGAGCATTACTTTTGGCTCAAACCACATGCCAAAGCAAAGTGTGAATCAGTTCTAATGAGTAACTCAGACACTCTTAATACAAGGCCATTAACATGAAAAACAACTAACAGAGGCCTCGAATCATCAAAGTGGTTATTAGATTGATACTGGAGATGATGTTTTCAGCCATATCATGGTGCTAATGACTATATTTCTTCCAGGAAACACTTTAACAGTTCAAATTTGAAATAAATGAAGACTATGTGGAGCTGTTGCCATTGAGATATAATTATTTCAAATCTCAGAACACAATAAAGCATCACTCACATATTTCTCTTTTGTGCATCAATTGTAAATCTTTATTCTTATGTGATATGATTTTCATATAATCTGTGACAAAATTCCTTTGGATTTATAGGCAAAAAGTGTATACATTTAATTCCAATAACAAAAAAAAAATCACATTTATGTGTGTGTGTGTGTGTGTGTGTGTGTGTGTGTGTGTGTGTGAGGCAATAAGAATGTGGTGTTCAAAGGACAACTCCTGGAAGTCAGTCATCAGTGGGGGGGGGAATCAAACTCAGGTCTCAGGCTACAAATAAACACCTTTCCCTGCGGAGTCATTTCCTGGAGACTACACTACAGCTCTTTATTTATTTATTAATTAAAGATTTCTGGCTCCTCCC
>NW_004949101.1:8092848-8098571 GCF_000317375.1 Microtus ochrogaster | reverse complement strand
GAAAGGTGATGCTTCTCTGATTTCCCTCTCTGCTTCCTTATCCTTAGTGTATAGGAAGGCAACTGATTTTTTGGAGTTGATCTTGTATCCTGCCATTACACTACAGCTCTTATCTTTTGGAAGGTATAGACAGATGCTTTGTAAAATGTCACAGCAGGCTGGCTTTACAGTCTTAATCACTTGTGTTGCCCTTCGAAGAATTTCCTTTAGTTAATCTGGATTTTTAAAATTTGGGTCTTTTCCAGATCTCTCACACTCCCAGTTTCTCTACTGTTTTCCAGATTTTCTGACTGTTTTCCCTTTTCTTCAGACACCATAAATATCCATTATTCACTCTCTGTGCACATGCATGCATGTATTACTCTCTATATAATGTATACACATATACACAGTACATATAATAATATTATATACTATATACAAGAATATTATTATTTGGTCATATTTCCAGCCTTTTTTAAGTGCATTTCTGTGTGACATTGTCCTCCTAGTTCCCAGAAACATTTCTGACAATCCAAACAGTATTCCTAGGTTAGGCTAGTTCAAACAGCAGGCGAACAAAGATGCTCCTGGCGAGTGCTATTAAAGAGCTGTTATCAAAATGGCCTGTGGTACAAAATCCCTTCAACTGGCTGTTCTTCGTACAATAAATGAATGAATGAGTAAATCAATTCCTACGGAAGTTGCTAGAGGTAACAATGATTGATAGCCTTAGTTCAGTATCAAGTCCAGTTGCAGTCTTGGAGACTTTCAGCAAATCCATATGCAAATTATTTGCTTACTAGTCCACAAGCAGTCAGCTTGAAGATCGCAGGAGTCCAGGATGTCAGAGAAGGGGAAGTGGGCTTAACAGAGGACTTTTACTAAACAATATTATAACTTGCCACATTTCAACATTATACAACATTGAAATGTGTGTATCAGGTCAATGTCAACCTTTGGTTAAGTTTGTTTACAGGCACGTTCTCTCTTCTGGTCTTCCTTGAGACCAAACACACACACGTACTGAACAGATAACCCCATTTTATATATGAGAAAACTGGGACTCAGAAAGGATACATCACAGGGTTGGGGGAGTGTGGGAACCAACGTATAAAACAAGGACTGGCTGACCTAAAAGACAGAGCTGGTGAAGTGAACATTGTCCCACACCAGTGTGCTTTAACGTCCTTTACAACATTTGCTGAAGATTCTGGCAGATGTCATTTACTCCTCCCAGCAGCGTTGTAAAGCACACACAAATTATTACCGATCTTTTTAGGTATGAGAAAACTGAGGTTTTGTGACATAACTTCTTTAGAGATACCAAGAGTGAGCATGAGATGGGAAAGCTATTAGGATGCAGAACCCAGAGCCACGTATGCTCAAACATGGTCTGGGGACTCCTGCTTTGATACTTCATTATAGCACTGTGAAGCCTATAACTGCATTTTCTAGAGTTTCCCATGAGTGCCTTCATCTCTAAATAGAGCTAATTATGGCAATTCATGGCCAGTGGTTATAGTTTAGAGCTGTAACCTCTGCTACTATGTTTGTCCTAGAAGACTATTTTCTGATTAACTTAAAAGCCAATGGCAAACAATTTGATCAGAGGGTAGTCTGGTTGACTTAATTTTTATGTGCATTGAAAATAAGGAAAATAATTAGGTGATAATAAATGATGGGGACATCCAAAGCTTTAGTTTTTGGTTAATCAAACTCTGAGATTTAGCAATTCTTGTATTTTATTAACATTCACAGATCTGTCCACTGTGTTCTTTTATATATAATTATAAGAATTCTTTGGAATTAAACAGAGTATCCACCAATATAAATTAATATTATATGGAACTGGCCAGGCGGTGGTGGCACACGCCTTTAATACCAGCACTCGGGAGGCAGAGGCAGGTGGATCTCTGTGAGTTCGAGGCCATCCTGGTCTACAAGAGCTAGTGCCAGGACAGGCTCCAAAGCTACAGAGAAACCCTGTCTCGAAAAAACTAAAAACAACAACAACAACAAAAAAAAGATTATATGGAACTTTAAATAATGACATTGATCTGTATGCATTTACATAGAAAGATATCCATGGTTTTAAGTAAATAAAGATCTGACTAGGGAGAGGCAAATAGATGTGGTCTCATATAAAAATAAAATACTCTATATAGTATAACAGGTCTAGATGGGAACGATAATTTTTATAGCTTCCTTCTGCCTAATTGAAACTTTGTCTTTTAGCAGTCATTAATGCCCTCCCTCTCTACCCCCTCATCTGTCTTATAATAAATGACTATGATGTTCCAGGCATGGAATTGAATGCCCTACAATAACTCCATAAAACCATTCATAACTAATTAATAATTCATTCAACTTTACACTTTTTTGTCTTAGGCACTTTGCTAAATGTTAGAGATACACCACTGAACAAGTTGCAGTGTCCACTGTTTTGTAATTATCTTAACTTTATAGATTTGCAGATTTAGAGAGATTGCCTTATTCATCACTGGTATTTAGTTCAACTTCTTCTGGCTCAGCTAAGCATACAGACCCACAGGACTCCCATGAACCTCACTTGCCACCGGTCTTATTCTGGAAAGAATAGAGCAAATGATCCACAGTGGGAAATGTCAAGCCTTCCTTAGCAGTGTAGACAGTCTTCTAGAAGTGGTCATCCCGGATGCCTCAGAAGGTGACTCAGAGGCAAGGAAATGAGATCTATATGGGGAGAATATGGAAGCCATCTTGGTGCAAATGCTTCAACCCTCACATAATAACTCAACAAGTACAGGGTTCCTAAGAAACTGTTCACCATCATCAGGTTCAATAGTTCGTTGCAGTTTTTTCCTCTCCAAAGGCAGTTTGCCAGTCAGGGGCCATTTCCATCATAAGTCAGGCTAGGTAAAGACATAGTTAAAATTTTATTCTTATCAGGTTGCCTGGGAAACAGAACTGAAGTGTGAATCAAAGGTCAAATTCTCATGCAGAAGAAGGGGAAAGGGTTTTTGTTCAATAAGTAGCTTATTCACTAAGCAAGCATAATAGTGTATTCAAATTCCATCCCTGGTTCCTGTATTGCATTGGATGATACTACAAAAGGTCTCTACTGTACACCTTTTAGGTGACCTTACTTTCGTCTTCGTATGTTCTGAATTCTCACATTTTTATTGTTTGATTAATGGTCGTGAATTTTGCTTGTGGGACAAAACTGTTTGGTTGGAAGCATCACCCCAGCCCCTGGTATCCATATATACAAGGAGTCTGGGATATTTGGTGGAAAGTTCCAAGCCTCCTCCCCTGGGAGTTGCTGCAGTCCAGACTCCATTTCCAAGAAATGGAATTTCTAGGTCTGGTCTGTGTCCATGCAGTAGGGTGGGGGCATTATTTCTTCTTCCCTTCCATATGTTTATGTCAACTGAGGATGTAGCTACTGAAAAAAATTCATTGTCTTTTAAAACTCACGTTTTGGGCCTTGTGTGATCCTTCTTTAGCCAAGGACTCATACAACCGGATAGCTGCTGTTATGTTTTGCATGCCGAAACTTCCAAATAGCAAAGCATCCGCCATTTTTTCCATAGCTTTTAAATTTCCCATGTCAGCTGCTCTGGCAAAGAGTATGTAGGCTCTGTTTTGAAAATGTAGTCAGGAAAATGATTCACAAAACAATGGAAATTTCCGCTTCTGCCTTCATATGACTTTCTAGCAGGTAATCTGCAATTGTTGTTAGTCATGATGCAGCTTTGCTGAAATCCATTATACCTCTAGACAAATAATTCTTTCACTTCTATGTGAATTCAAAGATTTGAATTTCAAAGCTGTCTGACAAATTATGAAGTCACTGAAAATGAGGTATTTATATAATATTTACCACCTGTCACACCTAAATATCAACTAAAAAGAAAAATTAAAGGCATCCTAAAGCAGTGAGCTCTTCCATGGTCTCTTCAATTATTAATAAGCATTTGTTTTATAAAACAAATCCTAAAAGATACAAGAATTATCATAATTTAAATGTCACATCTAGGAAATCTGTATCACAAAAATGTTGATAAGTCTATATTCTAAAATAGTCTTCAAAAGCAGAACTAATTCTTCAATACAGTAAAACCAGACTGTTTAGAAAAGTAACAATCCAAACAAACTTTAATGGGTGGACTTTAGCATCTAACTGCCTCGGTTCAAGTCCTGTCTCCACCCATAGTTGCACCTCTGCTGCTGTGAAAACAACAAGCCACTCTTCTGTCACCTTTAGGGCGGGGACTGGGTCAGGATAGCCTGGGCAGGAAGAGCCCAGCATAAAAGTTCCTCTGCTGATGGGAGATTTGCTCTCAGGACTGCATTTTTCCCCTGCTGTTTCTTCTAAAGAGGAAGGATCCCTCCAGTGTTAAGTGGAAAAGTTCCATGGGACCTTCTCAGAGTGGTTTTGCATTATCAAACCAAATTTAGAATACCCCTGGGCTTGAGAGGGAATACCTAGTGGGCTTCTCATCTCTGGGCACTCTCATGCTACAGGCTGAGAAACCTACCCCCAGGCTTTGTTTGTTCTTTGTTAAATTGTGTATGTCTCTGTGTAGTGTTATACATTGTATGTACACACATGTTTGCGTACATGTTGAGGCCAGATGTTGACATTGGGTGTCTTTCTTTGTTAACCTCCATATTATTTTTTGAAACAAGGTCTCTTGCTGAATTCTTAGAGCCACTCAACTAGGCTGGGACCAGGGACCTTGGGGATCTGCTTGTCCCCACTCCTAGTACTGGGGTGGTAGGTGTGGGACACTGTGCCTGGCTTTTACATAGGTGTTTAGGATTCAGACTCAGGTTCTTGGGCTTATGTGACAAGCATTCCACAGACTGTCGTCTCCCTAGCCTATTCCCAGTGCTTAAAGGGGAAATGAAGTAACACTTACCTGGTGAAACTCCTCTGTGAACAAGACAGTATCACATACATTAAAGGGCTTTGAAAGCCATAAGGTCTGCACAAAGACTCTGGTAGAATTAAGCATGCTAAAACACAAACCATTTTATTTCATTTGAGATGCCTTACAAATCAGAGTAGAAAAGTACTTCTGTTGAACGTACCTATCAGTCACTTAGGTCTGCATTTTGCTTCAGGGAAAGGAATCCCAATTCACATACAACCCTCTTCCTTACTAAGGGTGATAAACTTGGGAATCCTTAAGTAACCCTTTAACCCTTTTAAAAGCAAAAACTGATTACAAAATAAACTTATTTATTATTCCAATAAGGTTTTAGTAATAAACTTGATTTTCTGACTGTCTATTATTTTATCTGGAAATTTTACTTGGCTAAAGGAATGAGATACTTACTCTGTTTTCTGTTTTTGGCTTTTAGACTCCTGGAGCATCTTGTTGCCCATCTGAAATAGCTCATCTCCTTCATCTGTGATATTTTCCTTGGCTTGCTTTTTGACTATATGAGGGGAAAAGAGAAAAACCAATATTATTTCTATTTTTAAATTTGGAGAAACAATGTGCTGATGCTATGCTACATTTTGTTTTGAGTTTTGCTACTTTCTTGTCAAGCACTTGCATTTCAAGCAGATCATTTGGCATCATTCCTAGCTCAGGGGCCTGGGAAGTAGAGGGAAGGGATGCTGCCCTGGAAAGAGATGCTTCCCATAAAAGGATGTGGGTTTCTGCAAGCAGAAGGTGAGCGGTCTCCTGGTACACCTTAGACAGAGGGGTCATCTTAGGTGCTGTGTTTTGTTTTTTTTTTTTTTTTTT
>NW_004949101.1:8087699-8092560 GCF_000317375.1 Microtus ochrogaster | reverse complement strand
TCCGAGACAATGGGGATGTTCTTTCGGGAATTCACCAAGGCCAGCTGGCCTGAGTCTGAAAAAGCATGGGATAAAACCGGACTTGCTGAACATAGGTGCTGTGTTTTTAGTCCTGGCTGTCAAGGCCTCACTTGCCTGTGCCACTTGGTCTATATACTTAGAGCCCTGAGATTTTATAAGTATATGGGCCAGTTATCTCCAGGATGACCAGAATAGGCATAGGAGCTGAAGAGACAATTTTCTTGTGAATTTTTCTTTGTATAAGGCTTCTGCCATTCCTTAAAACCTTCCTGAGATGCTGGGGGAGGTAAATGTACTATCAATAATAATTTGCCTTGTTTAGGTGGGTACTCTGCATCAGTGAGCCTTACAAGACTTAAGAAAAATAGAGAAATGATATTTTTCTAGCATTTATGCAACACTAAATTTTTTAAAAAACACTATTACTACTTGCTTTTTTGATAAGGAAAGTTAATTGATCAGACTTCTAATTCCCCATTCTTCAACTATCTTTCTCTCTCCTTTCTCTCTGCTCTCTCCTCCTCTGTTTCCAAATCCATTACAATACACAGTAAAACCTGATTAGAAAAAAATAGAGCCTAAAGCCCTTTCAAAGGAAAGGCATTTGGGATTTGAAGCCTCATTAACAAGATCACAAGGAACTTTAAGTGGCTCTTTTTCTTCTCCCAGACAAGATAACAAGAGATGTCTATTTAAAAAAATTGAAAAAAAAATAATCAAAAAGTAAATTTTAAATTATTTTGAAAGCTTCAAGTTATTCAATCAAATCAGAAACACCAGGCATTTTAGCATCTAATTTCTGCTTTGAGCTGTATATTATCTATACTCATGATTAAAAGGAAAAAGTAATGGAGAAAAGAACTGACTAATCTGTGTATGGAATAGCAATTATTGGCATTAGCATGCTTTCAAAGAGTGAGCATACATTCTGGAAGATTGACTACAAGGAACGATTTACCATGACCAAATTCCTCCCCAGGGCTGTTATTTTTGTTGTAATTTTTTTTGTTTTCCCAAATGTATTGAAATAACATATTTTCACTACTATAGCAGGATTCAATTTCCAGATAAAGTTATCTTCTTGATGTTCTAATTTTGTTCTTATGATTTGGAGGTTTCCAGATTTGGGAAAGCACAGTAAGGAAATGACTTCAGGAGGCTTTCTGAATTTGATGTGAGGCAGACTCAGTAGACACAGGAAAAAAAACAGAGGTGGGGGAGGGAGAGAAAGAGTAGATGAGATCAGCATGGTGGGCCAAGAAAACAGCTCATAGTCCTTTGCTTTGTTATTACAAAATAATCAACATCTCTGTCCATATCGCCAACCTTGCAAATTCGCCTGCTTCCATCATGCATCTGATGGAATGACACGTCCAAAAACCTCATAAAAGAACATCAAAGGGGAGGAGGAGCAGTGAACCTTATTTCTGGATAATCATGACCCAGTCCTGAAATTTCTTGTTGCCCCTGAACATAATACACCTTAATTTCTCAGTAATCCTCTTTGTCATTGAAGTTTGCCCATAAGGACAAGCTACTCAAAATCAGGTAGACATTTTCTGGGAATCTAATAATTTTGGTTTACAGTGAAAACATTCTATTTGCCAGGCGGTGGTGGCGCACGCCTTTAATCCCAGCACTTGGGAGGCAGAGGCAGGCGGATCTCTGTGAGTTCGAGACCAGCCTGGTCTACAAGAGCTAGTTCCAGGACAGGCTCCAAAACCACAGATAAACCCTGTCTCGAAAAACCAAAAAAAAAAAAAAAAAGAAAAAAAAAAGAAAACATTCTATTTGTGTGCAACGCTGGTGATCTTGAGTTTTACTTTATTAGTTGTAACCCCATCCAGATCACCAGTAACAAGCCTTTGAGATGTAACTGTAGATGCCACCAGTAATGGTGTTGTGGCTACAGCAAAGTCACTGTGTGTGATTCCCTCCTGAGAAGGTCACACTCATAATCAGGTGTGTTGCCTCCTTTCCCCGAGCTTCTCTCTCCCTTGCTTAAATCTATGTTAAAATATCTTCTCCATAAACTTTAACTCTGCATCATACTGGTTCACGTTGAAGTTCTTTTCTGCTATGAAGTAAAAAAATCCCAGCTTTACTTGAGAGGAGGTCTCTGAAAAGAGCTCAGGCTACTGTAGGTCACTGTAGCATGGAGCTGTGCCACTGTTGTTGCTGCCTTCCGCTCTCCCGTGGTGGTTTGAATGAAAATGGTTCCCACAGGCATGTTCCAGCTTTGGCAAGTTGAAGAACTTGGTAACGTTTGCCACATTGTTAAGGC
Source organism: Microtus ochrogaster (assembly GCF_000317375.1). Classification (NCBI taxonomy): domain Eukaryota; kingdom Metazoa; phylum Chordata; class Mammalia; order Rodentia; family Cricetidae; genus Microtus; species Microtus ochrogaster. The sequence continues at coordinate 8,090,255 of NW_004949101.1, read as the reverse complement.
TTTAGAGGCAAGGATATAAGAAAAGGGTTACAGAATCTCCCTCTGAGACTAAGGAAAGCCCGGAGTCCAGGCTTCTATCAGCCGTGTCCCTGCATGGAGGCCTAGAGAGGCCCTCTTGTGAAGCTGTGAGACTGAAGCCTCAGTTTCTTTGGAGACACCAAGATGATGGAGACGCAAGAACCGTAGTATGTCTTCTGAGGAGAGCTACTCATAGGGTGTGGAACCAGTCCAGGAGAGAGAGGTGTGCTGCAGTCAACAAAGCTGAACAGAGTGGCAGATCTGAAGAGTGTTTAGACATCAGACATGGAGATGCAGAGTTTGGAGTTTGCCCAGCTGGTTTGTGATCTTGCTTTGGTCCAGTATTTCCTCACTATGTTTCCTTTTAGAATGGGAATGTATATTCTGTGCCATTATTTGTTGGAAATATGTGATCTGCTTTTTTATTTTGATTTTATGGGAAGATTGCAGTTAAGAGATTGCCATGAGTCTCAGAAGAGACTTCGAGCTTTGGACTTTTAAACAGGGCTGAGAATGTTATAGTCCACGGGGACTTTCGAAGTTGGACTGAATGCGTATTTGCATTATGATGTGGCTACAAGCCTGTGGGGGCCAGGGAGTGGGAGGTGGTGATTTGAATGAGAATGACCTCCTTAGATGCATAGGGAGTGGAGCTATTAGGAGGCCTAGATTTGTTGGAGGGAGGGTGTCACTGGGGAAGGGCTTCTAGGTTTCAAATGCTCAAGCCAGGCCCCGTCTCTCTCTCTCTCTCTCTCTCTCTCTCTCTCTCTCTCTCTCTCTCTCTCTCTCTCTCTCTCTCTCTCTCTCTCTCTCTCTCTCTCTCTCTCTCTCTCTCTCTCTCTTCATGCTGCATCCAGGATATTGAACTCATGGCTCCTTCTCCAGCACTATCTGCCTGTGTACAGTCATGCTTTGCACCGTGATGACAATGGATTAAGCCTCTAAACTATACGTCAGTCCCAATTTAATATTTTTCCTATATAAGAGTTGCTGTGGCCATGGTGTCTCTTCACAGCAATAGAAACCCTAAGACACTCTAATCAAAATCCCACCCACATTCTCTACTTTGTCTTGTTTCTCATTCTTCCGCTGACAGTGATAAGAACCTAGAGACACCAGATAAATGACTCTGGTTGGTCTTTTAGTCTTTAATACTTCACTCTGCCCTGCCAGCAACAGATTTAAAGGGCTTCCTTGAGTTTGGAGTTCTCTGAATGGCCAGCCCCGTAGGTACCTGTTCTGCTCTGAGGAAAAAAACCAGGCTTACTCCTGATAGGTGTTCTAGCTTGCTTCTGCTGTGGCGGCAAAAACAGTCTGACAACTCAGAGGAGGAAAAGGTTGATTTCAGCTTATAAGTTATAGTTTGTGGTTGAGGGACGTCAGGGCAGGAACTTGAAGCAGAAACCGTGGAGGCCCGCTGCTGCTGGCTCACTCCCAGTCCCAACCTTAGTTAGCTTTCTCTTGTTTTAGATTTTATTTATTTTTATTTTATGCATATAAGTATCTTGCCTGCATATGTGACTGTGTACTATGTGTATGCCTAGTGGTTTCAGAGGTCAGAAGAGGATGTCGGGTCCTTTAGAGCTGGGGTTACAGATGATTGTGAACTACTGTGCACGTACTGGAATTTGTACCTGGATCCTCTGCAAGGACAAATGCTCTTATAACTGCTAGGTCATTTTCCTAGACTTTTGCTAGGTTTCTTATGTACTGGAGGACCACCTGTTCAGGAAGTGGTACCACTTTGAAGCTGACTGGGCCCTCCTATATCTATTAAGGCAATCAAGATAATCTCCCATAGCTGGGTATGGCGACATGTGCCCTTAATTCTTGCACTTAGGAGATAGAGGCAGGCAGATTTCTGGTTGTTCAAGGCCAGCATGGTCTACATGGCAAGCTCCAGGAAAGCTAGAACTACATAGAGACACACATACTCTCTTTCTTTCAAGAACAAAAACCAAAACCAAAGATAGTCCACTACAGACATGCCCATAACTTATTTTTATCTAGGTAATTCCTCAGTTGAGACTCTCTTCCTGATTGATGCGAGTCTCTGTTACCTTCATAGTTAAGGCTGAAACAAAAGGTATTGGGAAATGGGTCTTGGAAAGAAAGTAAGGGGTGAGAAGGAGGTATAGCAGGGTTGTAACTCTAGTTCCAAGGGATCTATTTGTGACACCCTTTTCTGGCCTTCATGGCCAGCAGACACATAGATGGTGCAGAGATGCACATAAAATCAAAACACGCGTACGCAAAGTAGAAAACAAAAATTGAAAATTAAAAAAGATAAAAAAGTAGCAGGCAGTGGTGACACACGCCTTTAATCCCAGGAGACAGAGGTAGGCAAATCTCTGTGAGTTTGAGACCAGCCTGGTTTACAGAGCAAGTTCCAGGACAGGTTCTAAAACTAAGAGAAACCCTCTCTTGAAAAACCAAGAGAGAGAGAGAGAGAGACAGAGAGAGAGAGAGACAGAGAGAGAGACAGAGAGACAGAGAGAGAGAGAGAGACAGAGAGAGAGAGACAGAGAGAGAGACAGA
>NW_004949101.1:8074204-8087339 GCF_000317375.1 Microtus ochrogaster | reverse complement strand
TTCTTCTTCTTCTTCTTCTTCTTCTTCTTCTTCTTCTTCTTCTTCTTCTTCTTCTTTCTCCTCCTCCTCCTCCTCCTCCTCCTCCTTCTTCTTCTTCCCAGCATTCTCTGTGCCTGGAAATCCTGCCTAGCTGGTGGCCATTCAACTCTTTATTAAACCAATCAGAGTGGCACATCTTCACAATGTACAAAAAGATTACCCCACAACAGAAGTAGATATGCCAGCGGTCTATTTAAGATGGCAGTGTGTATGGAAAATGAAATGAGTTTTACGTTTCAACATGTGTCAGAGACACAATGTGCAGAAAGATTTTTGATGTTTCGTGCCTTCCTTTTCCTTATTTTCATTAATCTATGTCTTAGACGATTAGAGTACCAAACCTCTTCCCCATAGCAACTTCATTTGGAGATAGGGTCTTTGAAACGATGATTAAGATGATTCATCTCGGAAGGTTTCCAATCCAGGATGTCTGGTGTTCTAATGAGAAAAGGAAGAGGCTCCAGGGTGCACATGTGTAGAGAAGAGACATGCCAGAGTGTGGGGCTTTCAGTGAGGTGGAGACCTCAAGGGAAGACTCTTCAATCAGAACCCAAAGTGCCCTGTTCTTTATTATCAGCTAAAACTATGGTGCAAGCTGCACATGCCTTAAGGCATTGCTGTCCACCACTTTAATCTTTTAAACCTATGCTCATTAACCTGAACTAAGCAACCCCAAATGTGTCTATTATCTTTGTTTCTTAAATCATGTCTTTAAACTGAGCATGCTCAGGGATGGAACTACCCCCGCTATGAGTATGCACGGTCTTGCTAATAAATCTCTATAGTTTTTACTTCTTTTTTTTTTTCTTGCTTTGTAAAACTCCTATTAACTCCTAGCTGCTGCAGGAATAACTCTCCACTCCTCATGTTCTAGCGATGCTTAGTTTGCCTCTGTACTTGCCAACATGCTTGACCATTTTGTTGGGTTACAAGGAAGTAGTGAGAAGATGACCTTTAGGGACAGGCGCCTTCAAATGAAGCCAAACCAGTCAGCACCTTGGTTTTAGAGTCTGGGTCCACTGAACTGCAAAAAAACAACTATTGCTGTTGTTTAAGCCACGTGGTACATGGTGTTTTCTTCTAACAGGAATTTCTTGTAATAGGAAATTGCGATCCTCACCCTGGATTGCATGGAAACAAACTGCTTGTTCCCTATAGCAAGAGACACATCCAAATCAAAGCAAAGACTACCTGCCAAAGGCAGGAGGGACTATAGCTTTCCGTGGTCTCTCTAGGTCTCCAGCCTGGACCTCTGTCTTTGTTAGACACCTGGATTTCCCGGTCCCTAACTTCTAGCAAGATTTGCTTTTTGAGATTATAAGGAGGTAGCATTGCCGGTAAATGTCCCTCTGTTTGCCGGTTCCTGGACCCAGATCACCTCTCCATGTATGGTGGAAGCACTGGTAATCTTTGGCTTATATTGCTGACCCTTCAATTGCCACCTTTCCTAATTAAGTATGTTCAAGAATCAGGTCTATGTAAACGTATCCTTTGTAAAGACACTTAGGTGTGCGTATATCTCTCAGGTCACCTGTATCCACTCCTGTCCTGTAATGCCTTTATCCGTGTCTCCCTTCAAAGTTCCTCTTGTGCTGCTCTTCCCTTTGCCCGTTGTTACATTCTTCCTTCTTTTTTTATGTTTAACCAGACTCTAAAATCTTAACATTCAGATTACAAGTAAATAAATACTCTTTAAGTTACCTAGAAAACATACAGAAAGGAGACAATAAATTATTTCACATTTCAACTTATATTTACATCATGTATTATGCAAAGGATCATCAAGAATTAAAGGAACTGATGGATGAGCCAGGAGCCACTGAGTCTGACCACCAGTCGGGTGTCTTCACAAAGCGACAGATAAAAATGGAAGGTTCTTTTCCAGAGCAGCAGAACTCGCTAACACCGACTGCTGTGTCCTCTCCAATTGCAGTTGCATTTAATATAGAACAGTTATAGTCTCTGATTTTTCAGGATTCACATCAGGAAAACACTTCACATTCACCATTATGTGTGCCAAGAAGATAGAATATTGTCAAAGGAGGGAGAATAATGATCTGTTGCTAAAAATAGCATCCCATCCAAGAAAAAAAAAATGACTCAGCACAGGGTTGAGCAGATAAAGATGCATTAACTCAAAAATACTTGAATACGAATAATACTACTGCATTAATATACTTGATTATCTTCTGTTCATTGTCATCAAACACCAGGACCCCTGGGGTACTGGAGGAAGTGGTAGATAGTGTTAACTGTAGCGGAAAATACTTCCTCTCTTCAAAAGCTTCTATGGAAGGAAAAATTGAGAACAGGGATTCCGACAAGATATAATTGTTGAGAAATAATTTATTGTATAAACTCTTAATTTAGCTAAAAGAAATATGTCTTAGAAAATGAAAATCAAACCTATATATATGTATGTATGCATATATACATGCATACATACATATATATATATAATAGCAGGTGTTACTACTTATAAAGCAGTTAGTACCAGACAGTTCTCAGAGCTTATATTTACTCAGTTTTTTCACTGACTATCAGAAACACTAATATCATTTTCATGTTAATGCTGAGGTGGTGTGGCTACAAAGAAGTCAGACTACTTGACCAAGGTCACTCAGTTGGTATTTAGGATGACTCAATTCTAGGCAGTGTGATTCAAGTCTGTGCTTATGTAGCCATTACTCCTTTTAAAAACAAAAGTTTGGAAACACCATGGGCATTATTTCTCAGTATCTAAAACGGGGGGGGGGGGCTTCAAACTGATTCAGCCAGCAGTTTGCAAGAATGAACCAAGCTCTTTTACATGTAACTGTGTTGACTTGAAAAGGCCTTTCGACCGTCAGCAGGAGAGATAGTAAGGTGTGCATGTTGAGTTTTCTGGAAAGCAGAAAGTGAGCATTGTGTTTAAGAAGCACAATTGGGTGGTTGAGTCTTGCCTATTTCTCTCTCTCAAAACCAAGCCCCGATCCCCAGCTTAGTAGCTTGAAATTGACTCTCTCAGGAGAAAGGAGAATTTAGAACCCTGTGACCAAGCTCCCTTAAGTTGGGTGTTTTCTTCTCCTTTTCCCCCACTACATAAGATTTACTTAACCCCTTCAAGACATATGTGTGATCTCTAATAAACAGTACTTCAACCCGAGCCAGTCGTTGAGGCTGATCCTTTGAGATCAAAAGAAAAAAGAGGTCTTTTTTTATGAAGAGATACAAGACATGTTCATTCTTTCACTCTCAACCACTCCCTGCTATGAAGTGTCTTTGGACCCTCATCTGGGGAGAAGCTAGATTGGGCAGAGGAAGATCCTGAAGCAGGCTTGATTTTTTTTTTTTTTTAAAAAAAAAACACTTTGTAGGTACCCCACAGGGTATTCTGGAGCAAGAGTAGCCTTAGGATTGTCCCAAGAAGGGTGAGCTGATAAGTCTGATGGCCGTCAGCAGTGGTGACCAGTGGAAGGGGCAGTTGTCTATACTCAACTGTCTGGCTGGGAATACAGTCTCATTCAGAACTGGCTACTGCAGGCTATAAGGAAACTGTCGCCTCGGCAACTGGGGACATGTTTTCATTAAAGGGGTGTTCGCCTGGCACTTCTCATGGTCTGTCTCAAATAATCAAAAAGTCAATAAAATAGAATGCAAACGATCAACTTAGCCTCGCTGTTTTAGATGGCAGAAAGGAGAAAAACGATGCCCAAATGGTTTCGTATGAGTTGTAAGATGCCCTTCTTCAACCAAGGACGTGGTAGTGACTGAGTCTGGTGACTGAAATGAATGCGGATTAATCCCACAGGAGGCAGGTAGGGACACAAGAGCCTGCAGGAGCAGACACCACCACTCCAGGGCTCTGGCTGGCTATTGATTTGTCTTGCTAGCAATTTAATAAGGAGTACTACTTTTTTAGACTTAATTTTATCCCAGAAGAAAGAATTAGCCGTTGAAGTCACAATGTTAAGGTACTCTGAGGGAAACTGCACCATTTTTTAAAAAGGTAATGCCCGTGAGAACATCACATTCAACTGTAAAACGCCACTCAAGTTTACTCTAGAAGTCCAAGGCTTTTTTTTAACCTTTGAGTATCACCTATAAGGCAACATGCTTCAAAGAAAATTCTGAATTTGAACTCAGTTCTAAGACCGTGTCCTAACTGTACAGAGACAAGTTTTGATTCAATTTAATTCATCAAGTATTTATTCATTCTGAGTATATGACAAACACTGTGCCAGGAACACATCTTGTTTTTAAGTAATGGGGATACAAGTATTCTTTGCTATATTTGAGAAACTCTGAGTTAAAGAATAATTGGCAAGATTGAAAATGAGTCATTACTTCGTTTTCAAAGCATGGAAAACTGTATCCCTGTTCTAGAGACTTCAGTTGGATGCTAATCATTCCCATTTCCAGAACAGAAGCATTTTGAGGCAGTTAGGCTGAGTTTTGTTTCTCTTCTTTGATGGAGCCAGTGGTCTGGGAAACAGCGTTTGCCCAGAACACCCACATCTCATTGTGAAGACTGGATCTTGACCTTGGGAATGTTAAAGCGTGTACTGAATAAGATCAGAGTTCAGGTTTACAGTGAGCCTGTGATCATGTCCAACCCCCAGGTTATTATATTATTCTCACAGCTTGTAAAGTTCAAGTTTCCTTTTAGAGAAGATCTTGCCTCCATGGCTTGCTCTTTCTTAACTCCGTGGCTTACTGGGTAAGGTTCTGTTCTGGCATCTTTTTCCTTCGGCAGCTACACGACAACTCCTTGCTTCTGCCTAATCTCTCTATATATCTCTGTTTGGATTTCCTGCCTGACTCTACTCTGCTAAGCCATTCAAAACAACTTTATTCTTCATTCAATAAAAGCAACACATATACAGAAGGACATCCCACATCATCTCCTATTTTCTGTCTTATACATGAGACCATGCCCAAAGTGGTACGGTGTCTTAAAGACTATTAGCTGAAGGAGTTCCTACAGCAAAGACTTACCTCTACCAAGGCTGGGTGACTGCAAACTAAGCAGACTAAGCTTCTCTATCCTTTCATTTTATATTCTCTCTCGTGCTGGGTTTAAAGGCATGTGACTATCTAGGACTGGGATTAAAGGTGTGAGCCACCACCACCTGGATTTGTTTCTGCATTGATCTTGTGTAGCCCAGGGTAGCCTTGGAAGTCACAGAGGTCCATCTGACTCTGTCTCCCAAATCCTGGGATTAAGGATGTTTGTCACTATTGCCAGACCTCTAGTGGCTTTAGCTTTGCTTCTAGTCTTCAGGCAAGATTCATTCATCAGAACACAAATACAGCACCACACTTCTCGTTCATGACTGTAATTTGCTGGCCTGAAAAGCTAATGTGCTGGCTGTTCCCTGATTGCCTTTCTTGTGAGCTCCTTTCTACAGTCTTTGGATAGGTTAGGTCAGAAGGTGACCGTGGGGAATATAAAGAGTAGGCAGAAAGTGAGATAAGGGTATTTGCTCCCTGGCTTGCCCATCTGTGACTCTAGAGACTGACATTTACTCTTGACCTAGGGTCACAGTTCTGTCACAGAACCTTCTCCATGAACCTCTTACTTGTTTTCACCCTGAGGTCCTTTGGAACCTTGAGATGCCGCTGCTATTCCTGCTACTACTCTGGCAGAGCCTTGTGGTTTTACTGTATCCAGTTTAAACCCTTAGAAAAGGCCCCTGGTTTAAACTTCTCTCAAATGACGCCATGGGAAGGTGTCATTTATTTCTTGCCAAAGCAAGTATATTGATATTTTCAGGTTCTATCTGGAACTATCTCCTATCTAAGCAGCAAACCAGGTTTCCGTGGGTAAATATGGGGTGATATACTCTTAACATACTAAGATTGAAAATCTTTAGGTATCTTTTTTAAGGCAGGACTTTCAGAAGAAGTTGAGCCTGGTTCAATAAGAAACCTTCAAGCCTCGAAATGGATAGCTCCCCCTGGAATTCCACTGTTTTCAGTTTCTGCCTCTTGCTATTTTTAGCAGTGACTGCTTTTCTGTATTTACTTCTAGAAGAAGGATTCATCTCTCATTTCTGTAAATCTCGATGAAGGGATAGTATGGCTTATGAAACAGGGCTTCTCCTGTGCACTTGGCAGTACTTTGACCAGGCACCGGTGATGAATGTATGTACATATGCTGGAGGTCCTGAAGACAATACATTTCTCCGAGGTCAAGTTTGACTATTCAAAATGTGAAATTTTAAGTCTAATGCATACACAGTAGCTGATCTGGGTAGAGTATAAATATTTTTCATTATTTGTTCTCCTTTACAACGTTCAAATGAATTTTCTGCTTAGAAAATTGCAACATGTTCATGAGATAGTTCTGCATCGCCCCAAAGTCATTTGAAAAACATGTAATGGAAAATTTTTGGAGAGTGTTTGATTGCATAGGCCAGGCTGGCCTTAAATGTGCAACTTTCCTGCCAAATCCTCTGAGTGTTAGGTTTCAGGCATGTACATCTGCACCCAGCAAACATTTTTGCCATTGTCAGCCATCTTTCATGAGTGCATACATCATAGCTTAGTGGCTAAGAAGCAGAGGACTTCATTATTCAACCATTCAGGCTCACGTTTCACTTTTTGAAACTTTCCGTGTTAAGATGTGACGGCTATTATCCATTGTTAACTTGACAGAATCTAGAATCCCTCAGCCTCTGGGCATGAGCATGAGAGATTATCTAAACTAGGTTAATTTAATAAAGGAAACCCAGCCTGAATATGGGCAGTACTCTTTCCAGGGCTTGGATCCTGGACTCCTTCAGAAGGAAGAAGCCAGCTGAGCACAAGAATCATTGCACTCTGCTTCCTGACTGTGGATGTAGCGTGACCAGCTGCCTCAGGCTCTTGCTGCCAGATTTCTCCACCATGATGGACTCTGCCCTTGAACTGTTAACTGAAACAAACTCCTCCTTCCTTAAATTTGGTTTGCATGGCATTTTATCACACAGCTAAGACATATCCCTTGTATCTTACAGAATGTCATGGGGGTAGAGGGCTAGGGATATGATTTGATTATAAAGCTCATGCTGCATAAGTATAAGGAAATATAAGTTTGGGTCCCCAGAACCCACATGACTGCAGGGTAGGTGTTGCAACCCGAGTATAATTACAGTGCATTGAAGATAGAGACTGGAGATCCACCAGGGTGGGCTGGCTAACCAGTCCAACCATAGTGGTGAGTGTGCATACATCACATGCATGTATATCACATGCACATACACATTTAAGATAAAGAAATCCAAGAGTAATTGTTCCTAAGCCTGCACCAGCTGTATTTTCATTATAACTATAGATATACTGATAGAACAGTACATAAATTGATGAAATAAAATTACAAAAAAATTTATGATTAGAAAATATTTAAATGCTATGGGAAATTTTGATAATGAAGTTTCATTAAAAGTTACCCAATTTAATTATAATGAAGTATCTTAAGAGAATTAGGGGGTAGGGAACTCTGCGGATATCTGGAAGAATTCCAAATAAGATTCTAGTGATGGTAAATATTGTCAACTTGATAGGATAGAGAGGAACAGTGGAGATAAGACTCTAAGGGATAAGCTTTTATTTTTGCTTGTCTGCTTTCAGCTTTTGGCTGACAAGTTTATGTTTCTGATTTGTGAGTTCATTGACACTGTTGCCTCCACCTCTGTTACCATCCTCCATCAACATCACAACACAGCTTCTTCAGCCTTTGCTCTAGAAGGTCACTATTGCCGGAATGAAAGATCATGACCAAAGCAACTTGGAGAGGAAAGGGTTTATTCGGCCTATGCTTCCACATCACAATTCATCATCAAAGGAAGTCGGGGCAGGAATTCAAACAGGGCAGGAACCTGGAGGCAGGAGCTGATGGAAATCCATAGAGGGGTGAAGCTTACTGCCTTGCTACCCATGGCTGGCTCAGCCTGCTCCCTTATAGAATCCCAAACCTCCAACCCAGGAATGGCACCACCCTCATCAATCACTAATTAATAAAATGCCTTACAGGCCCACCTGTCGCCTGTAAGGGGCATTTTCTTGACTTTCCTTCTCTCAGATTACATTAGCTTGTGCCAAGTTGATATAAAACTATCCATCACAGCCTTCGAGTGTAGACTGAGGACCAGAGGTTCCCTACTAGCCCTCCAAGACTTCAGTACTATTGAGAGCTGAGGCATCTAGCCTCATGGAACCAAGTAGCCCCAAGTTTCCAGCCTCTTTAGGGTGAAGACAGCCACTGTTGGACACCAGAACAACAGTGGAAGTCGATTTAATAAACCCCACTTTTAATACATTATTCATTCCCTGGGTTCTGTTCCCTAGACTTTGACTAACACAGTTGTTCCATGTGTCTGTCGTTTCTTATTGTACAAGAAAGTTCCTGTTGGGAGAACTCATGGGTAGTAGGATGGGCATGGTTTATACTAGGAAGGCCAATGCAAGCTAAGCAAAATGCAGACCAGATTTCTCCATTAAAAAACTGACAGATAAGGCCAGGTGGTGGTGGTGCATGCTTTTAATCCCAGCACTCAGGGGTCAGAGGCAGGTTGATCTCTGTGAGTTTGAGGTCAGCCTGGTCCACAAGAGCTAGTTCTAGAATAGGCTCCAAAGTTACTGAGAAACCCTATCTCAAAAAACCAAGAAAAAGAAAAAAAACCCTGATGGATGCATACTACAATGGCGTACAATGTACATTTTATCTAATTTAGACATGTGCTTGTTTTATAGTATCACTAAAAACTGATATTCTTGACTTCCTCCTCGATTTTAGCTCTCAAGTGTCTATTTAAGTAACATGCTAATAAAGTGGAAATTTGTGTACATCTATTACACAAGAGCATGCGTTGGGCTTAAATAAAATGTTGAAATAATTTTTAAACTTTATGCTTAAGTGTCAACACCAAAGTAGGAGAGGGGCCATGTTGGGAAGATGCTGGTTGTAGAGGGAGCAGGGGAGGCATGATAGAGACTATAGGATGAATGTGATCAACATTCCTTACACCATGTTCTTTGACATTTTTCAGTGAATAAAAATTTAAAAATGACTGAGAACCACTTAAATTCTTCACACAGACTCTATGAAGATCATATTTTTCTAGAATCTTCTTTCATGTTAAGAAATCCAAGCTTTTGCCAGACCTTCCCTTCTCCCTTCCCTCTCCGTTCTCCTCTTTCCCCAACCTCACCCCCACCCGTACCCCACCCCCATGCTCACAACTTTTGCCCGGCAATCTTGTTTGCTTCCAATTTCCAGAAGGATCTCTATATATTTTTCTTTGGGTTCACCTTGTTATTTGGCTTCTCTGGGCTTGTGAACTATAGGCTTAATGTCCTTGGTTTATGGCTAGAGTCCACAAATGAGTGAATACATACAATATTCATCTTTTTTGGGTCTGGGTTATCTCACTCAGGATAGTGTTTTCTATTTCCATCCATTGGCATGCAAAATTCAAGATGTCATTGTTTTTTACCGCTAAGTAGTACTCTAATGCGTACATATTCCACACTTTCTTCATCCATTCTTCCATTGAAGGGCATCTAGGTTGTTTCCAGGTTCTGGCTATTACAAATAATGCTGCTATGAACATAGTTGAACAAATGCTTTTTTCGTATGATTGGGCATCTCTTGGGTATATTCCCAAGAGTGGTATTGCTGGATCCTGAGGTAGGTTGATTCCCAATTTCCTGAGAAACCGCCACACTGATCTCCAAAGTGGTTGCACAAGTTTACATTCCCACCAGCAATGGATGCATGTTCCCCTTACTCCACATCCTCTTCAGCAAAGGCTATCATTGGTGTTTTCAATTTTAGCCATTCTGACAGGTGTAAGATGGTATCTCAAAGTTGTTTTGATTTGCATTTCCCTGACCGCTAAGGAAGTTGAACATGGGAGTGGGAGGGTGGAGATGGAGGACGGGCGGATATAGGAGCAGAGAAGAAGATACCTACATTAAGGGAATAATTTTAGGGTTGGCAAGAGACTTGGCTCTATCGGGGATCCCAGGTGTCCACGAGGATGTCCCCAGCTAGGTCCTTGGACAGCAGAGGAGAGGGTGCCTGAACTGGCCTTGCCCCACTGTCACACTGATGATTATCTAGAATATCACCATAGAATCTTCATCTGGCGATGGATGGAGATAGAGACAGAGACCCTCATCAGAGCAAGGGACTGAGCTCCCAAGGTCCACTTGAAAGGCAGAAGGAGGGAGAAGACGAGCAAGGAAGTCAGGACTGTGAGGGGCTGGTCCACCCACTGAGGCAGTGTGCCTGTTCTAATGGGAGCTCACCAAATCCAGCTGGACCGGGTCTGAATGAGCATGTGATCAAACTGGACTCTCTGATTGTGGCTGACAATGGGGGCTGACTGAGAAGCCATTGATAAAGGCACTGGGACTTATTTTTACGGCATGTTCTGTCTTTTTGGGACCCTAGTCTATATGGACGCACAGCTCCCTAGGCCTGGATGTAGCAGGGAGGGCCTTGGACTTCCCAAAGGGCAGGGTTCCCTGCCCTCTCTCAAGCAGGGAGGGAGAGGGAGGAGGGGGTGGGGGGAGCAGGAGGGGATTGGGAGGAGGGAAGGAAGTGTAAATATTTGAATGGAAAAATAAAATAAAAAACATTTTTAATGAAAAAAAAAAAGAAATCTAAGTGTTTAGCTTGCATGCTTCAGTTATGGAGACTTAGATTACCAGCACAGAACAAAAGGGGTGTTACATTCATTTTGGTTTCCCTCAGCACAAGAGGTTTTCTCTTAGTCTTAAGAGTAGGTGATAAGGACCTGTATAATTTTCGGAGATTTTCTCCCAAGAGATATAATTATCAACCATGCTTGTTATCATTATTCTGAATTCTGAGTTAAAATCCTGGAACAGAAGCTGACAGAACGCTATTGTGCATATAAATATTTATAACCATAACCTATGTTTTCTCAGAAGCAGCCCTAAAATGTGAACTCTGGTTAGTCATTTCAGACTGATATGTGGGAGAGGGCTCTACTTACAATAGTTTTGATTTCTCTTCGGGAGGTCCTTATTTTGAATTCCTTTTATTTTTAATTTATGTTGATTCTTCTTTTTTTCTAAGGGATTTTCTCTCTTATTGGTTATTTTACTTGATTTTCCTTGTTCCAGTAGATGCAATAGAAACTGCTTGATTTTGCTCACTGATACCTACAAAGAAAAGGATTTTGGTTTACTTCACTCTTGTGGGACTTTTAAAACGAGACAAGAAAGTTGAAAAGTTCCCATTTCTAAAACAAATACAACTTTAGTGCAATTATTCTAATTCTAGCTTTCTTAACATCAAAATGACATATGGCTTGCTATACTTAAAGGATCATGTTGTATAAAATAAACCCTTTCAAATCTATCTTATTATCTGAATCATGGAGCCAAACACTACAAGCTAAATGTTATAAATAAAATAGATGGAGAATATAACCAGTCTACTCTTCCCCTGGTAAGTTGTCATGGTGATATCAATTATGTGAGCTAAATAAATGGAGATGATCCTGTCTCATATTGTTACAACAAATATGTAATGAAATGTTGCTTTTATAAATGTAAAAACATCTGTATTTTCCAGAAATTATCCAATTAACCTACTTGAACGAAGTTGCATGTTTTTCAGTTTGTTTGTGCAGTTTGTTTTGAATTGTATAAAAAATAAAGACTAAAAAGAATTTAAAAGGTTTATGAAGGAAATTTATATCCATACTTTTTCAGAATAAATTAAATGAAATATTTTGTCAGTTAGTACTTCTACAAAGGGTCAGGTTTTTGTTTGTTTGATTTTGTTTTTTGTTTTGTTTTTCTGTTATTAAAGAAGTTTAAACTCCTGTTGTCTGAAATGCTTAATCCCAGGGTATACAAAGGCAAGTTGCCAGACAGAAGATTTTTAAAAGACAGCTTTGTTGGGCTGTGGCTGTAGCTCGGTTGGTAGAGGGCTTGCCTTGCATGTTCAAAGCCCTAGGTTTGACCCCTAGCTCCACATTTAATGGGGCATGATGGTGGATGCCTATGAACCCAGTAGGCATATATGAAGTTCAAGGTCACCTCCCTTTACATAGTGAGTTCAAGGCTAGGCTATGTGAGACCTTGTCCCCAATCAAAACCACAATTTCAGCTTTGTTGATGTACAATCAACTTACCATAGTTTAACTATTTAACATGTTGGACTCATTTTTTAAAATATTCACAAAGCATGTACAACAGTCAGTTTTAGGACATTTTCTCACCTCAAGAGGGAACCACACAGTTTTTAGCGGTCACCATCTTATTTTCATGTCTGTCCCACTGTTTCTCCTAAGTACTCATCTGCCTTCTGTTCCCATAGTTTCCATATTTTCACTCTTCAGATACACATTATCACTTAGTGATATTTTTCTTTCTTGTATGGCGGTTTCCTTGTAGGATGATTCTTTCCTAAGCTTAACTTCATTCTAGCTTATATCAACATTTCATTCCTCTTCACAGTCAAATAATAAACCACATATGGGCATATTAAATTTTCTGTTGCCGTGATAAAATACTCCCACTTAAGGAAGCACCTTAGGGAAGAAAGGATTGGGAAGGTTTATTTTGGCGTATAGTTCCAGGGGCCAGTTCATCGTGGAGAGAAATTCCAGGTGGTAGGGCTTTGGGGAGACATTTGGTCTCCCTAGTCAAGAAGAGGAGGGAGATGAGCGCTTGTATTCAGCTCCTTTCCTCCTTTGTGTTCAGTCTGGGACCCCATGGCCAAGGTGACCTATAGAAGGGTGGATTTATTTGGGTGTCCCGTTCCACAGGAATAAAAATCTGCCACAGTGGGGGCAGATTGGCAGCAAGCAGCAGGCATGGTGGTTGGAGCCCGTCAGAGCCTATTGAGGGTACCCTCTTTCAAACCACCATGCTCCCTGCTCCCCACTTCCTATTTAATCTCATGAAGATAATACTCCCAGGCCTGTCAAGAGGCTAACCACACCCTCCCAGATGTGCCCAGAGGCTTGTCCACTGGGCGATTGTAGATCCTGTCAATCTGGCAGTCAACACAAACCATCACAACCAATAAACCATGTTCTACTTTTCCTTCCTTTCACCCTTGGTCCCTCCCTCCCTCCCTCCCTCCCTC
>NW_004949101.1:8071973-8074104 GCF_000317375.1 Microtus ochrogaster | reverse complement strand
CCTCCCTTCCTCCCTTCCTCCCTTCCTCCCTTCCTCCCTTCCTTCCTTCCTTCCTTCCTTCCTTCTTTATTAGGTCAGACCTGAAAGTACTCCACAGTGCTTTCAGCCAACTTTCAGTCACTGAAAATGTACAAGGCTGGGAAGTGGTATCTCAGTACTGGGAAGTGGTATCTCAGTACTGGGAAGTGGTATCTCAGTACTGGCACTTTAACAAGCTATCTGCATGCTTTGGCATCATGAGATCATCATCTTGAGGCAGAAAAGAAGAACAGGAAAATTTTGGAGGCACGGGAAGGGAGTTTCTTACTCCAGAGTCTGTAGCATCACTTGATTTTTAGCTGAGGATCAGGTATTCCAGCACATTCCATGAAGTATTCCAGTATTCTAGCTGGAAGTATTGGTCAGTATAGAGAACTGCTTGCCTTTGAGCCCAACCTGAATCCAGTCCCTAGAACGCATATCTCATGGTGGAAAGAGAGAACAATTCTCTCAGTTTGTCCTTTGACCTCTGCATATACACACGTGCAACTACACACACACATGCAACAACTCAAGTACACACACACACGAGAGATGCACATAATCATTTACTGTAAAGTGTTTTGACACAGAAAAATTCCTTCTATAAGATATTTTTACATTTGTTATAAAATTATTTTCAATTAGGAATGTTAAAGTGGCAATAAACCAGGCTTAGAACCTTGAATATGGCCTTACTTCTCTTCCAGCTATTTCCTGGAAAACTTAGAAACAAAATTATTAACCTGTGTTTACAATGAAAATATCCTAACTTTCTGTACCCCCATATTCTAGGGTTTACTTTATAAGCTTTAATCCTCTATATTGTGCCCAGGAACCATCCCATGATCTCAATTGATTTCCTTAGCAACCTCTGAAGGTAATTTCAGAACCCATAAAAATCATACACACACACACACACACACACACACACACACACACACACACATATATAGTAAAGATGGCAAAGATTGATTCTTGATTCTTCTTTAAGAAGCCCATACCCATAAGTAGCTCAAGGTTGCATGCCCCCCCCCCCGCCCTGAGTGTCTTTCTATTAACTCCTGTGCATAAAACTATGTTTGAAATTCTCCTGATAAACTGTGACTCTGCTTCCTGCTGGCTCATCGTGAAATTCCTTTCCATGGTGAAGTTAAGGAACTGGCTTTACCTGAGTGGAAGTTGCTAAATAGAAGTTCTCAGGACGTTGCGTGGGGCTGTGATCCCTACCTGGAGAACTGCTACTGACAGGCAATAGGCCATGCTACTAAAAGAATGGTATTTAAAACATCAATGAAAAATAGTTGGTGTTAGGCAGTGGTGGCTCACTCCTTTACTCTAACCACTGGCTGGGCGGGGGAGAGGACACAGAGGTAGCTGGATTTGAATTTGAGGCTAGCCTGGTCTATAGAGCAAATTCCAGGATAGCCAGAGCTATATAGAAAAACCCTGTCTTGACAAACCAAAAGGAATGAATGAATGAATAAATGAATGAATGAATGAATGAATAAATAAATAAAAGTAGTTGAGGAGACAGCGTGAGCTTGACTAAAGTCTGTTAACGTCTCTGGTGGCCTGATGTCTTGTTCTCACTTTTTTTTTTTGTTCTCACTTTTTCTACAGTGTTTTCTGAGTAGTTTCCTCTCTCATTCCCTCAAATCAAGTAGGACAGTCAGCTGGGACAAGCATTATAAGGCCTTTAGTCCTACTGTCTATGATTCTCCGAGACATCAAAGCTGGAGCTACAGCTGTGCATAAAACGTCTCTACCTTTACAGCATTGTTTTCTGGTTGGGAAGATAACAGCCAACTGACAGAATGAGGATTTAAAAGTTAGTGTTATTGGATCCAGGGTGCCTAGGGACACATTTTCCAGTGAATGCACCCCCTGTGGGAAGAGAGGGAGCTGGTTATACAAATATCTCCTGAAGGAGACTTCCAGCAGTGATATCGCAAAGTCGGGTGCACACAGCTGTGCAAGGGAGACGGTGTAGCTAACGGTGTAGCGGAGAGAAGGACGGTGTAGCTAACGGTGTAGCGGAGAGAAGGACGGTGTAGCTAACGGTGTAGCAGAGAGAAGGATGGTGTAGCTAACGGTGTAGCGGAGAGAAGGA
>NW_004949101.1:8061817-8071644 GCF_000317375.1 Microtus ochrogaster | reverse complement strand
GGAGAGAAGGATGGTGTAGCTAACAGTGTAGCAGAGAGAAGGATGGTGTAGCTAACGGTATAGCGGAGAGAAGGATGGTGTAGCTAACGGTGTAGCAGAGAGAAGGATTGCTGAAGGGTGGTGGGCAATGAGGCAGAGGGGCAGGCAGCTCTGAAGCTAGGACCAGGGGAGACTTGGGGAGAGTTGTGAGCTGGGAGTGATCATCACTGAGTGACTTTAATTTCCAAGAATCCCTGACTGCTGTGGGGGAAGAATATTATGTGTTGGAGAGAACCTGGAATAAAGAGAAGGTCGGTGGGACTAAACCAGGAGGGAACCAAAGATGGTGATGTGATGTCAGCACATGATACAGGGGACAGTGACAGAGGCAGGCGTCTGGGTAGGCAGACATGTTTGTACGTAGGGTTTTCTGCTGAAGGGCTAGTAATGTGTACTTTGCAAACAGCAAAACTGAAGGGAGGAAGTTTTTGCAAGTCTGTTTTTTCTTAATTTTTTTATTATGTATCTAATATTCTGTCTGTGTGTATGAAGAGGGCAGTAGCAGACCTCATTACAGATGGTTGTGAGCCACCATGTGGTTGCTGGGAATTGAACTCGGGACCTTCGGAAGAGCAGGCAATGCTCTTAACTGCTGAGCCATCTCTCCAGCCCTGCAAGTCTGTTTTTAAACTGCCAAGGGGTGATTTAATGAGAGATGGAAGTTGTGTTGAAAGGTTTCCTTTCTTCTCTCCTTTTCCACCCCCTCTTCACTCTCGTGCATCTGGAAGATTCGTGATGCAGGAGTTCTTCTGAAATATCCCAGGGACACCTCAATATTTTTTTAATAATTTATTTCTTCTTAAATAAAAGTTTCTATGTTTTTAAACTTCCAGAATGCAGGCCCTACAGTTGTTTAATTTGTTCTGTTCATCAGTGAACTATGTCTTGAGCCAGAGAAATCAGTGCATGTTACTTGATTAAAAAACAAAACAAACAAACAAACAAACAAACAAAAAACCAACAAAAACAAAAGTCTCCCCAAAACAGAGCAGGGTATGGTGGCACCTTTAATCCCAGCACTTGGGAGGCATAGGCAGACAGATCTCTGTGAGTTCAAGGTCGGCCTGATCTACCGGGTGGGTTCCAGGACAGCCAGGACTGTGTACAGGGAGCCTATCTCAAAAGATCAAAACCAACCAAATAACCCCAAAGCAAAAATAAACAAACCCCTCTACCACCTTCCACACACACTTTTCTGAATATCTTAAATAGAATATCTAAAGTTCTTTCTGATAGTAATTGCACTAATTTTAACCAACAACATTAACCAGTAATTTTAGCATTTCCCACGCTACTGTTGCTGTCTGGGTTGTGTTTATTTGATGCTGAAAATATAAGTTGGTCCCTCAAATCCCACATTTATATTTAAATAGAATTTCATAAAGAAAAAAAAACCATGACTAATGGCAGAAGGGCCTCCCTGTATAGCTTTTGGGAGTCAATGAATTTGAGACAATCAAGCAACACAGCCCTCTAGGATTGATTCCTTAGACCTCATTTGCTCTTCTCTAAGAACTGAAGAGAATGTTAAGGGAAGCTGAGATACTCGCTGTTATATGAGGATATCCATTAGCCGTGAGAAGACAAACAGTAGCATAATCAGTAAAAAAAAAAAATAAATGATCAAGTTAGTTTCAGAGATCAATGCATGCTATGAAGGGAACAAGATGAGACACAAAGACGAGGAGGGATTGGTCACAGCTAGATTAGACAGGGTGCCTTGCGGTAGAGGTGACTTTGTAGCCAGCAAGTTGATGAATATACATAGTAGTGAGCAGGCACGGAGCAGAGCCTTCCCAGCAGACGGAAAAGCAAGTGACAGTACCCCATGTGGGACCAACCAGTTCTGTGTTAGGACTGGGAATAAGGTTCTGAATGGATGCGAGCTAAGGAGAGGACTACGCGGAGCAAGGTCACACAGAGAAGCATGGGCTTCTCTACAGGGAGAGTAGGGTTTCACTCATGCAGGTAGCTAGCTGCCTCCGCAGGGTTAACAGTGGCACACTCTGTTTACACTTGACAAAGACCTTTCTGATGGGTGTGAGCAACAGACTGCAGAGCATCAAAAGAGGGAGCGGGGAGAAGAATGTGGAAGCGGTAGGAGGCGACTGGCGAGGAACGGTATGACAGAGATGGGTGCAGAAGCAACGGAGAGACACTGCATGGGCAGACCAAAGATGCTGCAGAAGGGGCGCGGAGAGGGACTGGATGCAGACAGGCTCAGAGATAATCTCTTGCAGTTTTGTTTAGCCAGCTGAGTGGATGAAGAATCAAGCTATAGAGAACAGAGAAGAGCGGAGGCGGGGCTGCACTACTGGGGGACTCACACTCTCCCTGTCTTCCTCTGCGTGCTTGTAATGCATCTGAGGCAGTGGTTTCCAACCTTTCCAATGCTGCGACCCTTTAACACAGTTCATGTTGCAGCGATCCCAACAATAAAATTATTTTTGTTGTTTTACCATAACTGTAATTTTGCTACGGTTATGAATTGTAATGTAAACATCTGTGTTTTCTGATGGTTTTACATGAAAGGGTCATTAGACCCAAAGCGGGTCGTGACCCACAGGTTGAGAACCGGAGAGCAGAAATTGTTTCTCTAAGAGTGACTCATGCCAGCAATGAGTTGGGACAGAAGCCTTGTTGTTTGCAAGTGAGAGATAGGTGAAAAGTTAAAGAATTGCACAGTGAAGATTCTTGATCTGCTATTGACTTTCCTTCACTATGTCCTGGCGTCTCCAGCTCTCACCCTCAGAGTAATCACCACTCCTTGACTCTGATACACTACATTACACTTCACAAAAACTTCCCGGGAAAGAGTGGACGCTAAATAAGGGCTTACTGAAGTCATTCACGAGAGCACCTGGAGTAACACAGCAAGACTAGCTCAATCTTCCTCCCAAGGGCCCCGGTTTAGGTGGATGCATGAGATGACAGAAAGAACACAAGCTGCTGCCCCTGGTTTCATAAG
Organism: Microtus ochrogaster; assembly: GCF_000317375.1. Classification (NCBI taxonomy): domain Eukaryota; kingdom Metazoa; phylum Chordata; class Mammalia; order Rodentia; family Cricetidae; genus Microtus; species Microtus ochrogaster. Next base: position 8,068,637 of record NW_004949101.1, on the reverse strand, counting down.
AGCGCGACAGTGAATTTCTACTTCCTAGTATGTATAGATGGAGATTCCATATGCGTATGTAAACCATCATATTTCTAAAACATTTGTGGTCCAGACATCCTCAGAGAAAGGCCAGTTTTTGCAACAGTCACTTGGCTTCTCTAGATCACCGTTTCAAAAAGCATGGCCCCAACAACTGCCTCAGCATCACCTGGGAGTAAGGAATGTAGTTTCTTGGCTCCATCTTAGGTGTCCAGCAGCAGAAACTCTGGGGGAGAGGTAAAGCCCACTCTCCTGTGGTCTGACACATCTTCCGTGGGAATCGATTGCCTGCTAAAGATTCAGAGCCCCTGCTCTGGGCAGCAGTGGAGGAAGATTGAAAATGAAAGAGAGTGGATTCAAAGCAAGTGAATAGAGACACATGGTAATGTGTGTCACTCATCAAACAGTGAAGATATGCACACACATAGCACAGCGCCAAAATGTGCATGGAGCAGATGCTGTTTCTGTTAGGGCTTTCAATCAAGAATTTACACTGCATCAGAACACCCTTTCTCTCAGTCTGAAATAAGTGTATACAGCATGTGTTTGGCAGGAAGAGAAGATGCACAATTCTGAACATTAGACTCTATTTTAGCGGCTCCTCTCTCTTTAAGATTTTCGTCTTTGACTTGCTTAAATTGAAGCAAAGGGGCTTTTAGTAATCATCTTAGTGTTCTTCATTTCTCTAGACTTATTTTCAATTAGGACTAGAAAATAGTCTTAGGATATGATGCCTAACATGACTAAGGATTTTATTTTAGCAAGGCAACTATATTAAATTCAGAAAGTACTGCTATGTTGAAAACGTGCCCGCTCCCTATAGAGAAGAAAGAACCTTCCATCATTAAAGCATGTCATCATCTTAGACTTCTGGAACTGATGGCAGACAGGAAGCTGCCTCTGTGTGACCCAGGAGAAGAGTCAAAACAGGAAAAAGACGGCTCTGCTCCAAAGAGAGAAAGAAAAGGAGAACTTCAGAAAAATCACAAAGGTAGCGGTAGGCTACCTGAAAACTACAGCGAATAAGACAGGTGATGCACGGGTGTTAGTTTAGCTAACAGCTCCAATTCAGTGATTCCCTGGAAGTGGGAGGGGGAGTCTCCTCCAGAAGATAAAACGTGGAGCCCCAGTGAGAAGAGGCTGGCGTCCTAGCCTTCGGACAGTCTCATGACTCTCATATGCTGTATATCCTGTAGGAGGGTTTTTGTTTGCTTGTTTTATTTTTCTTGTCTCTTTTGCTTAAGAGAAGATCTTGCCAGGCAGTTCTAGTTGTCCTGCAACTTCCTATGTAGATCAGTCTGGCCTTGATTTTCCTGCCTCTGTCTCCCAAGCTCTCAGATAACAGGTATGTGCGATCGTGCCATGTACCTTGTAGATATCTGAGACAGTAACTCCACTAGCCAATGGGTCAGCCTTTTATCACTCTGCATGACGCAGAGGCAGTAACTGAGTGCTGTCTTGGATGGGATTGTGCTGTCTCAAACTGAGCCACTCTGGAGGCCTAAGGACAGGGAACAACCACAAAGCAGCAAGCCTACCACAGTCCCAGGATGAGAGTCTCTTTAGAGGCAGCTGTGGGAAGCTGGAGGGTGGAGCACTGTCCGGAGAAGACTATGCAGCAAAAGAGGCTCATCTCAAACAGCAAATGACACAGGGATAGGTAGCCTTATCTCAGGGGCCAAGAGCAGATCTCACCAACTGCCACTGGAGTTTGATAGTTCTGAATTGGAGAGCAACAGAAAACACACAAACAAACAACAACAACAACAAAAAAACAACAAAAAACCCCCCAAAACAACAACAACAACAAAAAAAAAACCAACCTCAGAGTCACCTGTCTGCCATTCCCTGATACAGAGCCCCAGACTTTGAAGCTCAAGCTGAATTCTGAACATCCATAGTTGTATCCCTCTAGTTAGATGAATCATACATAGAAGGCCATAGAACTATGGAGACACGTATGCTGATGTACAGATTTCAGTGCTACGAATCCCCCCCCCCCTTGATTACAGGAATGGCCACCACATATGGTACAGTTTGAGGAATCTTAGAAGGACGGAAGAACCTGCCATAGGAAGCATAAGAGTCCATGAATTCGAATGGTCTGTCCTCACTCCTGTGCATAAAACTAGCCATCCCTCAGTTCTGATGGCCCCAGAAGGCACTGTTTCAACACTTCATGTTTTTTTTTTAAATCAATTATTCAAACAAAAAATTTAGTGGAAAGCATCACTACTAGACTGAACCAGTCAGTAGGAAGACTATCATAGGTTGAAAGACAAGATTTAGGAAGAACTACATTCAAAGATCAAAAAGGAAAAAGGCATGACCATAGTATAGCATCCAAGAAGTCTGAGATATGGTCAAGAGACTAAACCTAAGAATCTACATGATGGAAGAAGGGGTTGAGGAAAACTAAAGATGGGAAAATGGTATTGAATTTCCTACAATGTTACTTCTATTATTTATTTTCCTTTATGTGAATATTTATATATTATTGAATTAATGTGTTTGAAAATGTCAGACTTTTAAAGTTTCTTCCAGGGTATTAATAGAATTCTTATGGGATGAAGACAGAAGTGGAGGATATTTGGTGTGCAATGAAAAAAACCAGCAAGGAGGGTCTATAAGAGATAGGGGAGGTCAATGAGGACATGTTAGAAAAAAATGTAATGACAATTATAGTTATGTAATTCTGTAATATTGCAATTATGTAACGAAATTTATTATTTTGTTCCTAACACAATTTTAATAAAAAAGACAAAATCTTTTCCTTTTGGCAAAGCATTTGTTGATTATTGTATTGCATAGTTTCATGGTACCTTCTACTGTCTTCAAATACTATGTTATTGTATGTCCTTTGGGACATAAGGAAAAATTTGATTCTTCTTTAAGTTTTGTGGACTGCATACTGTGAGATAATGCAATATAATAGACAAAAATGGAGGCTGGATATCAGGAAGATGGTGGGTGATCTTCATGGCTGTAGTGGAACAGTTAAAATGATTTGGTACAGGATACATCTTAAGGACCAAGAGAACTTGGGTGCTGGGTATGGGAAAAAGATGTATACACGACTTTAGGAGCTCCTGCATCTAAGCATATGGTAGACAGAGGAGCCCATAACTAACATGGGAGACACTGGAGGAGGAACAGGCTCAGAGTTAAGGAAAGGCACGAATTCAACAATAAACACAGCGTGTTTCCAATGCCTTTTAGATGTTCTCATAGGGAGCCTTATGTAGTTTGTGTCTGGGGTTGTTTGACACACACAATAGATGATGCTAGGTTGAGAGAGTTGTGGGTAAATAGCTGCAGAATTGCATTTTACATTGTTGTTTTTAAAACTTTTTTCAATAAGAAAAAATATGCTCATCAGTTAAAAATGAAAATGCATCTATTAGAAGTCTGAGAAGAAAGCTACAGTAAGTTTGACTAGGAAGATGTTAGGGTTTACTGGGGGACACCAATGACCTACTTGAGGCTGGTGATCCTGAAATTAAAATAAGCCTGGTTTTCTTATTTATTTCTGGTCATTTCAACTACGTAGGTGTGGGAATTGAGTACACAGAGGACAGTGTTTTTATCATGGCTGAGATTTTACAGTAGAACATGGTGGAATCATTAATGCCAATGACTCGGTTTAAGTATGACGTTTAAAATAGCAAGAGTTTGTTTATATTGCAACATAAATTTTGGAATTCTGTCCTAATTCTAAGCCAAAATTCATCAAATTAATTTTTTTCAAATTAAAATTCAACCAACAACCAAAATAACAATTATTAGCATCAAGTATTCTAACACAATACAACCCAAATTTATACTAACTTTATACTAATGTGGTATAAAATGATGGCTGGAAAATATTCAACATTCTTGTTTTCATAATTAAATTTTATGCTTCTATAAAAACAGTTTTGGATACTAAGTAAGAACACTGAAATTCATCATTTACGATATGTCTGGATCTGAATTGTGGCATTTCAGAGTGATATTTATTGGCTGTGCATATGACGTCATGTGAAGTGCAAAGTGTGCTTGTGGTATGTTTACATGAGGTTGTGCAATGCGCTATGAGTACTGGCAAAAACTGCCACATTCATTACATGTTTAACTCTGAATTAGCCTTTGGGTATTGTGCATTTAGAAATGTTTCATTATTGCTCAACCTTTTGCAGGCTCTATATTCAGTACAGGACCTGTAGTGTTTGAAACCTCCTATTTTAAGAAGCTGTGTTTTTTTTTTAATATTTATTTATTTATTATGTATACAATATTCTGTCTGTGTGTATGTCTGCAGGCCAGAAGAGGGCACCAGACCTCATTACAGATGGTTGTAAGCCACCATGTGGTTGCTGGGAATTGAACTCAGGACCTTTGGAAGAGCAGGCAATGCTCTTAACCACTGAGCCATCTCTACAGCCCCAAGAAGCTGTGTTTTTAATTAGAACTTTAGCTACAGTTCTCTCATTCAGAAGAGACAGTAGCTTTTTCTGGTGAGGTCATTCATTTCTTTATGTGGTAGTCTGAATAGAAGAATGGTCCCAATAGTCCCATATGTTTGAACACTTAGTCCCCAGTTGGTGAAACTGTTCGGAAAGGATTTAGGAGATGCAGTCTCATTGGAGGAGGTGTGTTTCGGTGCGGGGTGCAGGCTTTGAGGCTCCAAAAGATGTATGCCATTCCTAGTGTTCTCTCTTTTGCCTCCTGGGTGCAGATTAAAATGTGAGCTCTCAGCTGTTCCTGCTGACATGACTTTGCTTTGCTATCGTGGACTCTAACCATCTCGAACCGTAAGTCCAAATAAATGCTTTCATTTATAAGTGTTCTTGATCATGGCGTTTTGTCAAAGTGATAGAAACTTGTCAAATGGACAGAAATTTTAATATTGTTGAGATATCTATACTATCTCAACATATCTAATGCCACTTTTGTAAAAATCCCAATAGTATAGTTTTTGCAGAAATAGAAAATTCATCCTAAAATATAAATCTCAAGGAATTCTGAATAGTCAAAATGATCTTGAAAACCTGGAGATCTCATATTTTCTCATACTAAAATTTACAGCAAATTATAGTAGGGAAAATATTGTCATAGTTGCCTAACATACATAAGGCCCTAGGCTCAGTCCCCAGACTGCTGAAAATGGGCACACACACACACACACACACACACACACACACACACTGCAAGAAATGAATAAATAAGCCTTGTGGGGAACTGACAATAGAGACAGATGCATAAAATAGTAGAATACGAGAAGCCAGAAACAAACTTTCCCTTCTATTGTTGAATGCTTTTTGACAAAGGAGCCAAGGCCATTTCATGGGAGAAGATAGGCATTTCAACAACTGTGTTGGCAAAATCGTTTCCACATGCATAAGCAGTACAAAAGGATTTTAGTTTTCACTGTAAACAAAACTGAAATGTCCAAAGAGCTAAATGTAAGATCTACGACCACCAGAGCCTTGGAGGAAACAGTAAGGGGATAGTTTCATAACATTGGTTTAGTAAGACTGCCTTGGATAGGATCCCAAATGTAGAGTCAATAGATGTAAATAGAGATAAATTAGACAACAGAAAACTTACAAACTGCCCTGCATGGAAGCAGGACACTAGAAGAGTGGGGAGGCCACACACGGGGTGGGAAACAGTGTTTCCAAATCAGATAAAAAGTTAATGGCTAGAATATATAAAGAGCTACTACAAGAAAGAACAAAAGCAACAGCAAAACTCCTCACGAATGGCCTGACTGAAAGCTAAGCAAGAGTCTGGAAAGCGCATTTCTCCAGAGTCCAAGGGGTAAACAAGAACATGACATTTAGCTCAGAGCGCTGACACATGTATGAACTTGAAGAAATGATGATAAGCAAAATAAATCAGCCACTAAATGAGAAGAGCTGTCTGCTTCCACTTCCCTGAAATACGTAGAGCACTTCACTTCCTAGAAACAGCGAGTACAAGGCTGGTTGCCAGGGGCTGCGGGAGAGGAAAATATGGGGAGTTATTAGTCAGCTGTTAAGAGTGTCTGTTTAATTAGGTGCGTACTGAATGAATGCAACTAACTGTGGGGAATTGTTCACTTAAAGCTGGTGACTGGTAAGTGCTGCGTGAGGTATATATTACTATAATCCAAAAACCAGCACAGGGTTTGGAAAGTACTCTGTGCTCATGGAGCAATGAGAAGGCAAGGACAGAAGGGACCCACGGCACAAGGGCAGTCATGAGCAAATGAAAGGACAGAGGCCTTGAAAGTTCTGGTGAGGCGGGAGCATTTGTGGAACAATTGCAATGATGCCGGCGGTCGTCAGAAACTGGAATCCTAGACTGGGACCCAGGGAAGGAGAGAAGGGTGTGGTTAGTGATAGCAAGACCGAAGGGACGAACGGAGAAACCTAGAGTCCATGAACAGGGCAATATGAAAGAATAAAGTAAAAGCGGAAAGACCGGAGCTGCTCTTCTGCCCTCACCTCCTCGTGTTCCGATGATTCAGCAAACACAAAGGTCAATAGATAAGCACCTCGCTATCCTGGACCGGAACAAGTGGATTGTGGGAAACAGTGTACTAGAGTGTAGAGCAAGAAGTGTTTAGGAGATAGCCAGGCTCCATTTGGAGATGAAGGGGAAGAAGGTACTATTTGAAAAAGTGCGATGCAGGATGCGTGGTGTGAAAGAGATCAAATGTTCAGAGGGTGAAGACTTTATGCATTTTATGATGAAGCCTTGAACAGATGGAAATATGTTTAATTAAATGCGTACACTATCGTTGTTTCTTTTTTTTCTTTTTTTTTTTTTTTTT
>NW_004949101.1:8060009-8061717 GCF_000317375.1 Microtus ochrogaster | reverse complement strand
TCTTGTAGACCAGGCTGGCCTCGAACTCCCAGAGATCCTCCTGCCTCTGCCTCCCGAGTGCTGGGATTAAAGGCGTGCGCCACCACCGCCCGGAACTATTGTTGTTTCTATCTATCTCGTGCAAAGACTGGACTGGGGAAAGCCTTAAAAGATACTGCATTATACACCACAAGCTCAAAGAAGCATTATCAAATAAAGGACTGCAGAAACATAGAATAACATTTAGAACCTTTCGACCACTCTGAATTAGAGCTGCTGTGTGGTACACAATAGGCATTGTGTGTGATGAATGCACACACTGAAGTATTGTAATCCTAAGACTCTTACATTTTCAACGGGCTAGCCTATTCTCACCTTTAAGTCGTGGACGAGCATTCGAATAACCCAAATTATTCTGCACAAAGGTATTGAGAAGAGTGACTAGCACATGTGTGGGATCTTATAAAATTTAAAACATTGTACACCTATGAGAGCACGGGTCCAAATACACACTCTGACCACATCATAGATCACAGTACTGGAATTTTGCCTTTCTAAAACGTGAAACTAATTGTTGGACCGCAATGCTAATCTCGCGATAATAACATAGGATGTTAGGTGAGCTGAGAAGGGAACCACTCCATGCTGAAGGCAGCATTGCTGCTCCCTCTCCTGTGCAGTTTGGTCTGTCCCGTTGTTGTCGCAGTGGCCCTCAGTCATGCACTTGAGTTGTTCTTTAGTTAGTGATCCCCTCCTGCTACTCTTCTATCAAATCCCCGAGCGTTTATTACCTCTGTCATCACAGCGACTTTATTACTTTTTTTTGTATCTTAGAGACAAATTTACGATGATTAGCCCTAGCTGGCCTGGAACTCGCTCTGTAGAGCAGGCTGGTCTTGAACTTGTGGCAGTGCTCCTGCTACTGCCTCCTGAGTGCTGGGATCATAGGCATGTGCCATCATGCCTGTGCTGGTTAGTTTTTAATACTGAAGAGGATAGTATACAGAGTTCATGAAAGTACTGAATCATTAACACAGGAACCATTAGCTTTAAGTTAATGGTTCTCAACCTGGGGATCAAGACTCCATTGGGGGTCTAGTGATCCTTTCACAGAGGTCACCTAATACCATCTGCACACTATGTGTTTACATTACAATTCATAGCAGTAGCAAAACGACAGTTATGAAGTGACAATGAAAATAATTTCATGGTTAGGGAGGCACTACAAAATGAGGAACTGTAGTAAAGGGTTTCAACATTAGGAAGGCTGAGGATTACTGCTTTAAGGAGAGAGAGAGACAGAAAGAGAGAATATGTGAGTGTTTTGAAGGAGAGTAGATGACTTTTGTGAACTGTAACATTAAAGTTAGAAAAGTCAGAAAGAGGAAAACTAGGGAGAAAGAACAGTGTTGTTTTGGTGTTTTTTGTTATAACATTAGTAGTCATTATCAAGGAAAGATAGCCCAAACCTTCCTGCTCTGCTATGGAGGTACAAATAGTGAAAGCACATGTTCAGCAAGACCGCTCCACTTCATTGTCAAGGAGCCATGGAACACTTCAGCAAGTTTGCAAGCTAGGTCTTTGGCTTTGATCTCTAAAGTCTAGGCTCCACGAGGTTGTTTTAAGGAAGCTTTAGGACCGCGAGGGGTACACCCACATTCCGAGACAATGGGGATGTTCTTTCGGGAATTCACCAAGGCCAGCTGGCCTGAGTCTGAAAAAGCATGGG
>NW_004949101.1:8021354-8059809 GCF_000317375.1 Microtus ochrogaster | reverse complement strand
GGAGAGGGACTTAATCGGGGGAGGGGGAGGGAAATGGGAGGCGGTGGCGGGGATTAGGCAGAAATCTTCAATAAATAAATAAATTAAAAAAAAAAAAAGAAAATGTTAACCAAAGAATTGGGAGATTTGCAGTGCCCCGACGAGCTGATGGGGCACATTCCTCCTTTGTCTTTGCTACAAAGGCAGTAGTTTGGTAGTTTGTGTATGTTGAGAGCCTGGAGAACCTTTTAATTTTCTTTCTACCCTGGCTTATAAATGGACAGTAGGCTCCTAACCTACTAATACTAGGCATTGAGAGGACATTTACGGGTCAGAGTCACATCTATTATCTTGAGCAGTAACAGGATTCCCAAGGGGGATTCAGGTAGAACCTGTATGTTACCAAATACCAAGAACCCATAGACAAGATTGGTGGCCATGATGAAAATGATGTCCCTTAAATCTCTATCCACCCATGAACAAATGGGGGTTTAGGTGAAACTTATTTCTACTTTTGCTGATAGTAATCCCACTGCTAATTATGGGATGTGATAAATATAGTGATGGGAGAGGGGCTCAGAAAATGTTACTATGTAAAGAAATGTGCATAATTAGCACAAATCCATTTCCATATTTTATCCCTTAAATATTTATTCACTAGTTCAATTAACATTTATTAGTGGAAGTGGTGGTGGTACATGCCTACAGTCCAAGCACCCAGGAAGCTGAGGTAGGAGACTCTCAAGTTCCAGGCCAATCTAGGCTACATGGCAAGATTATATATCAATAAAACAAAACAAATATTTTGAGTGCTTATGTAAGCCAGGTACAATTCTAGTAGAGGGACCTAACTGTAGTTAGCAACACAGATAATCTACTTTTATGGAATTTATGATTGACAATAAGCAATCAAATAGTATATGCTACTTAGTGACAATATAAAGAAGACAATTAGAGCATGGAAAGAAATAGGGAACGTATGATGTCCGCACACAGAGGAACATGGCTGTAATCCTAGCCTACAGAATACAGAGGGAGGAGGATTGCTGAAAGCTCAGGACCAGTCTATCTACTTAAGAGTTCCAGTGCAGACAGCGCTACCTAGCAAGACCTTATTTCACTTCAAAAACCAGTGAAAGAAAGAATGAAAGAAAGAAGAGCGAGTGAAAGAGATTGAAAGAAAGAAATGGACAGAAACATAAGATGTGGAACTTTAAAATGGAATGATATCTAACTCAGTTTCCAAGAAACACCCCTCTGAAGAGATGGTGTTTGGACAACTATCTGGAGAAGATGAAAAGAGGGGCGTGAGTACATGGGTATGTGGCTAAAGAGGCACTGCAGTTAAGAAAGACTAGAACTGGCTGGAGAGGTGAATCACTGCTCTTGCAAAGGACCTGAGTTTGATTCCCACCATCCACATCAGACAGCTTCCAACCACCTGTAACTCTAGCTTCTAGGGAGATCTGACACCTCCAGCCTCCAATACACATACACACAGACATACTCATCTATATGTAATTAAAACTAATTTTTTTTTTGTGAGAAAGGACATAAATGTGTGCAAAAGACCGAGGCTTCTGAGGAATGGCACAGAGCCCAGCGTGTCTGATAGGGGAGACATTATGAGTAGGTTATATAAGAGAAAACAGTGGGGACAGAACCCCAAGCCCAATGAACAAGGACTTTGGTGTCTGCACACTGCACGAGATGATGAAATACCTAAAAGATTTCAAGCAAAGGCATATAACAGAAAATGATGTATTTATCACATATGCTAGTAGCTGGGTCGAGAGTAGAATGAAGAACTGAATCCCCTCCCTCTAAGATGCTAGAGGACACCATGTCCAATCCCTTCCCTTTCTGTCTAAACACTGAGGGTTGCAGGTCAGCCAGAGCATGGGGGAAGACTCAGCCCACCGAACAGTTTTTCCCGAATGAAGGAATACTTCAGAGTGAGAATTTTGCAAATTAAATATGAAACAATAGCTAATTGCCTGGTTGAGAAATTTGGAGCATTGTGAATACACACTATTAACAGTGTCTTATAACCAAAATTTTCTATTGAAAAAATACGATTTAGCAGAAATATTTACCTGTGTGGTGACATTCATTTCTTTTTGTTTCTTGTATCTCTCTGCTTCAGTATCTGCAATATACAAAGCATTTCTATAAAATTTGAAGACATTGAAAACATTCACAAAAATGCAGTTTCTAGTCTGAAAACGTCCTGGGAAAGCTAGAAGAACTCATATTGTAACACTTGAAATCGCGCTACAGACTGGGGTTACTGATGGGGTGTTGAAATAACCCTTTTGTTGATACTTTTCAAAGCTGTAACTTGACATCAGAGGTAATCTACTTCAGAAGAGCATTTGGAACCCAAGCTAAGATGTCAGAGATCACAGTTACAGCCGTGGAAGGCACTCTGAGCGGGTTTGTTGTTTGTTTGTTATGTTGTTTGTAAGTTACAGGAAGCGAATCAAAAAGAATTACAAAATGACTCATTGCAAAAGGAAATAGTAGAAAAGCCTTAGGAACCCGCAGAGGCAGCAAAGAGATATGGAAAAGAACCAGGGGGAAATACGTAAAACACAATATGCAGACAGGCAAGAAGCTGAACTTCAGCTCTGAAGGTCACTGTGAGGACCCCAAAGCTGCTTCCAAACAGAAGCCTGATGGAAGGCCAGGCCTGCCTTCCCAGGACAAGCCAGGCTCCCAGGAACATCAGCTCCAGTGAGTGACCAGTGTAGAGGAGACAGGGAGACAGGGACCGCACTGGTGGATCAGCCAGCAGGAGAGGAAGATCCCTTTTTGTCATGACGTACCACTTGAGGTATGTCATGGCCTTTTTTTCCTCTTTTACTTGTATATATTTATTATACGTAATGGTAGATTTCATTGTGGCGTGCTTGTGCACACACACACACACACACACACACACACACACACACACACTATTCTGAGCCCATTCACGCACATCTCTCAACCCTTTCTTGTCCCCCACCCAGTGCTACTGTTCAATCCTTTTCCTCCCTCCACCCATCTCTCCCCTCATCCCTTCCCTCTCCCTCCCTCTCCCTTCCTCCTTTCCCCATTTCTTTATGATCCATTGAGTTTAATCATGGTGTTTACAGGAGCATGGCTGATTAAGGAGTTATTTACAGGAGCTAAAATTGTGCTATGCCACTGAAGACATGGCTCTCTCATTAACTGGATTTATATCATTATGGAGGAATGGCATCTCATGATCCCCTCCCTCTTCTGTGACAGAATGCTGATGGGCAAGGCTTACACTGATAATCTCAGCTTCTGAGAGCTCAGCTGTGATGGCTAGTCTAGACTGCCTACTTGACTATATCTGGAATTGACCTAAAACCAGTACTCTTGTGAGGGATTTCTTCTAATTAAATCATTTGAGGTGGTAAGATCCACCTTTAATGCAGATCTGTGAGGCGGAAAGATTCACCTTTAATGCTGATCTTTTGAGGTGGGAAGACCCACCTTTCTTCTGGGCCACACCTTCTGCCGGCAGTCTATATAAAGGACATGGAAGAAGGAAGCTTTCTCTTTCTGTTTGCTCTCGGTGGCAAGTCCATTCCTGTACTGCAATTACAGCTTACTTCCTTGGAATTCTGGTATATACTGAAGAGCAGCTGAGAAATCCAGCCTCATGGACTGAACACTACTGAATTTTTCGACCTCCCATTGACAACCATTGTTGGACTAGCTGGACAACAGCCTGAAAACTCTTCAAATAAATCCTATATAAATGCATATATAATCATTCTTTAAGTCCTGTTCCTCTAGGGAACCTTGACTAATACAGCAATGCAGGACTATTTCATGCTCTGTTCCACCTTAAGAGAGAAACTCTTCTTAAAAACTGAGGTACCCTGAAGACCTGAGACCAGGGAACACCCAGTGGGGGCCTGCCACAGCTTCAGAGAAAGTGAAGGCCCAGGAAAATACACTTTTAACACAGAGGAAGGCTGAACTAATGGACTAAAAGGTGCTGGCGGCCAGAGACAGACTCAGGATGCAAACTGCATAGAGAAAGAGCCCTCCCTCAGTGGCTGCGATTAGATTGCTTCAAGTGAGAGAGAACTGAGACCTTGATAGCTCTGAGCCCGAGGCCAGTGGATAAATCAAATTCTGGATCCACTCGTCTGTGCTTCACTAATAAAGGGCCTGAGTCCTTACCTACAGCAAGGTGATTGATACCCAGGAGGCTTGGAAAGGAAGAATGTAGATTCTCTGCCTCTACCCCCCCAGTACTGTAGCTGCTTCCCATACCTAAAGCATTTTGGAGACAGCCCCCAACACACACAGCACACTTAGCCCATACTAAAGCATTATCCACCAGACAGTGTAGTCTGGAGTGTCTCAGGAAAGTGAGAAGATCTTCAGCCACAAAAGACAAAGGTAAGCGTATCCAGCAGAGGCAAAGGTGGAAAATGGTCTCTGTGAAGACATCTGGGGCAGGGAGACGGGGCATGAGACATTTGTGCAGGCTCAGCCAGAACATCGAGCAAAGAAGAGGACGGAGCCCGCAGGCTGAAGGGCCCTCCGCTCCATGCATGTAATGTGATCTTTGCTTGTCGAGGGCACAGAAAGAAGTTGCCTCCTTCTTTCTTTTTCAACTTTTTTCTTTTTCATATGATCATCCATCATACATTTAAAAGGACCTTAACTGTGCTGTACTTAATTTTTATTTATGTTTTTGTTTGTCATTAAGCTTCATACATTGGGATAATTTTGTTAAAGCATTTGACAAGGCAGAACTTAGGTAGGCAGGGAAAACTAAGCTGAATACTGGGAGGAAGGAGGGCGGAGTCAGAGAAGCCATGTAGCTGTAGGAGACAGACACTGGGAATTTTACCCAGTAAGCCATAGCCTCATGGCAATACACAGATTAATAAAATGGGTTAAATTAATATGTAAGAGTTAGCCAATAAGAAGCTAAAGCTAATGGGCCAAGCAGTGATTTAATTAATGCAGTTTTTGTGTGATTATTTTGTGTCTAAGCTAGCCAGGTAGCTGGGATAAACAAGCGGCCTCCTCCGATATCCCACTGTGCCTTTGAATCTAAACAGTCCTCATTTCCTGTCATTTTTCATTTGTTAACTAGGATAATCAAATGAGATAACCCATGTATTTTGCAGAGTATTTTATATTTGGTGAATAACAAATTCTAGTTTTATGATATCTAATTCTTTGTTTGTTTTTTGAGACAAGATCTCTTTGTGTAGCTTTGGCTGTCTTGGAACTAGCTAGCTCAGTAGACTAGTCTGGCCTGGAACTCACAGAGATCTGCCTGCCTCTATCTCTTGAGTGCTGAGATGAAAGAGGATTAAAATTGTGCAGGACAATGGCCTGGGTGGGTATCTAACTCTTTAATGAATTTAAGATGGCTGGAGAAAGAAGCACTGACTGCTTTTGCAGAGGACCTGAGTTCAGTAGCCTGCATGCACATGTGGCTCACAAACATCTTTACTTCCAGGTAATCCACAGGTACTAGGCATGCATGTGGTGCACAAACATACAAGCAGACACAGTACTCATAGATATAAAATAAATCTAATTAAAAAATACATGTAAGTTAATAGTTTTAAAAGAGTATGGAAAATAAAGCTTTGTTAGAGACTTGATAGTTTTAGACATCAGTGTTTTGCTTATTACTAGTCTCTCAATCACTGCTTTTTTTCTTCAAATTACTTAGTCTAATTATAGTTGTGTATTAGAAATGATACACTGTGACTTGATATTATAGTAACAGTAAATGCCAGTAATTTTTAAACTCCATTATTACAGCTAGAGAAAAGTGCTAGGAAAAGCAATGTGATTTGCTAGATTCCCATTGTCCTTTTCTACAAAGTACATGGAATATAATTAGGCCTCGTATGACAGATTGTACAGACACAGAGTACAAAGCACCAAGTGTCAGGTGGACCAAATTATGGATATTAAATGGAATAACATTTATATTATACACTGGGGCAGAAAAATCAAGCTGTCAGTAGCAAGAGTAACATGAAGATTACAGGGCTAACATCAGTTATCATAGGAAGGATAAGTGTAGCTAAGAGAATGAGTGGAGTGGGTGGAGGTAGAAGAGCAGAGCTGAGGACATTAACTCTTCAGTGCCTTAAGAAAACAGAAGCAATCAGACATTATCTGCAGCTGAAGATGGGCAACCAGGACATTTGATATTTACTAAAATGTGCTGCAGTTTTCTTTGGCTATTTTGATTGACTATTTAGGGAAAACATTCTATTGCAAAGAGCACACCACAGCACACTTTTTGAATGGTCGTTTTGTGTGAGAAGCCACGACAATTGCTAGATGCTGGTGGTCCTCTGTCATCACTTCTTCCTGCATGGTTTCCAACATCGCCACAAATTCCAACACTACGAGAAGGACGCAATTGGCCGTGTTCAGGAAGAAAATACCAGAAATTTTACTTATATGAGGCTTTAATTATTAAAATTCCATTTTAAAGATATATTTTGTACAACACACAATACTTTAGAACAGCAACCTACCATACGTATGTGTATATACCTTCAAAAGTTTGATGTGAAGCTAGCCTTGGAAGGGAAATAAAGCATCATTCTATTCCAGGGACAGAATATCTAACTACAATCTGTTATATGTCAGATTATATATTTTGTCTCCAATATGTGTAGCAAGCCAGTAAAGGAGTAAACAGTAAATAATTTGTGTTCATATTTTACTGATAGGAAAATGGCGCTAAGTGAGAAGGACCAACTTGTCCAAAGCCGACATTCCCACGCAAGTGTGACTCTAGATGTTTCCTTCTTTCTATGCTGCGGTGGCTTCAAGCTATCAAGGGATCTATCCTAGATTGGTTTTAACTGGGGAGACATTGCAAAGCAGCCCTGCCTTCAACCTCACAGCCATAGAATGGAATTATGGCTTGACAGTGAGGATTTAAAGGTGTGCCTACTAATTCAGCTAACTCCACTCTGTTTCTTATTTTCCTGGCTTCATTTTCTTCTTTCTGAGTTCCTAGGTGTTTTTTTCCTACATTGACCTTAGATGCCAGGACAACAGTCATTATTAAGACAAAGAACTGAAACAACTCCCACAGGAGACCTTGGCTCCAACATAGTTGCCCTCAGTAGATCCCAAGATAGCAGTCAGAGGTCAGATTAACCAGACCCCTATAATCTTTGGCTCCATCAATGGAAACACCCAATCTTCGCGTTTGAAAACAGAGTTCAACCTTCTTGACGGGACCTGTTATTGATGTCACTCTCTCCTGTCTTCAGCACCACTCTCTGGGGCTGGGCTGGTCCTCTAGCTAACTCCACCAACAAGACCAGTTGGAAGCATCAGCAAAACCACTCCATCAGTCTACAGAGTTACAGGGAGAAACCGATCCTTGATGTTCCAGTTCACCATGATTTGGGTTGTTAGTGCAGCAATTTCAAATGGAAACAATTGTTTCTTCAACTTGGGAGACTCTTGAACTCCCATTTCACAGAAGCTAAGGTAGACCAGTAAGTGATACCAAAATAAGTCACATAGAGCATATTAACAGTATTGACAAAAGGACTTGAGCAACACAATATATGAAAGCATTTAGTATGGTTTTTTTTTTTTGTTTTTGTGTTTTTTTTTTTTTACAGAGTTCATTTCCATGAGAAACTCAACACACACCATCTCCTAAGTCCACCATTTACTTGCCCAATATAAACTCAGTCTCATTTTCCCTTCTGGTGCTGTCTAAATCTAACCTTTCTACTTTGCTTCATTTCCAAGGCCTATTTTTCATATACCTTGGTAGCTGATATATTGGCTTTCTTATTCTCCTGTTTGGTTTTACTCTTCCTTCAAACATTTGTGTTTCGTCGATATAAACAGTCTTGAACAGAAAGAAAAATAAGAAATCCGTGACAGTTCCCACCTCTTCACCTTTATCCTATTGTTACACCTCAGCCCTAACATCCTCAAAGGCTAAGGAATATGAGTGGAGGTGCTCATGTATTTAAATGCCATCAAATACTTAAATGTGTCAATTTTTATTATTATAAAATAATAATTAATTAGATAAATATATTTGCTATCCCATAGCTTGTTAATGTATGTTTGTTAAAAACCTGGAGGAACAGGGTTCAGGCATAGAACCTGTGAAATCCTTGGTTGTGAGAGAGAATTTGACGGTATAAGAAGAGCCCACACAGGGTTCTAGCTGCAACCCGTTTGTCCACTTCTAAGGAGCACTTCGTACATGTATGACACTCTCTCTTTCAACATCAGAATTGCTTTTCCAATGGTCCACTTTACTGACCTTATTCAATGGTACAACATCTCTGTTGTGCTTTAAAATCTCTCTTCCTAGACTTTGTATCTCCACACTGACCTAGATGTCTCCCTTCTTTTCTTGCCGCTCTTCTAGGCTCACTCTTCTCTTTCATGTCTCCTAACGATTGTACTTTCTCAAAGCCCAGGCTTTAGTTCTTTGGTGTGATCTAAGCATTTACCTTGGCCAAGAAGGCGTTTAGAGTAGACAGTTGAGGAATGTAAGAGAACAGGAGCGGAGAGAGGATAATCTGCTGATTCCGGAGACGTGAAGTCACTTAGGAAAACTGCCTGGGAGAGAAAGACCCTCTGCTAGTCGTCTCTCAGTGTGTTTCCTTACCCCTAACGAAAGCCTTTCTTCAAAGAATGACTCTGTGTGCTGTGTTTGAGATTTCCCACACTATAGACTGTACCTGTCTCACTGTAGATTTGTCCTGCCTTTTAGTTCTTTAATTGGCAGAAGAAACAAACCTGATCAAGACCTCTAGATGGTATCATTTGTTTGATCTCTTCACAAAATCCCCTCTGAGGATTCACCAAAATGCCGCCTTACTCACTTAGATTTGGACCTTTACCACTGATTAAGTTTTATCCTGACCCCTTAGATTGATCTGCATCTGAGACACTCTGACTGTTGCCCCTCTCTCATTGACTTGTGTATCATCTGGAACAAGTTAGAGCAGTTGGTACCCCCGATCCTAGCATCACTTAGGGAGATCTCTGAGAAGTGTGGGGCAGGGGGATGATGAAGGATTAAGAGTTAGACAGGTCCTTGATAGACAAACATGTGGGAAGAGGGACCATGACTAGGCCATAAAAATGCTGGCACTCTTCCCTCTGAGATGGTTAGCAACCTTGTGGCCAACATGGTTGGCTCCTTCTTCATCCTTCTTACCTGAGACAAAAGCCTGCCAACTTAAACAAAGACTTGGGGTACTTTTTTTCCCCTTTCCTACCAGCAGGACTCTGTTGCTGGTGAACCAGTCGTAAGAGTTCAAGGTCAGATCAGAACATATTTACACAACAGATGTGGGCCAATCAACTATTCTGTCTTTGCTCAAATTAACCAACCCTAAGTTAGGGGAGGAAGACACTTTAAAAACCTAGAAACCTGAGCACTCCAGGAAAGAATGGATTTTTTTAGGCTCTCAAATTCCCCACTCTACTTTGAAGAGGTATTTCACTGTGGGTATGTGTGTGTGCATGTGTGTGTGTATACGTGTGTGTATGTATGTATGTGTGTTTGTATATATTTCCTCACTACAATAAAAACCTGTTTTCACTAGGAGAAACGATACTATGTGAATCGAGCTCTAATATCTGGAAAACAGAAAGCTCAAGTTATGTGAAAAGAAATCAATGGAAAACTTAAGGTTCAAAGGAAGCCATAACAAAGTTTAAGCGAGTCAAGAAGAAGCCCAGGTTCCATCTCCATCAAGCAGAAGAACCTGACAGCTTTAGTGGTGTGGTTTTGAATTTAGGATCAGGAAGGATACAGGAAAGGAGGGTTACAAAATCTTCCACTGAGGTTAAAGAAAGCTGCTGAGGTCAGGCGTTTGGCAAGGCAGTCCCTCCACGGACGCCCAAGAGAGGCCATTGCATAAAGCTGTCAAGGTGAAGCCTGGGTTGCCTTAGTGAACCCAAGATGTCGGAGGTGCCAGATACCTCCTACAGACAGGGTGTGGAACCATCCCGAGAGAGATAAGCGTGCTGCAGTAAAGCCTGAAGGAGTGGGAGAGCTAAGGAGTCCTTTGACAGTGGACACGGAGATGCAGAGTTTGGAACTTGCCCTGCTGTATTTTGGTCTTTCTTTGGTCCAGTATTTCCTCACCGTGCTTCCTTTCATCCCTTTTGGAATGATAATGTATATTCTGCGCCATTGAATGTTGCAAGTATGTGATCCGTCTATCGATTTTGATTTTATAGGGATTGCAGTTAAGAGATTGCCTTGAGTCTCAAAAGAGACTTTGGATGATTAAACAGTTTTTGAAGGACTGTGGGGTCTTGTGAAGTGGGATGAAATGCATTTTGATGCGTTATGATATGGCCACAGGCCTTGGGCGACGTGGAGTGGAAAGAGGTGGTTTGAAGGAGAAAGGTCTCATCAGCTCATGTATTTTCATGCTTAGTCTCCAATTGGTAAACTGGTTTTGGAAAGTAGAAGAGGTATTACCTTGTTGGAGATGTGTCCCTGAAAGGACTTTGAGGTTTCAGAAGCCCATGCCAGGTCCTGTGTGTGTCTGTTTGCCTGCAGGTTGGTATATAAGACTCTCAGCTGCCGCTCCAGCGCCATGCCTGTCTGCTTTCCATCCTTGACCATCACAGATTAACTCTCAAAAACAGTAGGCAAGGGTCCCAATGAAATGATTTCTTTTATGAGAAAAGAAAAACACAAGTATAGGAGACTCCATCCAGAAAGGTGTTAAGCTTCAAGGAGACGAGACAGAAAAAGGTGTGAAGAAGACAGAAAAAGGTGTGAAGAAGACAGAAAAAGGTGTGAAGGCTGCTGAGAGCCACGCCGAACAATGGCAGTTCTAAAATCTGGGGGAAAGTTCTGAGAGCAAATCAGGCTGAGAATAAATGAATAGAGGCATTCGGGAAAATCCGAGTTACCAGAAACGGACTGCTAACTGGTGAGGCACTACACAGCGAGAAGAGTAAGATGGGCCGCGGGAGAGTCCAGAGAAAACGTCCCCGAGGCGACATTCTGGGAGATGGGAATTTAGCCTTCTGAGGAAAGTGGAGCATAAATCAACCTCTTTTCATTTTGTGCCTGCGTTCATATGATAGCTGCCTCACAGATTTACTCGTGATTGATCTAATTTTAATCTAATTTACACGCACCCTCGGAATAATTTCCCTTGTACAGACACACATTCTCTTAAAAACCCATTAAGTCCTTGATGCAGAAAAACGAAATCCCTTGGTTGACCTCCAGTTTCCTTCATTATCAAGTTTAACCCCACATTCATAGCTCCGTCTAAATCCAAATAATCCCCATTTCACTAGTCACTGGTTCTCCCCCTGAAAGTTTTCTTCTTCCATTTGTATAATAACATTTTCTATGGAAAACGGACTAGAATTATTGAAATTTTCCCTTAAAGAGCCACGCGCCTATGTCTTTTATGCATTTGATTTGTGAGCCCCTTCACTTTGGGAGTTGCCAGGTATGAGGTCTAGAAAGGGCATTTCATATTCCCTTAACTGTAGAAACCTGGGCAAGTTTGTTAAACTATCTGAGCCTGGGAACACCTGCCTCTCTTTAAATTCTATACCCATTCCTTATAGTACGCTCACAGAATAGAGCAAAGTGTGGAAGTGAGTGTTTGCTGAGGGGAAAGTATTGAATTTAAGGCAGTAAAATAATAACTATCAATTCTCTGCTCCCTTCCAGTGACCTACCTTTAAAAAACGTGCTGCACTGGAGATCAAATCCAAGCCAACCCTGTGCCGACTAGGCAAGTGCTCTACCCCTGAGGTACACACCCAGTGTCCAGAAAGACTGGTCTTGTACACACACGCAGTATTAGCATCTGCACAGACAGCATTTTCCTCCTTTAACTTAAAATAAAGAAGCTTTGCTTTCTTAGCAGGGGAAGTGGCTACAGCCCAGGATTTCACCTTTGCTTCAGCTTTTATTCTCCCTAATCACGTTGGCTTCCACCTTCCCCTTCAAGCCTTTTGCCTCAGTAATTTACCGCAACTAAAGCTGCAGGCCTTTTCCACAGAAATTTAATCATAAGGAATGACAGCAACAAAAATATCATTAATAGAGGTCTGGTTACAGTACATGGACTGCCTACTCTGTGGACTGCCTTCTCCGTGGACTGCCATCTCCATGGACTGCCTTCTCCGTGGACTGCCTTCTCCGTGGACTTCCATCTCCGTGGACTGCCTTCTCCGTGGACTGCCATCTCCGTGGACTGCCTTCTTCATGGACTGCCATCTCCGTGGACTGCCATCTCCGTGGACTGCCTTCTCCGTGGCGTAGACTCACTCCTTCCCTGGCAGAATCTCGCAAGACTCCTTGCCCTCTTTCTGTAGGAGGAAGTGCCATCTTCTGTCCATCCCTGGAGTGAGGGTCTCCTCAACACTTAGTTCTCTGACTCTGCTGCTCACAAGGTCAGCGCCCTTTCTCTTTCTCACGTCTCTTACAGGATGAAGTGACGCTTTTTTCTAGTCTTCAGTCATGATACACTCTCTATGTACTCATGACAATTGTGCACTAGCTGTAGCCTCTACGCCACAGAAGTTGCTCACTCAAGAGGTGGCTCTTTTTGTCCTCTCTCGACAGGAGTGATTTATAATAACGACACCCACACAACTAGATCAGACTTTGGAGTAATCAGTGACTATGAGAACAGATCTTAAAGAAATTGATACTGGTAATAAAAGGACTGTGATAATAAAAATGCTAGTACCATAATAAATTTGTTGAAGGATAAGTACATTTAATATAGAATTGATAATGGGCTACTGATGGAGTTATGGAAATTAGTTCAGTAATGTGTGGAGTGTTTTAAAACAGTCTATAATTTAGTGTTGGTATCTGAGAAAGGTATTTTAGAAAACTTTTCTCCTCCACTGCTTTCTTCAAGTACAAAAATGAAAAATTTTCCATAGAATAAAGTTATTGGGAGAATAGGCTAACAATAAGTGAATAGTGCTTTTTATTTATTTTGATTGATATGCATTTTAATTTAATAGAAAAGGCTAAATAATTCCCTCCACACTGCTAAAGACTTTCCTTCCAGTAGATTGATGGCTCACTGTATGTACCAGTAAACAATGTAGCAGTCAACCTGCAAAAATATTTGGATAATGTATATGACGTGCCTGTCATAGTTCTCAGTCTATAGGGAGTGCTTACTGAATGTTAGTTTTATTAATTCTTGCTTAGTGAGAGGTAACTTGGTAGGAATCTAAATTACATGTGGGAAAGTATGGTGGAGATGTTAACCGGTACTTTCCTCCGGATAATTCCTTGTACTTGAATCTTTTTCTCTATTCAGCCTGTGAGTTGCTCGTTGCTTTAAAAACAATAAACCTAATGTGGTAGGAAGATCTAGATGTGGATGTAGGATATATCATACATATCACCAAGGTGACAAGTCTTTCTGGGAGCCAGTCCCCGAATGGGAAAAGACTTGCTCAATTTGGAGAGTCAAGTGAGGTGGAGCAGTGGCAGAGAGATGTTTTGGCTAAGATAACCTGATATCGAGGTGAAATAGACATTCAATTATTAAAACTTAAGAAAGTTGTATGTGTTGTGGACGATGAGTTTGTAAAGTAGAATTCATGATAAACATGCTAATTATTTAGTTTATCTTACCCTACAAGTCTGGCGGCTTTGATAATGGTGAGTGTAAACTGTGACTCATACTCTAGGAATGGGGCAAGAGAGCTTTGAAGTGGAGACATTGGTGGCTTACTTGAAAAGGAAAAGCTTTGAAGTTGATAATGTACAGTTTCAGTTTTAAAGAAAAATGGAAACCTCTAAGATCTGTGTGTCAACTAGAAGTGACAGAGATATGATTAGAAGGGAATTAGACAGTGTGGTCAGACTCCTAGTACCTCTGTTGGAGTACCCTGCACTTAGGGTCATAGTCCACCATATCTGGACAGCTCTCTGAGCTCAGCCCAAATAGAGAACTCCATTTTCCCAGCAGGGCTTCCTGCTCTTTGCCTGACCTTATTTGGAAGCTGTCCCTGAGCCTGGATGCCTGACTTTTCTTTTAAATTATTTATTTTTATTATATATACAGTATTCTTCCTACATGTATGCCTGTATATTAGGAGAGGGCACCAGATCTCATCATTGATGTTTGTGAGCCACCATGTGGTTGCGGGAAATTGAACTCAGTACCTCTGGAAGAGCAGACAGTGCTCTTAACTGCTGAGCCTAATCTCCAGTCCTGCCTGACTTTTTTTTTTTTTTCTGCCTGACTTTTCTTAAATGTGATCTTTACCACAGTTTCCTGCAAATGCTTTCCCCTCCCTGCCCGTATAATTAGGTATTGTGTTCCAGCGATATGGTAAGACCATGCTGCCAAATTAGGTGATGCCCCAGCTTCTGTCCCCATCCTCTGTGTTCCCCTCACTTTGGAATAAAGCTGAGCTATAACACTGAAGCGGTCTCCCAGAAGACTATTTCCACCATACACACAGGTTGTACAAAGCTCTGCATACTGCCTGTGCTCCCTTTGTCCCTGTCGCTGGGTGACCAATGGAGAATGAGGATGAGGGAGACCCCACATACCTGTAAGATCCATGATCCTGAACTAAATCATTACTACTCATATTCTTTTCCCCAAGTCATCTTCCCTTCTCAATTTTCTGCTAGCTAGCCCATTGCCACATACTCAAGTTTAAAATCTTCGGTAAACTTTTTATTTTTATTTTTGACAGGGTCTTATTCTGGCTGGCCTGGAACTGTGTACCCAAAGTTGACACTGAACTTGTGGCAGACTTAGCCCCTGAGTGCTGGGGTGGGCGACGTGAGCCACCAGGTCCAACCTGGATAAAATTTTATTTTAATGTCAACATTCCCATAGCCAAGAAAAACATTATTTTCTCTGAATTGTACAGTTGTGCGCGGAGAGGAGGAAGTCCTTCTGAGAACTAAATGAAATCATGGATGTATGAGAGCTTGACATGGGCTAGGAATTCAGTAATATAGACAGATCTTATTTTTCCAAATCATGTTATTTCCCAGGGTGTTCTGCTCTCACTGAAGTTGTGTGTCCTCCACCTCCACACCCCATCCAGTCTTACACCTAGGCTGGGAACTTCCTTAAGTTTGGAATGTTCTCCCTTTCTTTTCCTGAAGTGCAAACGCTAGTCATCCTTGCAGAGCGTGTCTGTCCTCTTTCAACACTGGAGCTGGGGGCCCCTTCCATATCATGCTCTTAATACATTGCTGTGAAGGAACTAAATGCATTTATTGTTCTCCCTCCTGGCCTTGATGGACTTAAATTATCCTTCTCAGGCACTGCCCCAGATTTATGCTGTGTGCCGTTCATGGCAGCACCCAACCATATACTGAGTGCAATATTATATTTCTTCTTTTTCCTTCCCAGTTTCGCTATTGGACTTTTTATCCACATTGCTCCAACATAAGATTGTCATAATTTGGGGAATAGACTTACTAAGTTTAGGGCACTTTTAAGTTTAAGTGTATTCGTGTATGTCTGATTGATTTCTTTTCTTTTTGCGATGAAGCTTTATACCAAGAAAGGTCAGCTTTGTACATCTATTTACATATACGCTTACATAGGCCCTTTCCAGAACCTTCCTTAATACCTCCTTCAACACTTGTCCTTTGTTGAGGATGATCTTTGAAAGCAAATTCTAGGCAAGATAAGGATGTTGTCATCTGTGAGGCCACATTCACAGTTTCAGTCTCTGTGACTGTCTTCTGAGAGGGGAGATGCCCTTGGGAAGCAGGGGACAAGATAAGTCCAATTCACACACAGGCTGAAACTCTGGTAGGAGAGCTACAGTTGATGTCAGCTCTGCTCCTCCTCAGGAATCCTGGTGATGTGGCAAGAGACGTGGAATGGGTGGATCTCATGGGATTTGGGTCCACCACTCCCCTGACTAGGTTCCCCTAGAACACTGTAGTATTGACATGGTCTTCATGCCCATGGCCTCCACTTGACCCTTGCCCTCATCTTGGTGCCCTTTGCTCATAACTTCATTGTCAAACGTCCCAGAGGCCTTGACTGGGAATCATCCTCTTCCTCCTCCTCTGGGTCCCTGAAGCACTTGCTGCAGCGGCAGCACTTGCAGCCCCATACCATGCAGCGCACACGACAGGACAGCAAACATGGTGGCAGCAGCAATGTCTCTGGAAGCAAGTGGTGGCCAGGGAGATGTTGTCCCCGGGTTTCAGAAAATGCATGCACAAGGGCAGGAAATCCCAGCCCCAGAGCTTCAGACGCAGGATGTGAGGGCAGTAGCACTGCAACATCCAGATGTACACGATCAGGAGCACCAGCAGAATGATGGGCACGCCCACGCCTACCAACACTGGCCAGCCAGCCAGAGACAGGTCAAACACTCTTAGTGGGGTCAGGAAGAAGAAGAAGAGGTAGAAGACTGAGAACTGGCCCAGGGATGTTGCCCAGGTCTTTGGCCAGATGGATGTGCAGTTGGGTGAATGGGAATTGGGTACCACAGCAAGATTCCAGAGATGGCACAGGGCAATCTGGAGAGAACTCCTCAAGGTGCTTCCTGGGTTGGCTATGGCTGCCAGGATGGCAGTGGTGGTGGTGCCAATGCTGGACCCCAGTGTGAGTGGATATGCCCTCTCAATGGTGATCACTCCAGTACCAAGGAGTAGTGTCATGGCAGAAGTGAATACGGAGCTGCTTTGCACAAGGAAGGTCATACCTACCCCCACAAGGATGGCTATGTATCCAGCTAACCAAGCAAAGGGAAAGGGGGAATTAGTATTAAGGGTCTTCTTCATGACAATGGAAACCTGTCCCTTGAGCACAGAGCCCAAAAGCTTGACTATAATAATCAAACATCAACAGATGACCAGCAGGGAGACAGCAAGTAGGATGATACCTGCAGCAAGATCTGGGAGACTAAAATTCATGACAATGTGCTGGCATTTAGCAATGTTCTCCTTGTGGGTTACATTCTGGATGGTCCAAGTCTGTATGCCATTGGTCTGGCAATGTGAAGGAGAGATGCAGTTATCAGGTGAGGGAATGGTGATACTCATCTGAGTAACTCTGGTGATAGTTTTGCACCAGATCTTGACCAGGCTCTTGTTCTGGGCTGCTGCATCACTCATTGCAATTTGTTGGGTGACCTTTTTATCCAGCTGGATGATGAGCTTTGTGAAGGGCTCTGTGATGACTTTTAGAAGATCTGGGGCATCTTCTCCATTCTTGAACTTGAAGGTGTCCACCACAAGGTTGGTCAAGATCTCTAGGTAGTGGATGGCAGCCTCCAGAGGCAAGAGCACCAACTCAGAGCCAGTTGAGGAAGTCGTGGAGAGTGGCCCCTGCAAATGTCCTTCTGAACTCATTCTGGTCTCCTGCCTGCATCAGTGCCACAATAGTATTGGTGATGGAGGTTCTGCTTTGGACCTCATGATGATGGGGATATCAGCCCGCATGTTCAGCAATGATGAAAAGCAACGATGCTGACAATGATGGGCAAAGACGTGCTGCATCTTTGCATCATGATGGTCACCAGCACCCCAGTCACTATCCCAGCCACAGGGTTAGACATGATGCAGTTGTTGCTGAAGAACTGTCCAGCCATTTTCTCTCCAACCAGTTGGAAGGTACTGCTGAGTACATCCAAGGAGCAGATGAACAAGTAGAGAAAGCCCAGGAGAAGAATGAATTTCCCAATCCACTGGAAAATGCAGAGAATCTTCCCTTGGTGTCTCCCTCTGACCATATGATCCCAGTGTCCTGGAGTTCAAGCAGGTTCCAGGGGTCAGTCCCCTCAGTGGGCTCCTGTATTAGGACCATGGTGGAATAGGAGGGTAGCAGTTCAATATTGGTTACAGGAGCCCAATATAATGTTTGCTGGTCTTCTTGTCCTTGACTGCTGTGTTAGACTGTGGACCTGAGGCCCCTTCAATGAATTTATTGGGATTGGGCTGGGCATTTTCCAACTTGGGCCAGGGGTCATGATCTGGAAGGAGGACAACACAGAACAGCTGAGCTGGGAGCCCGAGCTGGGAATCACTGAAGAGCTGGAAGCCATTGGTGAACTAGGAGCCACTGGGAGCTACTCTGTCTGACCGATTTCTAATGACTGAGAGAAGAGAAATAATTATTTCTGCTAATGCGATGTCACTGAATTTCCCTGAGTATTTAAGAATTTGTTTCGTTATTTTCATAGTGTTGAGGACTGAATCAAGGCTCTGTGTATTCTACTATTGTATTGAGCTACACCCCCACTATCCAGACCAGTTTCAGAGCAGGTTTAGAAGCCACTGAATCTGTAACTCGTGTCTTTTCACTATCAGGGAGCCACTCTTTGATGCTATGTGGATGGGCAGTAAGACGGCAGAATTCAGAACTCTTCAATCCTTGCTTTAGTTCACTTTGCAAAAGGTTATAGTGAGGCAGTAGGCCTACCCTGTCTTGGCTTCTCTAGTTACCTACATGACTAGAGCGTTGTGTAGTATCATTGGTATTGCTATAACATACCTTAGAGTAATTGAAAGTGTTGCTTGAATAATAATAATGCAGCATTAACTAAAAGAGCGGAAATTTGAATGTAGATATTTCTCATGCAGTACTACCAAATTAATACAGGGAATAACTATGTGGAATATCCTGATAGCTTTTGTGTTTAATATTTTAGCATATTTTACATGCATATATAAAATTAAATGTGCTCTTACAAATAGAATGACCTTTGTAGTATAAATACTTGAGGTAATATTTAACATGCATTGAATATGGAGATAAATTAGTTTGTGCTCATATATATATATATATATATAAATGCTTGGTCAATCAATTTATTCTTGAAAATTTCTGATGTGTTATATATAAAAAATAATTCAGCCTGTTCTCTCCTTCCATCATGTGGGATTTAACTTAGCTGGGCAGGGTTGGGTGGCAATTGCCTTTACCCACTGAACCAACTCACTGGCCCAGAAATGGTCATTTGAAAGCATGTTTACATATTAATAGCTAAAGCCCAGTTGGTATTCCCCAAATGCTATTCTGATTTCTACTTCCATACGTGCAGTATTCGAATATTCATTGTTCCTTACATCGACTGACACTTTTTAATTTGTTGCCCATGTGTGGACATGCTGGTGGCCCACTCCTCTATATATATATTGGATTTTTGAGACAGGGTTTCTCCATAGCTTTTTTTGGTTCCTGTCCTGGAACTTTATATTTTAACTTTTTCTATCTTTAATCCATCTGAAATTTTTCTTGTGATTGGTATGAATTGGAACATTTCTCTTAAGTTAATGAACAATTAGTCCCTAACACTCATTCCTGTCCATCTCTTATCCATAGAATTGAAAAACCCTTTTT
The DNA here is from genome assembly GCF_000317375.1 of Microtus ochrogaster. NCBI lineage: Eukaryota > Metazoa > Chordata > Mammalia > Rodentia > Cricetidae > Microtus > Microtus ochrogaster. The sequence continues at coordinate 8,040,469 of NW_004949101.1, read as the reverse complement.
AGACATTTTTTTCCTAATCATGCATTGGTCTGCTGTAAACTTTGTCCCATTTTCTTGATTTATTTGTTTGTTCTTTTGCCAGTCCTCTAATTATTGTAACTTTATAATGGCATGATTTAATATCTGTTTATGAAGGAACATTTCAACGTACAGATGTGTGCACACATGTGCATGCACACAGATGAACACTCATCCTTACTGTTCCTCTTATTTTCTGAATTCTAAGAATTTCATTTCCTAAGTGAATTTTAGAGAAAACATTTTAAGTTAGTTATACACCTGCTGATACTTTCTTTACTAATGTATTGTATTTATACATTAGTTTGAGAAGCTCCGGCATATTTATATTTATGTTCATTCAAGGTGTGTTAATTTATTCATGGTTTCTATCCAATTCCTTCAGAAAGAATATTTTTCTTCACATATTTTGTTATATTTTCATCAAGTTTATTCTGAGATTTAAAAAATATAGTTAGTATGGAAGGACTTTAAACTGAGCTCTGGGTGTTAAATTTTTAAAAAATGTATTTATTTTGTGTGTACTCTGCATCATGTGCATGCCTGGTTCCCAAGGAAATAAGAGCTGGGATTGCAGAGGGTAGTGTGGGTACTGAGGACGAAATCCAGGTCCTTTGGGATAGCAGTCAGTGCTCTAACCGCCGAGCCATCTTTTTAGCCTTGGATTGTTACATTTTTAAAAACTAAAACAAGGTTTTATTTAGATTTGTCATGCCTTAAATGTTTCTTTGGTAACTATTGATTTGTTTACTTACCTCTCGGATTCATGTTTTATTTTGCAGGAGCACCGTTTCCAGCAATTATTTCCACTAGGGTTTATGGGAAATCCATTTTATGAATCCATTTAGTTTAGAAACCGTTTTGCTTTGTCACTATGCTTGTCTGATAGTCTGTCAAATTATAGATCCGAAATGCACAGCGGTTTGCGCCTCAGTACTTAGAATATTTCTCCATTTCTCTTATATTTATGTTGCTTTACACTTTAAGCCAACATGATACTTTTTAATCTGTATACAATTTTACTTCCTCTTTTCCCCCTCACAGGGTCTTACTATGTAGACTGGCAAAAATCTCCTGCCTCTGCCTCCTGAGTATTGGCAGTGGGTCACTGAATGTAGCCTCTTTAGAAGCTTTTATGATCTCTTATTAACAATGAAGTACTAAAATTTACCACTGTGTTCCAGCAGTGGGCTATTTGATTTTTCTCAGTCTTATTCTTGGCACTCAATGAAACTTTATGTAAAACTGTCCCATCTCGGAAATTTTTTTTTTTTATTTTTCCTCTCAGTTCTATTTATTCTGCTTGGAAATCTATCATAGGGCGTTGTAGCTTTTGTATTTGTTCTCTGAGCTTCTTAACCTTTCTCTCATTTCCCAGGCAGTTTGCACGAGGAGCCCAAAGACTTGGAGCCTCTGGATTATTCTTCAGCTATGCCTGTGCTAACGTTTGGTCTTGAGTCTTTGACTTTTGTTATTATACACTTCAATTTTGAAATACATATATCATCTTTTTTTTTTGTTAAATCCTCTTCTTGCTTTGTGGATACAAATATCTTTAAATACAGAGTATGCCATTGTTTTATGTTTATATAGGTTTCTTTGTCTTTTTGCAATGCTGAGTTATATATGACCCTAGTCCTCATTTTATATTTTAAAGTTTTCAAATGTGTGTACCTTTTTTTTTGCTTCCCCCAATATTATTGAGGTGTATGGGCGGGTATATATGTTTGGTATGTCTGTGCATGTATGTGTCTGTGGCGTTTGATTCTTCTTTTCATGACGTTGGTTTTACTCAAATTTTTGGTCAATCATTATTGCTCCTAGACTTGGATTTCCCTAACCTTGTCAAGAATGGCATTTCTAACTACTTAGGTTTTCTAACTCTGACTCTGTGGGTACTGCAGTGGGTATTGTCTGAGTGTGTCAGGAGCTAATCTTCTTGGAATAGGACCTGCCTGAATGCCACTAACCATTTGTAGCAGTTCTCTGTATCTTTGGCTCTATGCTCACTCTTCTGCTCCGGCTATGAACCGAGGACTCATATGAACTCAGTTGTTTCACTCTTAGGGCCTTGGTGCCAGGAGCCCCCTGGGATAGTGAACTCTGAGAATGCTTAAATCCTTTACATAAACTTGAAGTGTCAGCAGTAACAGCAGGTATGCAATTTTCTCATTTTCTTTAAATCATTTTGCGATTACTTATGATATCTAATGCAATGTAAATAATATGTAAATAAATAGTTACACCATAATGCTTAGGGAATATTTGACAAGAAAAAAAAAGACTTATGCATATTCAGTAAAGATACACCAATATTCTCCATGAGTAACTGGTTGGCTGGGTCCACAGAAGCGTTCTGTGGATATGGAAGCCTGGCTATAGTAATTATTTTTACTGTGTCCTACAGACTGCCTCTGAGCACCTGCTGGAGTGGAAACTGTCTTTCCACAGGAAGCAGGTGAATCTACTACCGTTGGTGCTCTTGGCACTAGCAATATGACTCCGTCTTAGACCTAACAGTCCCCAGATTCAGTGCCTGGGAAGGGCACTAGGCTGTGAGGCTCCAGAAAGGTAGGCCTGTGATAACAGTTTCTAGAGATGTAGTTATTTTCCCTTTTCTTTCTTTTCCTTCCTTCCTTCCTTCCTTCCTTCCTTCCTTCCTTCCTTCCTTCCTTCCTTCCTCCCTCCCTCCCTCCCTCCCTCCCTCCCTCCCCCCTCTTTCTTTCTCTCTCTCTCTTTCTCTCTCTCTCTTTCTTTTTTTCTTTTCTTTCTTTTCCTTTTCTGACTGTATCAAGTCTGACAACTCCCTAGCCTTGGGAAGAGGGAATTTGCTGTTGACTTTGAAAAGGTCTCCTGTTATGCTTCTTCCCTTAGACAGGTCTTGGATATTAGATTCTATGCTCTTTTCTTTATAAGATCATTAAAAGCAAAGTAGACACTGACTCAGAAAAGAGGCCCTTTGATGGCCACATGCAGGGCTGAGGTGAAGAAAGCTTGTCCTGGGCCTGCTTGGGTTCTCTGTGCTTCCTTCCCTAGACTCTGAGTTTTTCTTAAATTTTTCCACTGTAGTTCCTTGAAATTGTGTGCAGTAGTTTCTGTCCTTTTAAAGTTTGTTGCTAAGTGCATTTTCTCTACCTGATTATGAAATTCGCAGGTAAACAGGATGGAGGTGGAAGCAGCCATTCTGAGTGAGTTAACTCAGACACAGAAAGACAAATACCATAAGTTTTCTCTCATTTGGAGATATTAGCCTTGAATCTGCAGATATGGGTGTTCCATTTTGAATACCCACAGAGGTCAGGGAACTAGTAAGGAGTCAGGGGTACAGTTCAGTGGAGATACAACACAGTGTATGTATAAATAATTACAAGGGAAATACTTTTTTAAAAATTGTTTTATTTATTGTTTTTAATTGAGCTATACATTTTATCTACTCTCTTTCCTTCCTCCCCTCTCCACTTTCATCATCCCCCACTCTCATGCTACCAATTTCCTCAGGAGATCTTGTCTTTTTCTCCTTCATAGATAGATCCATGTATGTCTCTCTTAGGGTCCTCTTTGTTTTCTAGATTCTCTAGTGTTGTGGACTGTAGGCTAGTTATTCTTTGCTTTATGCCTAAAAGCCACTTATGAGGGAGTATATATTATATCTGTCTTTCTGGGTCTGGACTACCTCACTCAGTATGGTGTTCATAGGTGTATGGATTGATATCCAGGTCTGTGATTGGATTCCATTGGTCCCCCTGTCTGTTTTCCTGCCAATACTAGACTCTTTTCACTACTATAGCTCTGTAGTAGACTTTGAAGTCAGGGATGCCTTCAGAAATTTCTTAATTATGCAGTATTGTTTTGGCTATCCTGGGGTTTTTGTTTTTCCATATAAAGTTGAGTATTGTTCTTTCAAGTTCTGTGAAGAATTTAATGGGTATTGCATTGATTCTGTAGAATGCTTTTAGTAAGATTGCCATTTTTACTATGTGAAGCCTACCTATCCAAGAGCATGGGAGATCTTTCCATTTTCTGATGTCTTCTTTGATTTCTTTCTTCAAATATTTAAAGTTCTTGTCTTTCAGGTCTTTCACTTGGTTAGAGTTGTCCCAAGGTATTTTATGTTATTGGTGGCTATTGTAAAGGGTGATGATTCTCTGATTTCTTTTTCAGTCCACTTATAATCTGTGTATAGGAGGGCTACTGATTTTTTTGAGTTAATCTTGTATTCTGCTATACTATTAAAGGTGTTTATCAGTTGCATGAGTTCCCTGGTAGAATTAATGACCTGCCTGGTAAGTTATGTCCACCTTGGGCAATAGTGGCAAGAATATCACAGGAGTAACCAATCATTACTGTTTGGAGTTAAGGTTTTGTACAGAAGTTTAACCCATACCTGGATCCATCATTGGGCCCAAGAACCTGAGGTTAAATAGGTGTTAGGGTTTAGAGAGTAACCTATCATTGTTAGTCTGCTAAATGGTCAGAGTATTAAACTGACATCTAGAGATATTCATAGATTAGTGTATCTGTCAACTCTCATTGGGAAAGCATTTTTCTTATTCTTTGCTGTAGCTGGCTGTTAACACAGAGACCCACAACTAATTAAGGTCTCAATAAAAAACTGGAATGTTCAACCCTAAACAAGTCTTCTATGTCATTCCCTCCCTCCCAAGGCTCAGAGACAAGGAAAGAGGAGGCAGAAAGATGATAAGAGTCATAGGGGTAGATGATTACAAAGAAACTGTTTTCTGGACACAGCAGGAAAGTTGGAAGTATGACATTGCAGCACTTGAGACAGCATGCATAAGTACTGCACACACTCAGGCTGGGCAGAATTCCAGCAGGGAGAAGGGAGGTGGATATGAGGTCTCATTCATGGCTAAGGAGCAATTGGCAGTTGCCAGTTGCTGGGAGTTAATTAGTCTTTTAAAATGTGTGTCTCTGAAGCTGGACTACCCTCCAGTGAAGGTTACACATCTAAGAGTATATGGGCATCACAAACTATATTTCATGGTTAAAAAGAGAAAAAAATATCAGTCAGGAGTGATGGCACACACCTTTGATCTTGGTATTCAGGAGACAGAGGCAGGTAGAATTCTGTGAGTTTGAGGCCAGTCTGGTCTACAAATCAAGTTCCAGGACAGCCAGGGCTGTTACCCAGAGAAACCCTGTCTTGAAAAGCCAAAAACAAAACAAAACAAAAAACAACAAAAAAATAAACCCTCAAACCGAGCCAATCAAATACACGAAAAATAACTTCCAGTTTCCAGACCCCTGAACCCCCCAGCAAATTACTCTCTGATTTTCGTTCTCTGTCTGTGGAGAGGGCATAAAGGAGATTTTCATTTGTTGTTGTTGTTATTTTTTTCTAAAGTGACTCTTGTTATGTAGAACAGACTGACCCAGAACTCTCCAGCCTCCTGTTTGAGCCTGTCAAGTTCCCAGTTTATGACACCTACCACACCCAGTTTAAAGAAGCTGTAAGAAGGGAAGGAAGAAGAGAACATGAGATAATGGGATTCTTGTGAAGGGAGGAGAAGGACAGTGATGGAGAGAAAGGAACGAGTTATCTTGATTGAGGGATCATGTAAGGGCTACTGAGAAACACAGCACTAGGGACATTACCAGGAATCCCCAAGGATGACTCCAACTAAGACTCTAAGCAACAGCGGAGAGGATGCCTAAATTGGCCTTCCCTTGTAATCAGACTGATGACTACATTAATTATCTTCATAGAACCTTCAATCAGCATCTGATGGAAGCAGCTACAGAGATCTACAGTGAAGCACTGGGCTGAACTCCCTGAGACCAGCCCAAGAGAGGGAGGAGAGATAATATGATCCAAGGGGTTAAGACCACTGTAATCAAAAGCCCTAAGTTATTAAAACATAAAATGTCATATTCTGTAGTCTTTGAAAGATATGAAGAATGTCTATCTAAAATATATCTATGCACATCTAGAAAATCTAACTAACGTGACTACAAGCTTGACTATTATTGATGACTATCCATTAACAACCTATTACATTAATATTTTAAAATGGAAAAAGAAAGCATCTTTAACAAATTTTACTGGCATAATTGGATATAGACATGTAGAAGAATATAATTAGATCCATTTCTATTGCAATGCACAAAACTCAAGTCCAAAAGGATCAAAGACCTCAACATATAACTAACCACACTGAACCTCACAGAAGAGAAAGTGGGAAGTAACCTTGAATGCATTGGCACAGAAGGACCACTTACTAAATATAAGTTCAGTAGCATAGACACTGAGAGCAACAATTAATGAATGGGACCTCTTGAAACTGAGATCTTCTGTAAAGCAAAACACACATTCAACAAGACAAAATGGCAACATACAAAATGGGAAAAGATCTTCACCAACCAGACATCAGTTAGAGGGTTGATTTCCAAAATATACAAGGAACTCAAGAAATTTGCCATCAAAACAACAAATGATCCAAGAAAAAAATGGGGTACAGACCTAAACAGAGAACTCTCAACAGAGGAATTTAAAATGGCTGAAAGACACTTAAGGGAATGCTCAACATCATAACCATTAGAGAAATGCAAATCAAAACAATTCTGAGATTCCATCTTACACCTGTAAGAATGGCCATGATCAAAAACACTGATGACAACTTATGCTGGAGAGGATGTGGGGTAAAGGGAACACTTCTCCATTGCTGGTGGAAGAACATACTGATACAGTGCTTTGAATTTCAGTATGGTGATTTCTCAGAAAATTAGGAAACAACCTACCTAAAGACCCAGCAATACCACTCTTGGGTATATATCTAAAGGATGCTCAATCATACCACAAGGACATTTCCTCAACTATGTTCACAGCAGCATTATTTATCATATCCAGAAACTGGAAACAATCAAATGCCCCTCAACTGAAGAATAAATAAGGAATTTGTGGTGCATTTACACAATAGAGTACTACACAGCAGAAAAAAAAATGACATCTTGACATTTGTGGGCAAATGGATGGATCTAGAAAATGTCATATTGAGTGAGGTAACCCAGACCCAGAAAGACAAATATAATATGTACTCCCTTCATAAGTGGCTTTTAGACATAAAGCAAAGAAAATCACCCTACAATTCACAATCCCAGAGAACCTAAGCAACAATGAGAACCCTAAGAGTCTAATCTACATGGGAAGTAGAAAAAGACAAGCTCTCCTGAGTGAATAGGGTGCATGGCCATTATGTGAGAGGGTACAACAGGAGGGAGGAGAAAGGGAGGGGCGTGGAGAAAATGTATAGCTCAATAAAAACAAATTTAAAAGGGGAAAATGCTACTTTGGGGGTTCATGTTATCATCATATTGCAAAAACTAGTGGTTGGAAAGAAAATAATCATTCTCCTGGTTGAGTGTTCTGCATGAAAGCAAACGTATGTGCACTATATTCTAAAGTATTTGGGTAACTGAATGTTTCATCGGACTTTTTGATAGGATGTAGAAACAACCTGAGGCTAGTCAATATGATAATGAGACAAACACCCAGAGCAGTCCTCTGGAGAATGTACAGGTGTGGTAGCCAACAGGGGATGCACAAAATTTTCTATTACCAAAGAGCATTGGGGGAGTATAAACACTGCACTTCAAGGATCTAAAAAACCTGTAAGTTAAAAAAATTAAAATATTGATTTGACTTACTTCTTTGGGTTTTGTGAATGCATTTTACAAATCTCAGAGTTGCAATTAGTTTTTCAAGAGCTTTTGAGTATGTGGTATTGTTTTTCCTTAATTTTAAAAAATGTGTATAAGCATTTTTGCCTGCATGTATGTGTATGCACTGCATGTGTTCCAGGAAACAGAGTTACAGATGGCTGTGAGCCACTGTGTGTGTTGGGAACTGAATTTGGTTATTCTACAAAAACATCAAGTGCTCATGATTGGTTGAGCTGTCTCTCCAGAGTATACCCTGCTACAAGTCACAACATTATACAGTAAATCTCAGCCATCTTTTCATGAGTGACTTATCAGAACCACGGGATCTGGTAAAGGTTAAACCAAAAGGCAAGGTTTTTGGTGCTATTGCTTTGTGAATAAAGGGCTGTCCTTTGCTGTAGGTTTTCCCACTGTAGCTGACTTCCTTCTTGTTACATATTTGGTAATTAATTCCCACAGCTCAGAACTGTTTCGTGAAAACAGTTTCCCACTGCCAGGCCTCTTTCGCTCTCACCTAGGAAAATTCAGAGGTCTGCCTTCCTGCAGTTATCTTTATCAGCAGGCATTTGGCCAGTCTTTAGGCAAGAGCATCCCATCTAAGATAGTCATAGATCTCCAAGGACACAGAATTAGTACCTGCCCAAGCTGCTGCTCTTGTTTTACCTCACTCAAAAGATTCTTAACTCCTTATGCTCACTTTCACCTCAGTTCAGGACTCTCAAGAACAGCGGAAGAAATAATTAACTGCAGCCCAGGGAAAGACCTGCGACATCCACAATAAGAATGGCCAATAACAGCCTAGCCCAGAACTGATCATTTGGAGGCTTGGGTCTCCATATAGAGCAGTAAATCTAACTCCAGACCTAGGGCCATAGAAACTCAGCATTTGGAGTATGTGCTATCCGATCAAGGGGCATCATCTTCTCCCTGACATAGGTTGCCTGGGTACCCAGTATCCTCTATGCATACTGGGAGAAAAGAAGTGATGTGCTGATTTAAACAATCTGAGCTCTATTCATAATTTTACTGAAAATAAACCTTTCTAAGCACCTAAAATGTAGTGTAGTACACTAACCTTCCTCTCTATAATTCCCTGATGATTTAATCCTTTCCTAACTAACTTTCTCCGTTAAGAGGTTCTCTGGACATATATACTGGCCACTCCTATGGATCCGTGTATGTGTGTGGAAACTCTTATCTGATTTTTTTATGGAACAAAAGAATTCCAGCCCTGGAACCTGCTCGGACTGGGGAATTACTGGTTTTAAGGATATATATGACTAGGAACATTTGTAATGGGGAGGACAAGGAAGAACGATGTCGAACTAAGAACAGTGTAGACTAAGGAGAACAAGTAACAGGTGGAACAATGGATTGAAGAGAGAAGAATAAAAAGACAGAGACAGATGCTTCCCATTGTGAGTAGACTTCTTTACCCCTCAGATTTCTGACCCTCAGATAATAGCCCCCCTTTAGCTATTTGTGGTGTCTTTAACTGAACCCCCCAAACACCCTACCTCCACTTCGGACAAGTTCTAGATGTATATTCCAGACTGGCCTTGAATTTGATATATGTAGCCCAAGTTGGTCTCAAATTACCAAGCCTCCTATTGAGGTTATGGGCACTTGCTATTGTATGCTATGTTTAACACAGCCAACTGACTTAACAAAGATGAGGAGAACATACAATGAGGAGATGTCAGACAGTCCTTAAAAACTGACATGGGAAACTCTCTATGAACATGCATAAGAATGAGGGAATTTATCTAATAATATAAATGTTAAGTGAAATGCTTTAAAGACTTACATGTAGACAATTATAGATCAGAAACTGTAAAGTATTACTGTAAGACATAGAGTACAAGATTTATGGAACTGGGTGGTGATTCCTTGGCTATGACCCTGAGAAAGTGGCATAGGCAAAGGAGACAGAGTCAAACTATAAACAAAAATCGTATACACAGCAAAGGAAACATCAGGGTGAAGAAACAACAGAGCGATCTGGGGAACATTTTTGTAAACGATGCGCATGTTCCCCATGTGCAATTGTTCAACTGACAATAGTAAGAAGCAGCAGAGGTTGCCTTCCTGTGCAATTTAAGCTTCGTCCCTTTCTAGTTGCAAGGCTGTTTGTTTGCTGATCTCTGAGGACTTTGAGACCTGTGACGTCTGCCCTTTTCAATTAGGATAATGAAAATTAAGGGTAGCTGTTGTTAGTTTTTCATTGTTCTAAATATAGAAATGAATGACAGTGAGAAGTTGCTACTAGAAAGAAACAGGAACTCTGGTCCTGGATGCTCTTGTGCTGAACTACTGGTCTTCTTGGCCTTGGTACCTCTTAGTACCTCATAGGACCTTAAGTCAGAGACTGTTTTTAAGTCAGAAGAAAAACATTCATTTACTTTCCTTTTCTAACCCATATTCCTTAGCATCACCATCCATTTCCCCCATTACAATAAAGTAGCTTATTCTGAGGCTTAATCAAAAGAATCCCACTAATTGTTCTAGAATTCTTCCTCGGTAAATGTAAAATCAAAGATAATCATATAGTTGTGACCCTATCTGTATGCTACCATAGTGAAAACAAAGTGTAATGAATGTCAGGTGGAAAAAAATGTGTACAAAGGCAAACTGGCAACGTCTTTGTGAGTGAAAAAGCACAGACTGGTTCATTTTGCCTTGTAACCTAGAATAGAGGACAGGAAAGCCAAACCGAAACAGTGAGAGCAAGGAATGATTTTATGTATGAATCACAAGCCTGAGAAACATCTGCCTTCTCCCAGACTAGCCCCTTCTCCGGGCCCCTATGAATCCATAACCAATAAATGATCTATTGAAATATCACACCTGACCTTCAAAGTGTCACAGTTCAGAAAGACCTCTGTAATCATTGCCATCTCTACTTTCTTTCTCTTTCAGATGACTTACTGAAATCTTGGTTCTGTCCTGGCTTCTGCCTAAAATTTCCCAGGTAATATAAGGATTTCCTAGACATGAAATCCAGGGGTCTCTTGTCAGCCCCTATCTTAGCTATATTTTCTTGCTAATACTCGTCATTACTGGTCGTTCACCCTCAGCATTTGCACCACTGTTCTCTCTTATCCTTGTTAACCATCGCGTCTTCTCAGTGCCCACTGCTAATTCAGTACCTTAAGTCCATTTTGCTTTTTGTTTGCATCAGTCTACAACCTCTTACTGGCTTTGCTGTCACCAGAGTTATACAGGTAGAATCCATCCCCTGGATTGCCAAGGCTACTTTTCTAAATAAATAATTCTATGAGTGTTTTCCCATTCTTCCCATTGGTCACAGCATCCAGCTCAAATTTCTCTGTCACATTCTCTGTCTACTGTTTGAGCATCATCCACTGCTGTGTCCCTTTTTATGTCCTACACCACAGTAAATGGATGCACTTCATAGACCATGCTCTTTTATCCTCTGCGTCTTTATCCCTTAGCTCTGCCCTGAAATATTCTTGCTCTGTCTTTCCTGATCACCCATTAACCTTTCAAGGCTAGGTTTTTGCCATGTGGTTTATGTTTGACCCTTCCCGATCACTCCACGCACTGCACCAACATGAACCTTTCCCACATTTGTATGATACAGTACCCTGTAAATACTTGTAAGACCACAGCACTTTGCTGCTTGTTAATTTATTTTTCTTTCTCCTTGAAGACTCTAAGCAGCTCAAGAAAAAGGTTTGTGTATTAGATATGTCTGCACCCTCATTCTTCTGGCACATAACTTGAATTAAATACTTTTTCTTCTATTATTCAGTAGTTTTCAGTCTTCTCAGAAATTTGTGTATTGTTAATGCAGTCAAATTTAATTTCATCCTTATATGTGGCACTAAGAATCGAATCTCGGGCTTTGTGCGTGCTAGGGAAGGGCTTTGCTTCCCAGCTACCTCTCACTGTGCGTCGTCTTTCTTCTGAAACGGCCTCTCACTATGTTGCCCAGATTGGTGCTTAGCTTATGAATCTCCCACCTCAGCCTCTTGCATAGCTGGGATTATGACCATATGCTTCTCATATTAATTTTAACGCATTTTTATTAACCCCAGAAAAACCATGTTCTTCCAACTGGATTGTCCTAATCTCTCTGTATTTCAGAACGCATGGTAAGTCATAATGTACGGTAAGGCTCCGAGAATTTGACTCTTTTGAAGCCCCCATAAAATTGTAAAACATACAATTTTCCATGCCCAGTTTATTTTTCTTAGCATAATGTTTTTAATACTTATCCACATTGTGCTCTATTTTGCTGAGTAATATTTTATTGCATAGAACTAACATATTTTATTTATATGATCTCCACTTGATAGACATTTGGGTTTGTCTTATTTTCTTTTCCTCTTCATAGTGGCAGAGAAATCAAGGGTGCAGGCTTGATGCAGCTGGACACGCTATCCCCACAGTCAGAAGCCGAAAGGAATGGATACCTGCTGCGATTCAGCTCTTTTTTCCATTTTTATGTAGCTCAGAATCCCAGTCAGGCGATGGCTCTCTCCTCAATTAGTGTAGTCAAGGTAATTCCCTCAGACATACTACCTCCTACATGATTCTAAATTCTGTGAAGTTACACTTAGCACAATTACAGTTCCACTCCTTGTCATTGGATAGACACTCAGATGTATTGCTTTTTAAAGTGACAACCTTCCACCTCCTGTGCCTATAGGCTTATGACTAAGTTATAATATAAAATGCATTCAGTGCAACTTAACAATTCCAACTCTTTAAAAGTCCAAAATTGCTTAGTTGTGAATTCCGACAAAGTAAAAACACAAGTTATATAGTTCCAACATATAATCACACAGAGTAAACATTTCTTTTCTAAAAGATAAGAATCAAGGCATAGCAAGGAATGCTCAGACCAGAGCAAGACCAAATTTCAACAGGGGCAATAGCAAATCCTGCCGCTCCATGTCTAGCATCTGGAAGACGTGATGAAATTATTTAGGTTTCTGGCTCTGCCTGCAGCACGCATAGCCTTTCTCTAGCTCCATGCAACTTTTCTTGACATTCACTCCACGGACCTGGTATCTCCAACTTCCTGTCTATTGCAACTTAAGCTTCATATTCATAGCTTTACTCAATAGCCTCTCAAGGCCTCCTTGTATGGACTCCAACCCTGAAACACATTGCCTGGCCTTAGCTGCTATCCGAAGCTGTGGAGAAAGACTCTGCAACTCTCTCCCTCTTGAGTCTTTCATATCTTCAAAATCAGTACCACATGGATGACACTGCCAGTCTTTCTGTAGCTCAGGAAGGAGTCGGTTACCCATGAACCACAGCTGTACCAGATTCTGGGTGCTGACCCTGGAGAAACTCTCAGCCAGCTGCTTCTGAGGATCGGAAAACTCTCTCAGCTGGATTCTCAGTTCACACCTTCTGTTATAATAAGTTTGCATGTTCGGAAGTTGGAGCCTTTTCTATGTGGGACCATGCCTTCAAGGCCCCTCTCCTAGTCTCCCAGTGCACTCTGGAACTGTTGCTCGTTGACAGAAATTTTGGCCACATATGTTGAGATGCTATGTCTGGATCAGACCATATGGGTGTGAGCTGATGTAGCAAGGGTGTAAATACTGGCTGATATGTGATTGGTGTCTCCAGGAGAACAGCTAGTGACACATCTCACCAGGTGTGCAACCAGGCAAGCAGTCCACTTCCTACTATAACCTTTTAAATGGCCGTGATGTAGTGAAAGTTTGAACTTTCATTTCCTTAATGACCTTAATGCGAAATATCGTTTGTGTGTGTGGCCACTTGTATATCTTGTTTGTAAAAATCTCCATATTTGTTGTTTTGCTGCTGTCCAAGTACTGAACTCTTACTGGGTGTGACATAATTTTTTTTTCTCTGATTCTCTGATGATTTCCTTTGAAACAGAAATGTTTTTAACTGATGTCCAGTGTACTTTCCCTTTTTTTGTTTATGCTTTTATTATTATCTTATCTGGGGTCAGGAAGACTTACTTCCCTCTTTAGAATTTTAAAGCTTCAGCTTCTATTTATGTCTTTTATCCAATCAGAATTAATTTGTGTCTATGGTAGGAGGACAGGTCCAAATTCCTTCTTATGTCCACAGTAAGTACTTTTAATACAGTGGCAAGAGTGACATTCTTGTCTTATTTTTGATTTCAGGGAAAACACTTTAACCTTCCATCATTTACTATATAAGGTGTGGGCAAGTTTTTAGATGTTAGGTTTTTCATTAGGTTCAGGGAAATCTACATTAGTTTACTAAGTGTTTTTAATTGCAAGAGTGTTCTATTTTGTCAGGTGTTTTTTCTGCATTAATTGGGATGGTCATGTGGTCTTTGATTTTATTCTAGTAGTTAATTTTCATCAAGTAAATTAACCTTAAATTTCTGGGTCAATTCCAAACAAATATTCCTTGTATTGAATATTTTATGACTAAATTATTTTAATATTTCACAAAACAAAAGAAGGAAGTGGGCAAAGAAGCAAGACAAAAATAACTTCTTTAGGTAGTGGCTATGTAGATGATATTGAAGCTTTGGAAATAAAATCATCATTGTATAATGTATTTAAAGGAATATAAGTTTATAGGACTTTTCTACTCTTTGGATTGTATAGTTTTTAAATTGTAGTTTTGATGTAAAAATCTGACCCAAATAGCTCTACTTTACAAAGATTGCCATAATGCTTTCCTTAGATCCCCCCACTTCTCTCCCTGTCTGCCCGCACACCCTTCTTCAGACAGAATTGTCCCAAGTAAATTCTTGTTTCAAATTGTTAATTGGGAAGTTGGTGATGTTCCTTCTGATTTTCTACCTGACTGAAGTTCTTGGCACCATTAGAGTGAAGAGAAGAGACATTTACAGAGAACTGTAAGGACAGAAACACTTACATTTAGTTGTGACCTCAATAATGATCAAAATCTCTATTAACAAAGCCAAGGGCTTCATCTTCAAGCAGCTCCTTTTCACTGTAACACAGGCAGAACTAGGTGGCTGGCCCACAAGCTTCCTCTTCTCAGGTCTCTGGGATTCAGGACTCAGTTGCTAAGCAACCATTTCCTTATTCTTGGGCCAATGGGCTTCTTGGTAGTTCCTTTGAAGTTGGAATGAAGCCTGGTGCTTGGAGAGAGCAGGCTATGGGAAGGGACTACATCTAATCTGCCCTCCCTTTGGCTGAAGATAAAGGCTAAGCTTGAAATAAGTAGAGGTGACTTCCTAATACAGAAGGGGGTTACCATAAGCCTAGTGTGTAAGTTTCTATACTAAGTTCTACTGTGTTCGGGGTTGCTGGTGATTCTTTCTTTTATGTTACCTCTAGAAAAATATATTACCCATTTTTTTTGTACTATATGGAGATGCGTGAGGCTGGATAATTTTGTTTGTTTTAGTTTCCCGTCCTTGGATGTGCAAACATCTGATTAGTGAAGTCAAAACATAGTGTAGGGTACCACATGGCAGCAAAGACAGGGAGTCTTTGTATATGTGTATTTGTATATATATCTGTATATGTGCATTTCTTCCATTCTCTTCCTTTTTAGGTTATATTTATTTATTTGCTTAGTTTGTAGAAGGTGGCATACACATGCCATGATACCAATGTGGAGTCCAGAGGACAGCTTGTGAGAGGCAGTTTTCTCCTTCCAGTGTGAAGGTTCCTGGGGGATTGAGATCGGGTTGTTGGGCTTGATGGCAGCAACCATTTCCTGCTGAGTCACCTTGCTGACCCGGTGTTCCCCTTCTTGGAAAGCCACTACATTCAGTCACATTGCCTTCACCCTATTGACCATATCTAATTCTCATCATCTCCAAAGCAATACATAGTAGGATGAACACTTCAATACCTCATAATGGGGCTTAGACCTTAGCACATGGAGTTTTGCAAGGGACACACAAGCCATATGCAAATCACGGAAAGATAAGATTAAGTATTTGAGCTGACTTGACATTAGATATTATAGCCTCAAGCTAAGGCACCCCTAGGCTATGGCAGAGAAGATGACTATGGACCAGATACATTTTATTCCTAAATGAGTGTTCAGGAAAAAGAACAGGACTATTAAGAATAACTAAAAAGTAGAACAGATTGAGAAATTATACCTAAAGAATACACAATTTTTACATCACATTCAGGTAATTACTTCAGAAAGACCATTGTAATGGGTTTTTAAATTACTCCCTTTGTTAGTTTCCATTGCTATAGCAACACACCATCATAATTGTAGAGGGTGAAAATGATATTTGTTCTCTTTCAGTTCTTGAGGCCAGAAATCTGAAATAATAAAGTGTTGAGGTCAAGGCCAGGGATAGTTTCAGTTGGAGGCACCAGGGAAGAATCAACTTCTCTTCTCTTTTGTTTGTTTGTTTTTTCTCTTGTCTGGTAATGGAACTCAGGATCGTTGGAATGCCAGGCAAGGACTCTACTGCTAAGCTAGAACTACCCCAGAATACATTCATTTTTTAAAAATGAGGTTTATTTGTTCATTTTATTTATGTGTATGGGTGTTTAGTTGCATGCTTTTATCTGCATCACATCTGTGCCTTTGAAAGTCAGAGGTTATTGGCTCCTGGGTACTGGAGACAGAAGTGGTTGTATACCACTCGATCCACCTGATGTGGCTGTTGCTGTCTAAACACAGGTCCTCTGCAATAGCAGGAAGCATTCTTTCTCAAGACAGGGTTTCTCTGTGGATCCCTGGCTGCCTTGAAACTCACTCTGTAGACCAGGCTGGCCTAGAACTCACAGAGATCCACCTGCCTCTGCCTCCTAAATGCTGGGATTAAAGGCGTGCTCCACCTCCATCCCCCCCACTTACTCTCTCCAGTGTAGTAAGCATTCTTAATTACTGAACCCCCAGAATAAGTTCTTTAATCTTCAATTTTCAGTTTATAGTGGCTGCTACCATTCAGCCTCTTGGGACTACATTCCTTCAGCCTCTGTTCAGTGGTCACTTACTTTCTTGTTTTTATAGTTATACGCTCCTTAATGATGGAGATACATTATGAGAAATTTGTCACTGTACAAACATTATAGAATGCACTTTTCAACCATAAATAGTATGGGCAAATTACTCATCCTCACCTCATGCTGTAGCCAACAGACAGGGTAAACAAAATGTATGCAGCTTCTGGAAGCATGATATGGCATACTCTCAACTTCACTTTCATAAGTAGAGAAATAGACTGTCAAAATAATTAAACATTGTAGAAAAGTTAATACATTAACCAGTTTTAACAGTCACTTAGTATTTTAAACAGTTATATGTACTGTATACAATTGTATGTGCTGTCCTTTGATACAGCAATAGGTTTATTTACCTCAGCCTCAATACAGACAGATGAGTGGTGCATTGTGTTATGAGGCTACAATGGCTCTGATGTCACTAGACAATTAGAACTTTATAGATCCATTATTTTATGATAATACCATTATATATTTTGCTCATTGTTGGAAAATATTATTCACTGACTTGCTGTGGGATAATGTTCTTGTACACTGTAAAGATTTGTTACTCATATTGGTTTAGTAAAATGCTGATTGACCAGTGACCAGGCAGGAAGTATAGGCAGGGTGACTAGCCTGGGAGAATTCTGGGAAGAGGAAAGGCAGAGAGTCAGTCACCAAGCAGATACAGAGGAAGCAAGATGGGAATGCTTTACTGAGAAAAGGTACCGATCCATGTGGCTAAACATAGACAAGAATTATGGGTTAATAATAAGCCTGAGCTAATAGGCCAAAGAGCTTATAATCAGTATAAGCCTGTGTGTTTTGGGGGGGGGGCACTGAATGGCTGTGGGACCAGGCAGGACAGAAACTCTCATCTATACTGACTGACTAGCTGGATCTGTTTCCCTTCTGTAATCATAAATAAAAAGTGAGAAACTATAAAAGTGCTTTATATGAAAATAAAGGAAAATTGAAGGCAGAGATAAATAAACTGTGAGTAGAGATCAAGTGTGATAGTCTCAGTAGGTAGCCCAGGATGGTATAAGACCTAATAGTCTTTTTGACTCAGTCTCCTGAGTGTGGGGATTACAGGTACATCAATGTACCTGTATCAATGTGGGGATTACATCAATGCCAGACCCACAAAATGCTAATGTGGTATCTAAAGGATGAGAATAAGTTAGTTACACAAACCATGCTTCAGATACAGTGTCGACATGGAAAAAGGTTATGTCGTGAGGATAAGGTATGTTCAAGAAAATTAAAAGTTATAAATGTTGGTATAGCTAGAACTACAGACTAGGGTGGGGCAGGTACAGAGAATGAAATAAGCCTGGATTGGTAGAGATGGTTACTCCATTCTTGATGACTGTACTGGTTAACTTAGGGCAGCCAAAATAAAATACCATAGGTAAGGACTTAAGTAACAGGAAGTTAAATCTCTGACACCTCTCGAGGCCGAGAGCCCAATAGTGTGCCAGCATGGTAGAATTTTATTTGAAGGTCCTCTTCTTGGCTAGAAGATACCAACTTTCTCTGTGTTTTAATATGGCTGAGAAAGAATATGGGAGGGAGGGAAACCAAGACTTCTATTAAAAGAGATGTCCTAAATAATTATTAATTCCAGATACAACCACATTGGGGTGGGACACAATTCAGTCCTTAGAAAAGGCCAACGAGAGCTATTTAATTTCTACCAATGAGGCTACATGATCACATTTGACAAGATAAGCTGAGATGTGTAGAGAATGGGCAAAAGGGTGGAAGTGAATATAAAGGCAGGAGAGGAAGTGTTTTCAGTGGTTTAACTAAATTCAGACAGCATGTCAGTTGGGAAATAGAGAATTCTACACTAACCCAAGAGGTAAAGCTGAGTAGGTAGATTTCTTCATTTGATATGAACATGATGGCATAAGAAGCACTTGCTAGGGTGGTTAGGTTTTCACACTGCTTAACTGAATGAGAGATAAAGCTATTTAGATAGGGAATACTCGCCGGGTGATGGTGGCGCACGCCTTTAATCCCAGCACTCGGGAGGCAGAGGCAGATGGAACTCTGTGAGTTCGAGACCAGCCTGGTCTACAGAGCTAGTTCCAGGACAGGCTCCAAAGCCTCAGAGAAACCCTGTCTTGAAAAACCAAAAAAAAAAAAATAAAAAAATAAAAAAAAATAGATAGGGAATACTCAAAGGAGATTAAACATCGGGGAAGGACCAGAAATTCCTTTGATATCTGGAACATTTTGGGAATGTTTGAGAGATTAACTCTTTTGAATGACATTAATTTTTATAATCATTAAACACGAACACTTAAGTACTGCCTAAGTACCCGTGTCTTTTTTTTTGTTTTTTTTTTTAATTTATTTATTTATTGAGGATTTCTGCCTCCTCCCCGCCACCGCCTCCCATTTCCCTCCCCCTCCCCCGATTAAGTCCCTCTCCCTCATCAGCTTGAAGAGCCATCAGGGTTCCCTGACCTGTGGGAAGTCCAAGGA
>NW_004949101.1:8018144-8021174 GCF_000317375.1 Microtus ochrogaster | reverse complement strand
TTTATAAAAAAAAAAAAAAAAAAAGCATAGGTGGAAGGATTGGTCCTAGGCTGGAGTGAAGCCTCCATCTTGAAGGAAAAAGGCTTGGTACTTTTTGGCAGACACATAACATTTAGCACTTTTAAATAAGTTAATTTCCCCCAAAAAATATGATCTTTAATTGTTGAGCTAACTTACAATAACACAATGAAATACCAAAGACAGTCTACTTAGGAAATAAAGTTGCCCTTTTTGCTTTATGGTTCTGGAGGTTCAAGTTCAATTCTGAAAGGTCACATTGGTTTGCGTCTCTCATGACAATGCCACATTATGTATGGAGTGTTTGGTGAAACAACCTACTTAGATCTTAGGCTAGACTGCAGAGAGACAGGAGTTTCATGTTTCCTTTTCACAGCATTCCCCAATTACACCACCCTGGAGTAGTACTACTTTGAGAAGAAAGCTTTAGGACACCCTGTTATGGTTTAAGTTAAAATGCTGCAGATCTACAAGTGGCTGCAGCAGGAGGGCCATGAGACCATGCTGCAGGTCCTTGAAGTAGCAGCAGGCAGTGGGCAGTGGGTCCCGAGAGAGCAGCCAGTCCCAGGCAAGGATGGCACAGTTCCCAGAGTGGCTGCAGCAGGCTACGAGTCCCAGGCAGAGAGATGCATGGTGGGTGAGAGACCTCGATGGGGCAGCCAGTCCCACAATGAGAAACATGACAGATGAGCATGCCACAAGACCATGCCACGAGATAATGCCGCAGGTGTCCAAAGGCGCTGGTCCCAGGCAGGGAGCCACATGGTGGGCGAGAGACAGAGATATGGATAGACATGCAGTGCAGAGTGAGGTTGGATATTTAGTGGGTTATGGAGGGGAAAGGGGAGAAGGGGAGAAGAGGAGAGGGGGGGGGGAAGCAGAGAAGTGGGGAGAAGGGAGAGACAGAAGCTGCCTCTTCAAGAGGAAGACTGGAAAGGAGGGACTCAGTCTGGAAGCTGAAGATCAGGAGTGGTGTGGCTTGTCTCGTAAAGGGACAGGACAGATCATTACACTCTCCACATTCAAATGACATCTCTTGGTTAATGGCAACATTGCTTTGACCATCCATGAGAGTGCCATCATCTTTTTAAACTCCTCTTTCTCCGAAAGTTTATCCCATTGTCAATTTTCTCTTGGTTCTCTATGAATTAAAGCCCTTAAAATTCCATTGCAAAAATAATTTCAAGAGTTACTTCCTCCTTGCACCTTTTCTGTTTCTCCCAACATAATAATGTTTTATGGATATGGTAGCATTTAAAGAAAAATTCCAAAGAGAATATCAAAACAAATATTACTATTTTAAGATGTTGTGAATTCATTTTAACTTCCATTACTCAAAAATTCTATTCTTTACATCTCTTAGTGTACCCTTCTTTCCATTTCTTTATCATCATTATTATTTTGAATGCATTCTAGTCCTCTTTGGTGGAGGTTTGTTTAAGGTTGAAGAAAGAAAATTCTGGGATTGGGACAAGCCTGTTGTGGAAAATTACTATAACTATGTGAGGATCTGTTACGTTTGTTTCTACTGGCTTTGTTAGCAAGGTCAAGATGTTTCTTTTCATTTTTTTTTTGTGTCACCTTGTCTGCCTAAGACACCTGATTGGTTTATTAAAAAGCTGACCGGTCAATAGCTAGGCAGGGGAGGGGTAAGGTGAGTTCAAAGGCAGAGTAAGTAGGAAGAGACATCTAGGCTAGAGAAGAGGATGAGGGAGAAAGAGAGGGACATGCCCAGGGCCAGAAGCCAGCTAGGCAGATAGGAGAAGCAATGAAAGTAGGACATACAGAAAGAATGGTAAAAAGTCCCAAGGCAAAACGCAGATAAAAAGAAACACTAAAATAAAAGCTAAGTCTGAGCATTCTCAACAAATAACATGTCTCTGTCTCATGATTGGGGTACTGGTTGGTGGTCTGAAAGAAAGTCTGCTACACAAGTCTGAGCTACAAAGAGACCAATCTCAAAAAAATATTGTGTTCCATATAGATATTTGCCAACACATGTAACATAAACCCTAAATTTAATAAATGTGACTTTCCCAAATCCACTAAGCCAGCTTTGTGGACGAAGACAATAAAGCTGGGGTAGAAGGGGGTCCAAAAGTTCTATGTTCTAGGTCACTGTATTCCCGTAGATTTTCCTGCAATTGAATTTTCTGAATCACGACAGAACCACCCAGGATCAAGCTAGATCTTTGGATCAGAAGCTATTTTGAAGTCAACGAAGAATAAAAGACAACCAGCCACAGGCATTACTCATTGGAATTAGCTTTGATGTAGGACTTGGTCCCAATGCATTTTGGTTGCCAGTTCTTAAAACTCTTGAGTTAGCCCAGTGTACTTTGAAGCTTTCGGAACTTCACAGAATCCCAAAGAAATCCCTAACCCAAGATTCAGCAGCAGATTGCACAGGGTCTGGGATCATTTCTTTTGGTTCTATTTGCCCACCAAGAGGGAAGTGGCCGATTATCAGGTAAAACCTTTCCAGGAGAGGCAGTTACAAAGAACTCGGACAGCTCCCAGGACCCGCGACCTCTTCATCCTGCAGAACCCCAGACAAGCCACCTCTCGCAGCAGGCTCGGGGGTCACCTGGCGCACCTGCCAACAGGCCCCGCCCTCTGCCCCGCTCCACCCGCTCCCTGCCGGCCGCTGCTGCACGCCCCGCCCCGCTCGGCGCCGCGGCCTGGGGCTCGAGCTCTGGCCCCGCCCCCTCCAGCTCCCCAACGTCCTCGGCGTCGAGCCCAAGCCTGCGCCTGCGCCCTGAGGCTGAAGTCGGGGCGCGCCTTGGCTAGAACGCGGAGAGCGGCGGGCGGAGCAGCCAATGGGCGGCGGCGCTGCCTAGCGGCCGGGAGGCGGGGCCTGAGCGGGTGTTAGGTTAGCGCGAGGCGTGACCTAGTTGACAGGCTCTGAGGTGCTGCTGTGGCGGCGGCCGCGGGGCAGAGCGGGCGGGTTGAGGGGAGGAGGGCGGCGACGGGCGAGCGGCTAGCGGCGCGGGACGCAGAGCCTTTGCACTT
>NW_004949101.1:8014470-8017788 GCF_000317375.1 Microtus ochrogaster | reverse complement strand
CACCTGCGGCTCGCGCACGTGCAGGGCGCACACCCCCCTGGGCGCCGAGTCGTCTCCTCCCCGGCGGCGGGTTCCCCGGGGCCCCGTGCAAGTTGGTCAGGACCCCGGCCGGGAATTTGCACGGCCAGCCCGGGTGTCCCGTGGACAGGTTGCCCGGCGGCGGGAGCTCAGGCTGCGGCTGCTGCTGAGCCTGGGTGCGCCTGCACCTGCTTTCGTCCGTTCCCCGCCTCTGCCCTCCGTCCATCCCAGCCCCGCTCCGCTGCTGCAGCAGTGGGACTTCTGAAATTTGCAACCTGCCAGGAGCATCTTAGCGGGCGAGCATCAGTGCCTTCTGAGAAGTCTGAATGGGCTTTCCCCGGCGCCGTGTTTCTCTGTTGCATCCCCATTCATAGTGTGAAGTCGCCCTGAGTAAGGCTGCTTGCACTCCGTGAATGAACCCTTCCCTGAGTTTTGTGCACACCTAGGCTTCTCCAGATCCGTTAGATTGACAGTGGCGCTGATTCCTTTAAGAAGGAGAGCTGTGCGATTTTTTTTCTCTCTCCCGCCTGTCTCACCTCAGTTTCACAGACCATATTTTGATGTGTCTGGCATAGTTTTCTTCATCTTTTAACCTCTTTTATTTCCCCCATTTCCATTACAGATAAACCATGTGCATTGCTTCTAGCGACGAAATCTGTATTAAAGGATGAAGCTGAGTAAGGGTGTACAGATTCCTCTGGACTGTCTTAAAGAGCAGGGATAATGGGGCGAAAGTTGATCTTTTTCTTTTTTGGCCTTAGCTTGTTAAACATTTTCATTTCAAGTCCCTGTCCTTTATGAACTCTTTGACCAAACAGTAGATGTCAGTACGAAGATTAGAAAGAATTCTCTAAATAGTGCCTGCTTTAACAGTGTATGAAAAAAGGAATAAGGAGGGAAGTTTTCAAATTAACTGCAGGGAAGTCTTAACATGACTGAACAGCCCAGTTCAAATATCCTTAAAATGCAGGAAGATTTGCAAGCGTCACTGTGTTAATGAATATGAGTTTGAGAGAATTAAAACTTAAGGTGTCACAAAACAAATGCTGTTTAGAACTACGGTCTGATAACAGCGGAAGGCATAGGTCACTGGTAGAGCATTCGCTGACCCTCAGAAGGCCTCTCTACCCCTATCTCTGGGGAAAGAGTCGTCTCTGGGACTTATTGCTTGTGCCTTGCTTTTGTAGTAGCAGTTTGTGTTGAGCATACTTGTTGTGAGCGCTGGAAAAATCACACCCGTTTTTCTTGATGTTCTTTATATGTTAGCTTTGTATAATTGATGATGATAAAACAAAATAGTGTAAAGCCATTGACACTGTTCTCAGCAACATGAATCATTGACTGTATAGTGAAAACTTGAGAACTATTTCTGTTATGTTAGGAAAACAGCTCCTAAAGTAGCATCTATACACTTGGACTATGATGAGCAGACATTTCAGAATCTTTCTTTAATATCTTGGTTTTTTGTTTTGCCTTATGTTTCATATGAAAGGAAAATATAAACAAATATTTTTTTAAAAAAATGAATATGCAAATGCAAAAAGAATGCTTTCAGTGGAGTTATTTTCTTTTATCCCAAACTAAGCTATTTTTGCATGAAGGTTAAAGTTAAAGGGAAATATTACCAAGTGAGTTCTTTCTGTCTTCTCGGGATGTCTGTTTTGGAATAGTAAAGTGTGAAGTATCATCTGTTATTCCACCAAAAAGAAGCCAATGGGATGCATGCCCTTTCCCTTATATCCCACTGGAGGGATAAAGTACTTCTTTAATGACGGCTTAGTACTTCTGCAGCTGTTATTAAAATCTAAATGAAGGCTTACCGAGATCATTGCACTATCAAGGCATTTTAGAGACATATTTTAGTTCAGAACAGCATGTAGTAAATAGAACTCTTTATGGACTTGATTCCCAGAGAAATGGATTCATTATGAAGATGAAGCATTAGCAGAAGGAAGTTTTGGGTAATGCCTGAGAAACTGTGCCTTTTGCTTTCCATTTGATTCATTCTGAAACAAGTAACTGAGGAGTTCTTAAAAAGCACACATGTAAATAAGTATTGTCCTACTACTCTGAGCTCCAATTCAGAATCATTTAATGTGTGTCTTTTCATTTCGAGCTTTGCCGTTTATCTCATTGTTTTTATTGTATCACATTTGGTGTTGTTTTGTTTTCAGTATGCACATTTACTTCCAAATAAATAGAATGACAGTCTTGTTTCTGTCTGACTTTTGGCATTTACATAAACAATGTTTCCTAATGTCCTTCAGCCTAATGTCTAGCTGTAATAATCCTGCACTGTGATCTGAGCTTTGGAAGCAGTGCTTAAACCACTGAGGGTCAGTTCCCTTTTCTGACTTTGTGAGCCAATTCCGAAGTTATTTCTTTGAACCTTCCTGTTCTACCTATTATTCTACAATGAACAGATGACTCTGTCTTTTTAATTCATGAAAAATTAAGTATAACAAAACAGTAGCAACCCTAACATGCTGTCTGTAGCGTCATTGGACTGTTACTTTACATTTAGTTTAGGTTTTGTTCCCATTTTAGAGGTAGCACTTTTTTTATTGTTTATTACATGTTAGATTAACCCTTGCGATCTTGCTCTTTGGTTAGTCGTGTGTATTCTTTTGGGATCTTTGTCGTCATGTATTTACTTTTTAGGCTGTTCATCTTTTCTCTACTGTCTATAATAGTGGTCTTATGTTTGACCTTAAAGTATTGTTCCTTTCACAGGGATTTGCCTTGGTTGTGCTCCTTGTCCTCCCTGCTAATCTTTCTTCCTCCCTCTCTCCTCCTTTCTTCTCTCTCTCCTTTATTTCTCTCTCTCTCTCCCTCCCTCCCTTCATTCTTTTCTTTCCCTTTTCTCTTTTTTCTTTCTCTCTCCTCTCTCTTTTCTTTCTTTCTGTCTTTTCCTTTCCTTTTCTGTCTTGTCCTGTTCTGTCCTCCCTCCCTCCCTCCCTCCCTCCCTCCCTCCTTCCCTCCCTCCCTCTCTCCCTCCTTTTCCACAGGGTCTAACTCTGCATTGCTTAGGTTGGCCTAGAACTCATTCTGTAACCCAGGTTGACCCTGAACATGTGACAGTCCTCTTGCTCCAACCCCCAAGTACTAGAATTACAGGTGTGAGCCACTATATCAGGCCTTACTTTCTTTTTCCTCCTTTCCTCCCTTTCCTTTCCTTTCCTTTCCTTTCCTTTCCTTTCCTTTCCTTTCCTTTCCTTTCCTTTCCTTTCCTTTCCTTTCCTTTCCTCTCTTTCCTTTCCTTTCCTTTCCTTTCCTTTCCTTTCCTTTCCTTTCCTTTCC
>NW_004949101.1:8005597-8014370 GCF_000317375.1 Microtus ochrogaster | reverse complement strand
TTCTGTTCTTCTTTCCTTTTTCCTTCCCTCTCTTTCCTTTCCTTTCCTTTCCTTTCCTTTCCTCTCTTTCCTTTCCTTTCCTTTTTCCTTTTTCCTTTTCCTTTTCTTTCCTTTAGTACCTCATAGTGTCATGGATTTCAGTTATATTTGAATGAAACTAGTGTTTCTAAAGTCATTCCGTAATGGTGATGAACATAATAAGTTACCGAAGTCCTGTTTTGTGTTCTTTGCTGTTTTTTAATGCCTTATATATAAGGGTTATATCATTTGATCCCTGAACTCATGAAAGTAGAAAATGGTATGAGGTAATGTAGGGTTAAGCTTTAGATGCAGTTGTCCTATTTCAAACCTTAGTTGATACCACTCTACAAGCTCCAGGATGTTATGTCAGTTTTCTGACCTCACTGCCTTCGTTACCTCACCTAAAAGTTGGGAAGAATACCTGTCTAATTCTCTCATGAAGGAATTGAAACATAAAGAGATGAGGAAATTGATCTAAGACCATATAGATTTAGGTCATAGGCCAAACTCTGTCAACCACTGCTCTGTTTTCTGTGCTGTTGGACACCCAGTCGATAAGGCAGTGGCTTTGTAAAGTAATTCTTGTTTTTTTCTGACCTTCCTGTACAACTTGATAGCATTTTCTTCTTGTATTTATATTAAAGCTCTTTCCTCTATATCCCTTGAACTTCTTAACCTTGACAACAGCTAGATTTTATGTCATTATTCTCCTTTGTAACTGTTGTTAACTTCAACAAATTTTCTGTTTTTTCCTATTTTCTGTCCTCTTCCTCTAGTGCCAGAAATTTATTTCTTATATTAAAAATAAGTAGCCCTTTTTCCTGCTTCCTAGTGGATCATCTTGTGTACAAACCAGGATATTCCTAACCAACTTTAAATTAGTGGTCTTTTTTTTTTTTATAGAAGGAGGGCTAATGCCACAGTATCCCATACAAATCCTTGCACAGTTTCACTTTATTTTTGGCTGTTTTTCTTTTCTGTGGGTCTTCTGTTCCAGATAAAATCTTAGAGTTTCATTAAAGTATTTGCATCACCTTGCTTTTATTGTTGTTCTGTTAGTTGAAATGCCCTTACTCTTTTGCTCTTCATGGGAAGACTCTTAACTGTGCTTCATTAGTCATGACTTGTTATGAAAATTATTTTAGTGATACAAACATCGGAAACACTTGGCACCCAGTGAGCTCTTTATAAACAGCATCTGCTTTTCTAAGATGTTGTTTTATATTTTAATCTTAAAGTGTATATTTAAAGTATGTGTGTTCTACCACCATAATGCTTTTACTGAATTGAGAGTACACTCTCGTTGTTGATAGCCTGGAAAAAATGAGGAAACAGCTTTGTAGCTACCTTTCTTGTGCTATCACTGTTTGGACACACCTGTCTCAGCAGTCTGGGCTTTCTTTAGTTGATACTATTTTGCAACTTACTCATTTGCTCTTTTGCCGTGGGAACTGACTGATCATTGTTCCTGAAGTCTGTGAATGCTTCACCTAATATGTGGCCCACGTTAGTCCATGATGATAGGAAGAAATGACTCATTTTTTGGGCCACCTTAGGGACAATGTACCTACTAGCTTTAATTTTACATTTCTTGCTAGTGTTGAACTAATTTGACCTCCTTTAACCCTCAAATATGAAATCATTGGATTGCATTAAGTCTTTGGTTAGTGTAGCATAATTAATATTTATAAATGTTTTCAGTAGTTCCCAAGATTAAAATTTAAATGCAAATGGAGATTCTGCTTTTATTTTGCAAGAACGTTTGCTGAAGATGACCTTAGAGGAGAGACGCAAAGAATACATAAGGGACTATGTTCCTCTGAGCACCATCGTGTCATGGAAGGAGGAGATGAGGAGCAAGGGTCAAAATGATGGTAAGTTTCTCAGAACAATTTCTAGGCATATGCTCTTCCTATATATATCTTTTAAGACAATTGTTGACAGATATGAATAATTGATATTCATGAAGAAGGTATTCTTGAAATAATTACTTTCATGTTTGAAATTATTGTTTGATTGCTTTTGGTTACCTGCTGTATTCTTCTTAAGCTTAGGAATGTATAGTAACATAATTAGTGTTCTGAAATATACATGTTTTCAGTACAGTGTTTTTTTGCAAGTATTTTTTTTTTATTTTTTAAAAACTATTCTGTGTCAGATTTTAAGA
The DNA here is from genome assembly GCF_000317375.1 of Microtus ochrogaster. Taxonomy (NCBI): domain Eukaryota; kingdom Metazoa; phylum Chordata; class Mammalia; order Rodentia; family Cricetidae; genus Microtus; species Microtus ochrogaster. The sequence goes on along the minus strand of NW_004949101.1, from coordinate 8,012,182 downwards.
GAAAATGCTATAGAGATTTACTCATTGATGGTGTGGCATTTTGAGTTTGCGTTAGTTCCATTTCTATTGGATTTTCTTAGGTTATTTTAATGGTTTTGCATATGGTTAAGATTGTATATTACAATACAGAAAAACAATAACATTTCAGATAACTTTAGAGAATGTATGTTTTATTTGGTATGGTATTATTTTTACATGTAAAATCATTTGACAAAATTTTCTTAGTCTTTTTGGTTTGATAAAAGTCTGGATTGCAGTCGGGCGGTGGTGGCGCACGCCTTTAATCCCAGCACTCTGGAGGCAGAGGCAGGCAGATCTCTGTGAGTTCAAGGCCAGCCTGATCTACAAGAGTTAGTTCCAGGACAGACACCAAAGCTAGAGAGAAACCCTGTCTCGAAAAAAGTCTGGATTGCATTAGAGTATATGTAGATTTTAAGCATTAAGAGGATACATGAAAATTGGTTATTCCATATCTAGTGGTCTGCCTGAAATCATATACACCCAAGCAACACTAAATGGAATCAGTAAGTTGTATTTATTTATTTTATGCATAGTATTTACATAAGTAGTAAAGTCTCCAAAGAAAAAGAGGCCATTAATTTGACAGGGAGATGGAAGGGGTAGGAGGGAGGAAAGGGAAGGAAGGAAATAATGTAATTATATTTTAATAAAATTTTTTTTAAAGTTTCTAAACAGGAAATCATACATTTAAAAGATGTTTGATATACTTATCTCAGAATTAGTAGTTATTGGTGTTAATCTTTATGTAAAGTTTAGACGAAAAGCACACTTCAGAGCAGGGAAATCTGCTTTATGAAGTGGACTTGAACTATTAAGGACAGGTGGTGTCCTTAGATTGATGACAGGGTACAGGGTACAGAGTACCTTGGGTTCAGAAAATGAAACCCAAGCATGGAATTCTGGACAGAGCCTGTGAAAAAAAACAGCTAATTTAAGATTTGGTGTTTGTAAAGACCACACAGTTAGGGTTGAGCTATAGACACTTTTTTTTTTTCCTTGAAAGGAGGAGCAGGAGTGGTGACCTGTGTGAAGCTGAGGCTGGAGCACAGCTATAGGTCTGACAGCTTGGACGATTGTCCCTTCAAGGCCAGTTTAGGCCGTGTAGCCAGACACTGTTTAAAAAACAAACAGCTGCAAGCACAACAAAGGCTCGTTAGGCTGAGTGACTGATCTGTTCAATGGGTAGGTGGGACAGTGACTTCCCTCAAGGTTTTGTGGTGTCCTAGGATGTGGAGTCAAAACACTCATCCATTGCTGGTGGGAATGCAAACTTGTACAACCCCTTTAGAAATCAGTATGGTGGTTTCTTAGAAAATTGGTAATCAACCTACCTCAGGATCTAGCAATGCCACTCTTGGGCATATACCCAAAAGATGCTCAATAATACTACAAAGACATATGTTTAACTATGTTCATAGCAGCATTGTTTGTAATAGCCAGAGCCTGGAAACAGCCCAGATGCCCCTCAACAAAAGAATGGATAAAGAATGTGCGGCACATTTACACATTAGAGTCCATTACATTTCAGTGGTAAAAAACAATGGCATCTTGAATTTTGCATGCAAATGGATGAAACTAGAAAACACCATCCTGAGTGAGGAAACCCAGACCCAAAAAGATGAATATGGTATGTACTCACTTGTAAGTCGATACTAGCTATAAACAAAGGACATTGAGTCTATAGTTCATGATCCTAGAGAAGCTAAGTAACAAGGTGAACCCTAAGAAGAACATATATAGATCCACCTGGAAAGTCGAAATAGACAAAAATCGCCTGACAGAATTGGGAACGTGGGGGTAGTGGGAGAAGGGATGGTGGAAGGAAACAGAAGGGGAGAAGGGGAAGGGTGAGGAGAACTTGAGGGAATGGGATAGTCAAGATGGAGGAAGGACAGAAGAGAGCAAGGTAAGACATATCTTGATTGAGGGAGCCATTATGGGGTTAGCAAGAAGCCTGACTCTAGAGAAATTTTCAGGAATTCACAAGGATGACCCCAGCTAAGATCTTCTTTTGTTTATAAGCAACTGGTATTGAATAATTAGCTCTATGCCTAGCAAAAATCTCCATTTGCTTCTCTCTTTCATCTGATTACCTTTTTGCTCACTATAGTAGCTGGTCAGTTCTCTAAGGATATTGCACATGATGTTCTTTTTAGCAAATTTGGTCTCTTGGGATAGAGTTAGATTCCTGCTGCTGGTGGAGTAGTTCAAAGAGCAGTAGCTGATGCTCAGGCTGCTATGCAGTGTTGGAATGGCAGTGTTTAGGAACTTGATTTTCTTGATGGCTTCTTCTGTTTTCTTTATTTTTTTTAACATTTATTTATTTAGCAATTTGTGTGTGTGTGTGTGTGTGTGTGTGTGTGTGCACGCACATGTGTGTGTGTGCTGTGTACATGTGTGTGTATTTGGGGACAAGCTACATTAATACCACAGCCCAGGTGTCCAGGTCAAAGCACAACTTGTAGGAGTCAGATTCCCACTTCCACTGTGTGTCCTGGGAATATAGTTTCAGTTTTCAAGCTTGGTGGCAAGCATCTTTATCTGTTGAACATCTTTATCTTATAGGTCCAGGCTACTTCTGTTTTAAAGATACAGTCAAAAAGTAACCATATGTGGTAGAATTTTGTTGTTAGAATTCACAGTAGTTTGGTGTGTTCAGGAATACCACATGCTAAAATGTTAAATATTTTATATTTATTATAAATATTAAATAAGTGCCAAATTAGAAAATATACATAGAATAACTCCTGAAATGTTTTGTCTTACATGACACTGTGTATTTAATCCTGTGTCTCAAATATGAACTTATAATTTACAAGTCATTTGCAGTCTTTTAATGCATTACTTTTTTTTTACCTGTTATGCAGTTTTGAACCTGAATGCATTCTATGAGAAATTAGGTGATGTGATTTGAGTTGTATTTCTATTAAACAGTATTTTATTTTTTCTGTGTGACATTTGAAATGTTATTTGCCCTTGTCTGTTATAACCTGGAAACTGGTGACTGGCCTTGTCCTTGTTCTTGAAATGTATCAGCTCATTATATAAGTGATGTTTGCTAATTTCTTCAATTGTACACACTTTACATATTCTTCATATGCACTTTCTTGTCATCTCTTTAGTACTAAGTCTTAATAAATTGTTAGTCAAGACAGTGTCAGTGCTTTAAAAGATGTTCAGCTAATTGGTGAATAGGATCACAATACATTACGTACATGCATGAAATGTCACAGTAAAATTTATTTTGTATAATTAGACACAGTGGGAAGTTGCACATATGAACTCATAGTGTTTGTGTCAGCATGCATAAGACCCGAGTAAGCTCCAGCCAGATAAAATCCCCTTGTGGAGGAGGGCAGGAATCCCCGTCCCTAGCTGAGAGAGATAGTTTATCTTTTTAATGGTGTCAACCCTGGCAGTCACTCATAGGTGGTTAGTACAAACTGGACTTGATGGTTTTAAAAAAGAGAGAAGAAAAGTATGACCAAAATACATTGTATGAACATTTCAAAGAATTAATAAAAACATTATTTAAAGCAATAAATATGTAAACTAATAATATGCTAATAAAATACTGTGAATTACCAAGGCCTTTGTTCATGCCAGAAAACTCCTTAACCACTGAGCTACATGTCTAGTCAATGGGTTGTTACTTTGAATGTTTGACGTGCATTGAGTAATAAAAATAACAAGTCCTTATAATTATTTTATTCAAATATCAGAAAATATTCTTAGAAAATGGTTTTGTTAGAAGAAAACATTACATTTTGTATCTTCTATATGCTTATATTCAAATCTGATCATAGATGTCATTTAGAAAACACCAAACTCTAAAATTATGAGGTTGCAGACTGTAATCTGAATTACTTAAACATTTTTCAAGGTAATTGAAATATTTTGACATGTATAGGTTGATTAAAGAGCAGAGGCACATTTATAATCTTTAGCTTCTTTCATATTAAAGTTAGGATGATAGCATAAAAGTTCAATATTATTGATTCCCCTTTCATTTGAACTAATTTCTACTCTTAAAAATTATTACTGTGAAAAGTGATGGCCCATCAGATATGATACTGCTTGTCTGTAATTCCAGTATCCCAACTACTTTAGAGGCTGAAGCAGGTGGATTTTAAGTTACAGGTTTGTCTGGCCAACAGTGTGATATCTTTTCTCTCAAAAAAAATTTTTTTAATGAGAAAAAGAAAAAAATTAAGCCCTAACCACTGAATCCTTTACTCGCTTTACTTTGAGATCTAATTTGAGTAGAATTTGAAATCCCGGTCAGTGAATGACTTATGTACCAAGCTGAAAAGTCATGTTTAGAAATCATCAAAAAAAAAATCTCTTTCGTTTTGACATGGTTTTTAAATTTTATTTTTAATCATATTTTCTGGTAATTTTACATAGGAATGTAATGTGTTTTGATTAATATCCTCTTCCCCACTAACGGTTCATCTCCTAGGACCACATGTGTCTCTAGTCTTTAGATCTTCTTTTGTTAGTATATTTTAATCATCTTTCAATATTAATATATAATCTAGTACTTTTATTTTAGTAAGTTCATAAATACCACTTTTGGATAACAGTATGTTTATTAATTATAAGAAACAAGGAAATTAGAATGTAAATGCTTATTCTACAGAAGAGTATATGGAGAAGCATGTGGGTATAGAGTTTTGTATGACATGCAGTACTTTGCTTTTGTTTTTCCTTTTCCCCCCTTTTATTGAAAATACATGTTTTCCTCACATACCCTGATTATGATTTTCCCTCTGTCTACTTCTCCCGGTCCCCCCTCCCAATACCTGGATCTACTCCCTCTCTGTCTCTCATTGGATAACAAGCTTTTAAGCGACAGTGATAAAATATGATAAGCTAAAAAAATTCTCACAAATTGGAATTGGACAAAACAAACAAAACAGAAGGAAAAGAGTCAAGAGAAGGCACAGGAATTAGAGACCCACTCCTTGGCATACCCAGGAATCCCATAAAAACACAAACTGGAAGCCATAATATATATATGCAAAGGACGTGATGCAAACCCGTGTAGGCCCTGTGCGTGCTGCCCCAGTCTCTGAGTTCATATGCGCTTTGATCACATGATTTAGAGGGACTTGTTTTCTTGGTGTCCTCCATCCTCTCTGACTCTTACACTCTGTTTAAGTTACACTTATTTCTGTTCCAAATAAATAAATAAATAATAAATAAATAAATAGCAAAAAGCAACGTAGCAATAAAAGATTCCTAGTGGCATTTTGCTATGCTCATGATCAGCACCTTGCTTAGTCATCATCAGAGAAGCTTCTTTGCAGCAGATGGGAACAAATATGGAGACTAGTAGCTATACATTATGCAAAGAATAAGAGACCTTGGAACACTCAACTGCAAACAGTTGTCTCCATCTAATCCTTCCTATCAGGGCTCAAGGAACCCTGTGGAAGAGGAAGCCGAATGAGTTTTGTTTTTAACTGAATAGCTGTAAAAAGTGAAGTTGGTGCTGGAGTGGCGATGGAGATGGCCGGTGTGTTAAGTGCTTGCTATGCTAAGGATCTCTAGAACGTACCCAAAAGTCCAGTAGGCATAGTGACTGACTGTAATCCCAGTGCTTGGGAAGCAAGCACAGGGGATCCCAGGGCAAACTGACTACCTAGATTAGCTGATCAGCAAATTCTGGGTTCAATTGAGAGTCCTTGCTTCAATAAATAAAGTGGGGAGGAGTAGAGAAAGACTCTCAGTGTCAATCCTGAACCTCTACTTGCGTATGTTTATATGTGTCTGCAAACACATGCACCTGCACACATACAAACATGTATGAACACCACATGCACAAAAGAGAAAAATAGAAGTACTATTTTAGACTTTATGGTATTAATTACATTATTTTATTAAATGTTGGATTATGGTTGAATGATAGAATATATTTGAAAATGACCAAATAGTTTAGAAATGGTATTAAACAGGATGGGTTTAATCCAGGCTTTTAGGAGTTCTGGAGAGGCAGATGCAGAGCAGGTGGGTCCCTGTAAGTTCAAGGCCAACCTGATAGACAAAGTAAATTCTAGGCCAACCTGGCCTACACAAGTGAAATGTTTGAAAAACAAAAAACTACAACAAGAAACCCAACCAACAAACAAAAACAGGATGGAATTTATAAAAATCTAAAAATTAAAAAGAAATATTCCTTAATTTCTGTTTTGATCTCTTTTTAGATTATATTCAGTTTGAACTCTGTAGTTTGAAAGTGAAATAATCTACAGAAACAGAAAAGAGCCAAGCACTGTAGTTTCTTAGATACAAATCTTTTGAGTGTATGTGATTTTATTTTTCCTTTGTAACTGATCGTAATGTGAATTTGATTTTAAAAATACTCATTTGGGGGTTGGAGAGAGATGCTCAGTTCTTAAGAGGACTGGCTTGTAGTAATAGGAGCCGTGGGCTGTGTCCCGCCACCCAGTTAGCTTTACCCGAGATAATTACACGGACACTGTATTCTTTTAATCACTGCTTGGCCCATTCTCTTCTAGGCTAACTCTCGCACCTGGACTAGCCCATTTCTAATCATCT
>NW_004949101.1:7975726-8002627 GCF_000317375.1 Microtus ochrogaster | reverse complement strand
ACCCCAAGGTGCGCTTACCGGGAAGATTCTAGCCTACGTCCATCCTGGGTCAGAGCTTCATCGCATGGGCCTCAGAGAGCAGAGCTCTCGCCTCTGCCCGCAAGAGTGGAGCATTGTGTCTCTTTGAGGCGTCTGCCCCTGAGAGGAGAGCTGTTGAGTCTCTGAGCTCACTTCCTCTTCCTCCCAGCGTCTGCTCCTCCCACCTACGTTCTAACCTATCAGGTCAAGCAGCTTCTTTATTTAATCAACCAATGACCTTCCTCCATCACTGGCTGCTTGCAGAAAACCTGAGTTCAGTTCTCAACATCCATTTGGTCTGTCCACAGTCACCTGTAACTCTAGTTCCAGGACATTCTGCACCCTTTTCTGACCACTATGGGTACTGCATGCACATGGCACACAGACATACAAGAGGGCAAAGCACCCGTACATATTATTTTGTGAAATAATAAATTAAATTTTTTTTTTCTTTTTTTTTTACTTTTTCGAGACAGGGTTTCTCTGTAGCTTTGGAGCCTGTCCTGGAACTAGCTCTATAGACCAGGCTGGTCTCTAACTCACAGAGATCCGCATGCCTCTGCCTCCCGAGTGCTGGGATTAAAGGCGTGCGCCACCATCGCCAGGCCTAAATTAAAAAATTTTAAAAATCTATAGAACTACTCTGATTTATTCTATAAGCAATCACGAAGAGATAGTATACAACTAAAATCTGTATTTAAACAAAATAGCAAAATAGTTCTGAAGTCTTTACATGTGTTTTTATTCTTCAAGCTTTTGCTTTTTTGTTCTACTTGCAGCTGGCCATCTTCCTTTCTGTTTCTGGAGTATTCTGTGCTCTAGTACTGGAGGAAGCACTATTCATCTTGCCTGCATAATTATTATCATCTGTAACTTTTTGAAGTGGAAAGACTTCTGTTCCTTCCTAAGTTTTTCTTTGCTCACTTTTTGAAACAGTTTCTTTTCTGTGTTCCTTTTCAGAAAGTGATGATAACAACTGGCCCTATGTAGTCAATAGTAAGGTTGTCTGATGAGGATCCTTTATGATACTGTAATTACCATGAAAATGGGTACTGTATTGTCTTCAATATCTTTTGTGTCCCTGGTTGTCTAGCATAATGCATTTTACACAATAGATGGTAAGTCATTGTCCTGTGAGGTTACTAAATAGTAAAGTCATTTGCTGATTAATATTTTCATTCATTGTTTTTCTTCCCACATTTCATTTTTTTAAAGATTCATATGGGACCTTAGAAATTAATCCAGATACTTAACATTTTTAAAGGATGTTTTCATTATTCAGATTTTGACTGTTGTTTGCTGTTTACATCAGACATTCTTTGTTATGCTGTTTAACCACATCTCACATTCTTCCCCTTCTTATTCCTATATCTTTTCTTATTTCTCTTTAGCACCTCAATTTTTCTTTTTCATTATAATCTTCCATACATTTAATAATCTCAAATCTATCAGATGATTTTGACAACATGTAAGTAAGCACTGCAGATGTATCACCGGGTATTCAGTAAATTGTTCTTGTATAAAGCATGTTAAAAGGTAGAAACCAAACCAATGATCTTAAATCTTATTTTATAAATTACTTTAAAAATAACTTAGAATCATGGTTTCAAGATGAAAAAAAAAATAGTATTCTATTAGTTGTATTTTACAACACACTAAACTTCACAGTAAATGTGAGTTTCTTATAAATATTAGTTGCTCAGTGCAAACAGACACCCTGAGATTTGTACAAGTTGGTGGTAGCCAAAGAGAACAAACTTTTAGTTCTTGTGGTCTTCCTGTTTGAGTCTTCAGAATGTGCCTCGCCCTCCATTTATTAATTTTAAATCTATGAATTTTATAAGTATTGTCTTCTATGATATATTTAATTGCTGAAATTTTCTGTGAACACGAACCAAATGTAGGTTACTTTTGTTTTAAGCCTTTGATTTACACAAGGCTGCATAGCATAGATAATGGGTGTAGTTTAAGAGAAGTGGCCAAGTGTATGCCCAAGCAGTGGAAAACCTGGAAGATTTTTGAGACTGAGATGTACACAAAGAAACATAAGTACGATGAGGATAAATTTGTGACTGTGCATATAATGATTTAGAGGCTGTGAGGACTTCATACCCTTTCTGCTTTATTAAAATAATTCATTTTCTTCTTTTCCTTGGAGATACATCTCTTTTTAAATATTTTTCCTGTGTCTGATAAACACTCTTTCTTATTTATCTCTGTATCATTCAGTTTTCTAATATATCAATTCATTATTAGATTAATTGGTGTGTGCATGCATGCGTGCGTGTGTATTCACAGGGATGCAGGTGGTTGCCAACTTCCCAATCCATTCTTGTAAGATTTTAAACTACTTAATTTTTTATTGTGATAAAATGCAATATAAAATTTACTATTTTAATCTTTTCAACAGTGCTGTTGGCATAGTGGAAGATTCCCATTGTAGTCCTTTTGAGTATAGAATTCAGTGGCTTTAAGTGAATATACAGTGCATGTAACCATCCCTAGCGTTCATTACAGAACTTTTTCATCTTTCCAAATAGAAACTTTGTAACTGAGAAACAAAACTGCTGGTTTGTCCTACTTACCCAGCTACTGTTACTACATTGTTTCTGATTTTGTTAGTTCTGGATGCCAGATGTGTGTAGTATCATATAGTAGTTGTCTTTTGTTATCTGGCCTTTTACACTTAACACACCATTGTGTCGTGTCAGAATTTTGATTTTAGTGTCATATCTTAGAGATTATATTAAATATCATGAAAACATTTTTTATAAAGAGTTTTATGGTGACTGGGAGGGAGTAGCACATACCTTTAATCCCAGCACTGGAGGCAGAGGCAGGCAGTTGTCTGTGAGTTCCAGGCCAGCCTGGTCTACAGAGCAAGACAGCCATGGCTACACAAAGAAACCCTGTCTCAAAAGACCAAAAAAAACAAACAACAAAAAAAAAAAACCAAAAAGAACCCAAAAACAACAGCAACAAAAAAAGAGTTTAATGAATTTTTGTTTTACATTTAGTGTTTGATTCACTTTGTGCTAATTTTTGTGTATGATATAAAGTAAAGTACATTTTATTTCACATGTGAATATTCTGCTTTCTAGTATCTGTTATTTAAAATTCTGTTCTTTTTAAGACCTTTGGCTAGTCATGGTACCCTTTTTGAAAACCAACTTTAAAATGTCCCATTATCTATAAATCTGGACTAATGCCTGTCACACTGCTTCAGTAATGTAGCTTTGTAGTAAGCTTTGAAATCATGAAGTTTGAGTCCTTTGCTTTGTTCTTTTTTAATTTTCCATGATTAGTTGTATTTGATGTTTATTGAGATAATTTGAGTTTTGATTTGTTTTTTCCCAAAAATACCTTCAGAATTTTGATAGAGATTGTGTTGAAGCTGTAGACTGCTTTGGGTAGTGATATTATCTTTGCCATGATTTAATATTTCAATCAACCAGTGGTATGTCTTTCCGTTTATGTTATTTTTAATTTTTAAAATGTTAATTTAGCTTTATATGTAGAATCTTTCACCTCCTTGGTTAACTAGCTTCATTCTTTTTCAGGTCATTGTAAATGGAAATGTCTTAATTTTTTTATCAATGGTTATTACTTTTATAAATTCAACTGATATTTGTATATAGTTTTGTATCTTGCAACTGTGCTGAATTAGAGCTAATTATCCTTTTTTTCTGACTCTTGCTGTATATAATAACTGTGAACAGAGAGAATTTTACTACTTTTCCTCTTTGGATGCCTTTCATGTCATCTGGTGTATTTTGCTTTGACTGGAATGTTCCAGTACTGTGTTAATGAGAAGTAGTAACAGTGGACATCTTTGTTTTATTCTGATTTGGGGAAAATGCTTTCAGTTTTTTACTGTCGGGTGTGATGATATTCGTGAATTTTTAGGCTTCTATTATATTAATTTTTAGACATTTTGTACATTTCTGTTATGTTTAGGAAATTTCTGGAAGAGGATTGGATTTGGTCAAATGTTTCTCTGTGTTATTTGAGGTAATAATGTAGTTGCTACTCTTCACTCCCCAGCCTCGAAATTTTAGTAGACTGTAGATTTCTGGAAATATATCAATGCCATTTAGAGGTGTAGGCCTGGCAATGGCACCTGTGAGTTTCATTCACATTTTGGATCAAATATATCAAGTCGTATGGCCATATTTAATTGTCAAGAAGAGAGCAGACAGGAAACCAGTTTTTGTAAATATCAGTATGCCACATTACCACTCACTTCTTAAATAATCATTCTATTGAAAACAGCTGCAGAATACACTGTTTCTTTGTATTCCAGTAAAGAAGGAAAAAATAAACATTGCCAATTAAACTATTGTGAATTCTTTAAAAATTACCAGTTTCAATAAATATAAAAAGCAAAACTTTCTGTTTGAATCTATTCAGAACACTTTTGGATTTACTCAGTTATTCCATCACATTTCCCTTGAACATACATGGAAACGATTGAAATATATTGGTTAAGGTACTCACTCTTTAGATGTCTTGGCATTCAGTCCAGTGTACCTGAATGACTTTTTTCCACCCGAGCTGTTGATGTGTATGTGTTCTGTGGAGTTGAGAGAGTTGGTGATATAGTACTGCTTAAAAATTTACTCTACTTCTAGCTGAGATTTTTTTTCTAAACCATTTATACATCTATTCTGCAATATTTAATGTTGGCATTTCCTAATATTTTCAGATTTTCAGCCAGTTAATGGGATTAATATCCTTTTCACAAGTGATCATTGATCTTCTTGCCTGAGTGCTGAGAGGTTGCAGTTGTCTTAGTATCACCAGAAATGGTAACTCTTATAAAGCAGGGCAAGCTGCCAAATCTAATAGCAGCAGTAATTGCCCTAATTGTATCGTAGCACCTGCCAACTTCACAAGTGTTAGTTTTAAAATAAATTTTCAAATTGGAACTATATAATAAATTTAAGTATAAATAATATAAATTCAAAATTGTGTGTGTGTGTGTGTGTGTGTGTGTGGTGTGTATTGGAGACAGGTTTCCATTATGTAGCTATGACTAAGTTAGACCTTACAGTATAGACAGACTAATCTTGAACTTATAGAGATCCACCTTCTTTTGTCTCTTGAGTATTGGGATTAAAGGCATGTGGCACCTGATGGCTCAGTTTTTATATTTTAACATTTGGGGATTTTCCCTTTAATGATGCATAGTCTAATAAAAATACTGTTTATTTTAAGTTACTAGACTATATTTTAGCGCATCATGGGGTCTGTCTTGGGAAATGATTCTATGTGGTAGGTGAGATGGATGACTACCTATTTTTAAGGGCATTAGGCAACATTTTGGAGCATTTCTTTGAAGTTATGCATCTGATTTTAGAACAATATAATAACAATTTTGGGAAACTAGTTTGTCACATGTGGAACTGACTCCTGAAAGTGCACTTTCTGTCATTGGAAATAAATATTCTGAGGGATTCTGGATGAAAATCAGTCAGGCATAGTCAAAACAATTTCTTCATGGTTGATGATTGAACAGATGCCTAATGTGCCTGCCTTGACTGTGAGATTATTGTTCTAAGATAAACTCATCTTGTATTTAGTGGTATTCCCTTTCTGACCGTTGTCAGTACAGAATAACATAGCAGTACTATTTGGTGATCAAAAGACCTGTGAGTTTATTCAAAGGCAGTTAAATACAGAGATTATTCTGTTTATAATTAAACGGTTAAATACATTAAACTAGGCAATTCATTGCAGTGTTGATTGGCACAGTGGAAAAGTGGAACTAAGAAATGGCATTTTTTCCTTGGCTGATTTGCTTGTAAAATATTGTAAACTTGACTTTTCTGGAAGCACATTCTGTCACTGATTTTCTTAGGATTTACCTGGTTTTAGGACCATTGTGAATTTTATTCATACTGGTAATAAGACAATTTTAGGGAAGTGACTCATGTACCTATCTACCCCTCACACACCTTAGCTCAGTTTTTTTATTTGTTTAGATAGATCTTGACAGAGCAGAAGGTATGCTTCTTATAAATCTGTCACTGTGACTTACCATTGTTTTCACTCCCCACCACTCCTGGTTTGCTTTTTTCTTTTGTAATCCCCAACCACTGTGACTTTATTGATGAATTATGAGCTAAGAGTTGAAGACACTGTCTTAAAGAAACAAGTTGGTTGAAGCTGGAGATGCCACTCGGGATAGTGTTCTTGCCTGAAAGGCAAAGCTGTGGATTGAATCCCTGGCATCATCATCAGTGCTGTGAGTTATAGTAATAATAATTAGGCAAAGCTGTGGGTTAGATCCCTAGCAGTATAACAACAAATGATTAAAATAAATTAAAAGGTCAGGTATATGTGAAGCATAAAAATGCAAAGCAATACGGTTTCTGTCTTATAGCTGTCTCTATCTATGTCTCTATCTATATCTGTATCTGTATATCTGTATGTAAACTCAAATCTAACATGGTGATAAATACCAAACTTTGGTTTCCTTTGGGAGGAAAAGGAAGGCATTGTTCTCTTAATACCGATTAAAAATTTCCTTACATTCGATAGTGAATAAATAGCTATTTATTCAGTAATACTTTATACTTCTTTGTATACTTAATCTGCTTTATAGTATTTTTTTTATAAATAGAGGAAGGCAGGAGATGTAGTTCAATTGAAGATTGTTTGCCTCTCATGAACTTGAGTTCTACCTCCAGCAAAAGGAAGTAGTAAGAAGTGACATTGATAGTCAAACCAAATTTACTTGTAGAAAGTACACGGTAAAATTAAACATTGTATGAGAAAAGTTTGAATAGAATAGATAATGGGAAATTATTAGTCGAGAAACAGGAATTCTGGAAATAAATACAGTACATGTAACAAAGGTAGCAATTTGTAAATTAGTAAAATGAAACTTTCCTGATGTGGAAAAAAAAAACTTTCAAATAAGGCACACTGGAGAAAACTTCTGGTAAAATCAAACTTTTGGACTTCAAGGACCAATAACAAAGAAAAATCAAGTTTCCTGGTAAAGTTAAATGGGCCTAACTAAAAAATTATCTGAGTGGTATTTGCTTCTTCTATGTAACCCTGTATTTGCTAAGGAATAGTGGGAAAATTTCTGTCAATTCTGAGATGCAAGTGCCGTGATCCTAGAGTTCTGTGTAGAGTAAAACCTTATCAACTGTGAAGATAAAACATGTTGCTTCAAAAGGTCTATGAACTTTTGATACAGAGAAATAATTATAGTACGTAGAAGTACTAAGCAAAATGCAATGAATCAGAGTAGGGAGCTCTTGACCAAAAGAGAAATGTATGCATTAAGTATCAACATCAGCAAAAATTTCAAGCCCAAATAATCAGTTGAACATAAAGTTGAATCTAAGAATTGGAAAGAATGTACTTTTTACGGGCTATACATTTTTAAAGAAAATACTTCTAATAAAATGGTAGGCATGGAAGAAAAATGACAGGTGAATAAATTATAGATGACTTAGTGCCACGTGTGCTAAAACGAATGGGAGTAGGCTGGAGGTTAAGGAAAACTGCACTGGTAGTGTGCAATGTCAAGGATTCCTCTGTACAGAGTTGGAGAAGGTATCTCAAATACTTGTTGGAAATTTGAGGAGAATTTCAGTTAAAGAAAACAAATGATCTGTTCATCAATACTCCCCCTATCTGTGCAAAAGAACTAAATATGTTTGAGAGATGAAGAAAGAAAAGCATGGTGGCATACAAGTGAAATTGCTGCGCTTGCAGGTCTTAGGAGGGAAGGTGGTTAGTTAGCTCATGGCTTTCTGAGCTACATAGGGGATGTCTTGTCTCAGTGAACAACAAACAAGGCTAAGTGGCATTGTGCAAGAAGAACTGCACTGAGTAGTAAGAAAGCGTGACACTGGTGCCACATATTCTGGGAGTATTTCTTGATGATGCAAAGCAGGCTGAATGAGAGGAACAGAGAAAACCACAATGGTGGAGGAAGGTCATTGGTTGATTAAATAAAGAAGCTGCTTGCCCTGATAGGTTAGAACGTAGGTGGGAGGAGTGAACGGAACAGAACTCTGGGAGGAAGAGGAAGTGAGCTCAGAGACTCGACAGCTCTCCTCTCGGGGGCAGACGCCTCAGAGAGACACGATGCTCCACTCTTGCGGGCAGAGGCGAGAGCTCTGCTCTCTGAGGCACACACGATGAAGCTCCGACCCAGGATGGACGTAGGCTAGAATCTCCCTGGTAAGCCACCTTGTGGGCTACAGCAGATTATTAGAGATGGGCTAGTCCAGGTGCGAGAGTTAGCCGAGAAAAGGCTAGATATAATGGGCCAAGCGGTGTTTAAAAGAATACAGTGTCCGTGTAATTATTTTGGGTAAAGCTAGCCGTGGGGTCAGCCGGGTGCCAGAGATGCAGCCCCGCTGCTCCTATTACTACACCACAATTGAAAGTGAAAAGTCTTAGAGGCTTGGTAGACCTGAAAGAACTGTTATCTGTGGCTACTGGAGTCCAGGGGTTCTATCCCTAACATGTGCCCATGTCCCCATGCATGGTTGTACCCTTCAAGTGTTAAAATACTCCATATCCACATATAAACTAAACCTGAGGTGGAGTGTTGGGTCTAAATTGGAGGTAGATGGTTGTCTGGACTAACATTCTCAAACTAAAAAGGAAAAATACAAAAAGGAAAAATACATAAAAGAATTAGAAATAGAAATAAAAATTCCAATCACTGAAACGAAACTCCATTTGTATTCTAATGGACTCAAAGGATCTGAGTGAACTGTAGACTAACAGATTTTAAAACTGTGGAGCAGCTTGTCCTCTGCTTTCCTCCTTTATATACAGAGTGTCAGCAGGAATGTCTCCAGAGCAGAGCTGTGGCTTCTGCTGTGCAGACGGTGATTCTGAAGATTTCTGTCATGTGTTGAGAGTGTTCACGGAGTGAGCCAAGGTGGAACTTAGTCCTGTAACAAACTGTTGGAGAACGACAGTGCGTAGACCTGTGAGAGAAATGTAGTAAGATAGTTCTGGAGCATTATTAATAATTCTGGTTATCATGGCTCACTAGAAAACTAGTAATATAAAACTTAAGGGGAAAACCTTACAGAAAGCCAACGATATAAAATAGAATGTTAACAACAATAAAGAATATTCCTAGGAATTGGAACAGGGTAAAAAATAAGTAGAACTTAATTTTTTTCTCAAAATTGTTAGTATAAAATTGTCAAAAAGGACTTTTTAAAAGATGAAATATGCATAGGTCCAAGAAACTAAAAATATGGCTGGTAAATTCTTCAAAGGGAGGAGTGGAAATTGAATTATCAATGTAGAAATAAAGTGGAGTTTAAAGATAAAAGTAACACGGGGCATAGAAATCAGCTGCTTCAGTCTTCAGAGGAGACAGGAACAATAGAAAATAAGAAATAAAGCAAAATTCCTAGTGGTCAATGAATTATGCATTAATACTAAAATGCGTGAGTGATACTGATAATGCACTTATAAGAAAATAAGCCAGGATATATTGTGAAGAAGAAAGATGTGAGAACAGTGTGGTAATACAACACTTATGGTCAGAAATTATGTGCAATTTCATAAAATCACAGGACAGAGTAGAGGACATGAAATGTTAATAAGATCTTCCTTTTGAGAAAAACAATGGAGAAATAAGGAATATTTTTTCCGTTTTTCTCAACACCATGTTGTTCTGTAAGAAATGCTCAACTCAAAGTAAACGTTACATTTGAATTAAAAAGGAGGATGACATCATTCGGGTAGCAGTTGTGATCTGGACCTCTTTAATAGTTGCACATAATCACAAACCTGTAGCTTCTTTATAAAATACAGTTTTCCATTACTCTTAAGAAATTGTTTTTTTGAAACTCACATAAGTATTTTCAAACATTTCTCTGCAGCATTTTATTTTTGCATAGAGTATTACTGTGGGGATAACCAATAATTCCCTTTTGCATTTGGATTTTATGCATGATGTATTTGTAGAGAATACCTTAAAATACTGATTTTTTTTTTTTTTTGGAAAGAAGGTTCCATACTGTAAAACAGGCTAGCCTGGAGTTCACTCTATAGCTGGCTTTGAACTTACGGCTGTAGTATGAAAGAGCGGCTGGGCTGTTCCGCCACCCGGCTCGCTTTACCCTGAAATAATTACACGAAACTGTATTCTTTTAAACACTGCCTGGCCCATTAGTTCCAGCCTCTTATTGGCTAGCTCTTACATATTGATCTAACCCATTTCTAATAATCTGTGTAGCCCACGAGGTGGCTTACCAGGGAGGATCTTAACCTGCATCTGTGTCAGGTAGGAGAATCATGGCGACTCCCTGACTCAGCTTTCTTTCTCCCAGCATTCTGTTCTGTTTACTCCACCCACCTAAGGGTTGGCCTATCAAATGGGCCTAGGCAGTTTCTTTATTAATTAACCAATGAAAGCAACAGATTAGAAAGAAATCACTCCCACATCATATGGCAATCCTGCCACAGCCTGTTGTGTGCTGGATTAATAGATATGAGCTACTGTTTCTTTACTCACAAAGTAATAATCTCTAGCATTTTTTTTAGTGGAAATGAGTCAGAATCTGTATGATAAAATAATGAATCATGAAGAGAATGTCCAAGAGAATGAGTCATGATTCTCAGGCATATTCTTGTGGTTTGTTCTGGGTTCTGTGTAGGAATTGCTCAGTATTAAAATAATAGTAATGAGAATAATCACAGAGGTGTGAAGGTGGTACTCTGGACTGCCCGAAAGGCTCCACCCCTTTTTTGAAGAGATGGATATAGTCCTTGGTCTTGATATGCCACATCTACTATAAACTTCTGAACCCTCCACCATCATTCAGGATGCATCCCTAATGGTTGGAGAAATGGTGGAGAATGTCATGGGAGAGACAACCTGCGGATCCTTGCCTGAGACAAGTTATAGAAAGAAAGTTTTACAGGTATTATTCTTCTCGTCTCTTTTGCTTGGTGACTGTGCTTTTACTGGATAGAACAGTTATTTTATTTTATTTTTTAATGGACGGGGTGGGTGATCTTGGGGAGTTTTGGAGATGGATGGCAGTGATAGAATGGAGGAGCGGTCTTTTCTAAGAGTAGTAGAAATTTTATAAAGAACGGGACCATTCTGTTTCTGTACTGCTTTTATTATTATTATCATAATAAAGAAGGTTGTATCATCGTTCTTGAATTACAAGCTTGAGTTGGTAGTAAGATTCACCAGGAACGTTTAGGTATATAACATGCAGACTTCATAGTAATAGCTATCAAAAACTTCCAAAAACCGGTAGAAAATGTTTAGAATGTAAATTATATTGTTTTTTTTTAAAAAATTTTGAATATGTACTTTAAAACTTAATTTGTGACAAACTTTATTATCTTTCCTTTAGCTGTGTTAATTGGCTGCTTAACCGTTTGACACCCTGATTTACTTCCCAGACATGACAATGTTTTAACATAGCTATGCGTTTTAATTAAGTGGCTAATTAAGTGCAGCTCCTTAAGTCTTACTTTCTTGATTTTTCCCTAGAGTAGTGGAGATTAAGTGCCCAGAGTTTAGGAAATGACTTTTATGATAGCTCTAGTCTCACTGCAGCTTAAAATAGTACCAACTTATTTGACTGTGTCAGGAAAATGTGTGGAAATTTTCTACAAATAAGCTTCACTATTTAGTGTATGATGATTTGTAATTCAAAAGTTACCTTTTAGACAGAGTGGTTGGAACTTACACCTGTAACAACCTGTACATAAATTGGCCATGGTAAAATAAAACTACACACTAGTAAAAGTTTATTCTTTTGTTTTTTGGCTTTTTTTTCCTCCAGGAAGAATAAGAATTGTAGCTTTTAAATGAGAGAATTTTGTATTATTTTTATCTTATTTGTTTATTTATTATTTTTTTTTCTAGCTTGGGAAGTAGAAAAAGAGACCTTTATCTGATCTTGTCTTCCAGTCCATTGTGAATCAAGAAAGACTCATTGAAGACTCCTTTGAGAAGAGTCTACTGTGAAGAAGGCAAACAGACAAGGGTGATAGAAATGAGCAGTTCTGTTGTGAGCTTCCTGAAGGCAAACAGACAGCAAGAATGGAGAAATGCAAACGCACAGTTCTGTCACGTGTTTATCATGGTCTTCTTGGAGTCAACACTGAGAACTTAGAAGGGAGTGAATTTAGAAATGACTGAATTTTATGAGTTTTAAAGAAAAAAAATGCTGTTCTTTTAGTGTGGACAGGCAATTGGACTTCAGATCTAGGACTGTGTGTCTTTTCTGGATATAGTCATCAGTCTTGAACATGCAGAAACACTTCTTTGTCCTCCATGAATGATGGCAGCTGTCTTTCACTTCAGCGGTGCTTCCAAGATGAATACACATAAATAGTGTGTGCCAAAACCAAAAACATACAGTCTGTGTGTTTATCACTAGAGCTTTCTAGTGTACCCTCCTTGTATTTGAAAAATTTATGCTACTCAACCTTAATTGTAACTTTTTGTCAATAAATAACCTTTCAAAAGAAATATGATTCATATTCATGTTTTGATCAGTTCTCTAATTTGTACCCATAAACAGCTTGATAGAATTGTAATTTAATTTTTTTCATAATTAGTGTGCAGTTCATGGTACAAAACTTACTGTTTGTTTTTCTTCAGACTTTTCTGAGACTTTATATTACTTTTATATATTTTTACAGTAACAATTTTAATACTAACTGTATTGTGATATCAGAGAAGATGATTTTAATAGAATATATTTTATTTCTTCTTTGACAATCCCATACATGTAAACAGTGTATTGTGATTATATTCTTTCCCAACTCCCCACTCTCATTCCCCCTAAGTATCCTCATCCTTCTTTGAAGA
This sequence comes from Microtus ochrogaster, assembly GCF_000317375.1. Lineage (NCBI taxonomy): Eukaryota > Metazoa > Chordata > Mammalia > Rodentia > Cricetidae > Microtus > Microtus ochrogaster. Next base: position 7,989,771 of record NW_004949101.1, on the reverse strand, counting down.
TGATATCCTCCTCCTCCTGTAAGTCTCTGAATCCAATTAGTGTTGACTTGTGTTATTAGCTTGCTCTTGTGCAAGTAACCATAGCTACAGCAAGTTCACAAGTAGTAGCAGTTATGCCGTGTCTAGAGATAGCCTTTCACAGTATTCCTCCTCATCCTTTTCGTTTGCCTTTTTTCTCCCCTCCCTTCTACGCACGTTTCATGAGCCTTGAGTGGAATATGATAGTAATGTCCCATTTAGGGCTTAGCACTTGGTAGTCACCTACTCTCAGCACTTTGGTCAGTTAGGAGTCTATGAGTCTATGTGCTTGCTGCTGACTTTTGCTGAGAGAAGATTCTCTGACCAAGATCAAGGGCAACACTAATGTATGGATATAATCATAAATATTTAAAAGTCAGTTTGACAACATGTTCATTTAATAAAACAGTAGTAGGAGGTTCCTCTTAGGATGTGTGACCTCCTGAGCGGTGGGCTTTGGACCAGGTTTACAGGACCAGGCATGGATTCCTCCTTCCTGTGGAGGATACTTTAATAAAAAGTGTTTGGTTATTGGAATAACCTTCATGACGCTATTACACCATTGGGCAAATCTTGTCTGGAAAGGTTACTTTAGTGTGCAACTGGGTAATACTATTACTGGCTTTTCTCACCCACCAGACTGTATAGCACCTCCTAGCATTATGAGAGCTAGCAAGAAGGGTGTTTTCAGATCAGTTTAAGTTTGATTTCTTGATGTTTGTAACCAAAGTGTATTGTGTCTTTGGTCGTGGGATCTTTTTTTTTTTTCTTTCACACACATTTATTTAAACAATAAAAATTCCCCTAAATCCAACATATACCCAGAGCAGTGTAATGCTTTAAAAGGTTCATAGTGGGGGCTGGAGATATGGCTCAGTGGTTAAGAGCACTGACTGCTCTTCCAGAGGTTCTGAGTTCAATTCCCAGCAACCACATGGCGGCTCACAGCCATCTATGATGAGACCTGGTGCCCCCTTCTGGCCTGCGGGCACACATGGAAGGAATGCTGTACACATAATAAATAAATAAATAAATAAATAAATAAATAAATAAATAAATCTTTAATAAAAAAGGTTCATAGTGGTAGAGCATTTGCCTAGCATGCAGAGTCCTACATTTAATCCCCCAGAAGTATTACTAATAGCCACCTACCCACAGTGCAATAGGACTAGTCAAGAGGTTTGTAACAGCTGTAGACCCAACACAGGTCAGATGATGAACAGATCTGTTTGTTGTGGTCAGCTGTGACCTAGGTACCTTAGACAACAAAGGTGTTTCTTAACTACTCTGTCTGCTTTACTGATTTTCTGTTTGGTTGGCTTTTCAAGACAGGGTTTCTCTGTGTAGCCCTAGCTGTCCTAGAACTCACTCTGTAGACCAGGGTAGGCTCAAACTCAGATCTTCCTGCCTCTGCCTCCTGAGTGCTGGGATTAAAGGCTTGTGCCACCATCTCCAGGTCTTGTTTTACTGATTTTCAAGCACGGTGTATGGTTGTTGCCTATTTAAAGTTTAAGCCTATCTCTTGCCACTTGGGTTTTAGTGGTCCTCAGCACCTGGCATCACCATCTGCCAGCTCTTTTCATTCATCTTGGTTAAAGTTGTCTAAAATCTGTACTGCCCTCTGGAGAACTGTGGCCTTCTTAGATGGGTGGGATTGATGGCAGATACATTCTCTAGGGCTCAGAACTGGAAATGGAAGGGGTAGCTGATGGTGGCTACTTAGGCCTGCAAAGCTACAACAACAATCATGGTGTATTCCACTCACCCTGTAACATCAAGGAGAGAAGAATACACTGGTCATTTCTTTACTCGGGTCCACATCATAGTCAATACCCACAAGTGTTTCTTCATATGGATTTTAGAAACTTCACCTCTTATTTCTGAATGCACATGTCCTGAAGGTCCCATCAATTTCCAGGTCAATATTTCTCTTTCTAAGGTTGCCTTTGCTGCCTGATCCATCCCTTACCCCCCCCCCCAACACACTGAGACCACAAGTTCTGTATTTTCTTCAGGATTCACCTACTCCATACAGAACCTGCTTCTAAGAGGTAGAAGGAATCTTTTGGTACATAAGTACCCAGCTGGATAGGACCATAGCCCTGGTGCAGCTTGGGTTCTGACTCACATGACCTGGTAGCCACAAGGTGGACAGGGAATGATGCTGAACCACACTGTCTTGGTGTGTTTCAGGGGCTCCATTGTCCTTAGCTCTTAATGAAGCTGATCGAGCCTCTTGTGGTGGGAAGCACCCTGAGCACCATAAATCTCCCAGGGGGTAGAGTACATCTCCAGGCTTAAGCGGCTCAGCCTGGTGGTGTGGCAGAGCAGATGTTCCATAACAGCCACAGATATGGGATTCTTTAAGTAGTTGAATGTGGTGATCTGGGAGCAGCTGCTCAGGGCAGGCAGGAGGGCACTGAGCTGGGAGTCCCATAATCCTACAGCTCTCCCAAGTCCAGGGTCTTCAGGGTAGCTGCGACTGTCTCTAGCAGGACTCAGAGGGGCTCAGGACTTATGTTGGTCCATATGAAACCACTTAGGTCCAGATGTTTGAGCTGACAGATGCCTGGACGCTAGGTCAGGGACTTCAAGTCTGATTCTGAAAGCTCACAGTCAGCCATAGACAGAGTCTCCAAGGGGACCTTCAGGCACCTGAGCAATTGGTCCATTTGACCTTCAAGGAAGGAGACCAAGTTCAGGGAGAGCTTGCAGAAGCACTCCAGACTGAGAAACTGAGTGGTAAATTGGTTGATCTACTGCCCCTTCTCCTGGTGGGGGGAATGGGGACAGGTATGTAGATATGAGAGAGAAGGAACTTGCAAAGATTTCTCATTTGGGCCATGTAAGGAGCAAAGCTGGCCAGGGTGGACAGTTTCCAGCTGCAGCACACTTCCATTTTCTCCATATCGTCCAGGTCCAGCATTTCCAGAACCTTCACAATGTTCTAGAGAACTATCGTGGAGCTCTTCAGCTTCTTACAGTCCAGCAAGCCTTTTCTCCTTTCCAGCCACAGTAAGAGGTAGAACAGGCTTGCACCCAGGGCTCTTGGCTTGAAGCACATGTCTATAAACACCTTCAATGACTCCTTGGAACCTCTGTCTTGTGTTTTCTTCTTACGCTCTACCTCTAGAGAGCAAGCAACTGCCCGATCTCTAGCCCATATGTGTTCCAGAAGTCCTCGTGCAAAACACACAAACCCTGAACTCTCAGTTTGTGACTCCTAGGGTGAACCTTCTGATCAAGCAGTGTATCAGTGCCATCCAGTGTGGTTCATAAGGTCTCCAGGTAGGGTGCCTTCATCTTCATCAGACCCCCTAGTAGAGACAGGGGAAAGGCCAGATCTGCACCATCGCCTTCAGGATCATAGACCATTTGTGACTGAAGGCCTCCTTGAAGAGTGGTGGGAAGAGCTCCATGGGCAGATCCTACAGACCAGTGATGGCCAAGGACTCGACCCTCAGTAGGCTCCGCATTGCCAGCTGCAGGGGTGTGGGTGTGGCCTGGAAGTCCATCCTCAGGGATCTGCAGGGAGATGATGGGGGGGGGGTTCCCAAGCTGTCTGATGGAGCCACCAGAATATGTAACCAGGATACTCTAGCTAAAGGTACCACCCATCAATGAGCAAAGGCAGGAACTGGGTCTTCGGCTGGCGATATATGCAGAGAACCAGTGATCCACAACAGTCTCTGTGCTGCACTCCAGAGGCCAGGGTTCTCCTACTGAAACATAAAAAATGTCATTGTACTATACTTCCTGGCCAGCTATAGGATCCTAACCATCTCTGGTGGGAAAACTAGAGAATGTCAGTAGTCTGTGTTGTTTGAAGGGTCTTTCCCGATTAGTAACTTATAGGCAAGTAGTCCACGTCAAGCGCTGAGAATTTTACTTAATCCATTTTCCATTCTTGCATGTTAACTATGTTCAAATTCCTTTTTAAAAAGAAATTATATTTTAACGTACAAAGTGGTGGGTTTTTTTAAGGTTTTAAAAATATACACATACACACTTAGTTTTGGTAACTCACTCCCAATGCCTTTTCTGTCTTCCCACCCCATCCCTGATAAACTTGTAGCCCCCAGTGTTGCTCTACTCTGTTTTGATAATGCATGCTATGCTATTTCCTCACCCTTCTAAAGCCTCTTCTTCCTCAGAAAGAGTGATTTGTATTAATTTTTATACTAAAATTTGACAAATTGATCTCAAATTTTGGAAATTAATTTAATGGTATGGAAAGACTCTTATAAATTGATTTGTATGCTAAAATGAAATGTGGGAATACTGTTATACAATGAGATGTGAAGATATGAATGAAGAACTAAAACAGGAAAACCTGGCAAAAATCAGATTAAATAAGTAGACTTTCATAAATTAATTTAAGAAAAATTAGTTTAAGAAGTACCTGAAAGGCCGGGCGGTGGTGGTGCACGCCTTTAATCCCAGCACTCGGGAGGCAGAGGCAGGCAAATCTCTGAGTTTAAGGCCAGCCTGGTCTACAAGAGCTAGTTCCAGTACAGGAACCAAAAAAAAAAAAAAAAAAAAAAAAAAAAAAAAAAAAAAAAAAAAAAGAAAAAAAGAAAAAAAGAAAAAAAAAAGCTACTGAGAAACCCTGTCAAAGAAAAAAAACGAAATACCTGAAATTATTCCATAGTTAAGACCTTAATGTATATATTTAAGCTATTACAGTTATTAGCTTGTGTCTAATTCAGCCTGGTAAAACCTGAACTCATCATCTTTCTAAGCCTGATGACCTTTGCCATTGCTGGAAAAATGTATGCAGTTGTTTGAAGTCTTATACTACTCCAGTGACAGCTGTATCAATTTCCTCTATATTGTTAAGTTTGTTTCTTTTTAAATGTCTTCGCTTCTATTTGTATCACTCTTATGGTAAACATTTATTGGGATTATAATGGCAGTCTCACTTATACACTAAAGCTCACCCAATCTGTAGGCTTCTCCCTAGAAGCTAAAAGAAAAAGCAGATCTAATTGACCCTTGCCTCCCTTTCTCCTCCTTGAAATTTATCTTCTATAAAGGACTCATTCGTGGGCCTTTTATGACAGGGAAAGATCTTTGAAAACACATAGCTTTGCCTTCATCTTACCATGGTATCTTCTAGCAAGTTTGGAAAATGACCCTGCCTTAAAGCCATCCTGAGCACTTCATGTTTATGGTTTTTAACCTGACACACATGTGGCTTTTGCTATAGTCACCTCTCCAACATCGCTTCTCCCCACGAACCTTTTTTATATAGGATTATTCAAAACACTTTTATATTTATTTTAATTGTATGTTTACTTTTTCTTCTATTAGACCAAAACCTTATCAGTGGCATATACTGCCTTATTTTTCTTCTCTATGTTTAGTATTACATCTAATAATTGGTATGAATTGATATTTGTGGAAATAATTCTTTTTTTTTTTGTTTGGTTTTTCGAGACAGGGTTTCTCTGTGGTTTTGGAGAGGAACTAATTCTTGTAGCTCTTTAGTGATGGGAAGATAAAAATTGCATTGTGAAAAACTATTTCCTGCTTTGAATTCCTGAATAATCTTTTAAATTGGCCTTTATGAGGACAGTGTTTCACAGTTAGTAAATACTTAGTAAATGATGAATTAGTTGATCAATTTGAAATAAAAACTGGAAGTAAATATGATGGTGTTTACAGTTTTTATGTTCTGTTTTCATTGCTGGTTATTACAAGAAAATTCTGCAGTGCATATTTTCAATTATTTTTCTTTCTCTTTTTCTTTTTCTTTCTCTTTCCCCCCTCCCTCCCTCCCTGTCATTTTTTTTATAACTTTTGTTTGTTTGTAAGCATGGGTAGGTCAGAAGACATCTTCCAAAAGTCAGTTTTCTCCTTCTGCCATATGGCTCCTGGGGCAGAACCTGGGTGACCAAATTTGGCAGCAATTGCCTTTACTCACTGAGCATCTTGCTGGCTCAGTTGTTTCCTTTTAAAACTAACTTTGAGTGTAGTTTGTTTTTCTTTTCCTCATTAAATATCCAATTTGGTTCTCTTTTCTTGGCCAATACAAAGGTGGTATTTCCTGTCTGTGATATGACTTGGTTTATAGAAGCCATTGCAGCTGAGATGTAGAAAAGACAAGGTAATCACTGGAGAGAGTATGACATTGTCCTTCCTGTGAATAGAAGATATTGCTGTTGGAACACTGGTGAAAATTGGAATTGCCCACTTTACTGAATTGCCAATTAAATGTAATATTTAATTAGTATCCCCTTTTCTAGGCTGAAAAGTAGATGCCATTTAGATTTAATTGGTGTCTGCTTGAAAAGTTATTAATTGGTAGTTTTAGGTATTTTCATGTTGTCTCTGTGTGATACTAATTTCTAGTATGATTTATTCAAGATTCACTTATTCTTTATTAATTAAGAACTGTCTGTGGCTGTAGTTCAGTGGTGAAGACTTTCTCAGCCCAGGAGCCCTTGGGCTCATATATAATGCTGCAAAGGAAATAAAAACAAACCAAGAAAGTAGATAGAGTATTGTGCAAATATTGTTTCATCAAAGCTGTTAAGATAAGCAGAAACAGCTTCACAGACACTGAAATGTTTTACTCTGACAGTCATATCTTACCCTGAAGTCAGGATAAAGGATTTAGTAAAATTGTATTAACTACAAATCTGCTTTTCAACAACAACCTGCTAAACTCCTAATGTTTATCTTTTCATCATTTTGCAGGTAGGAAGTTTGTCTCTCCTTGAGAGAATGAATTCATCGTTAAATACTGTTCTTTCTACTTTTTATCCTCAGAGATTAGTTTCCAGATTACTCATTGGCGATTGTACAGCTCTTTCTCTGTCAGAAGGGTTCACTTACAGTTCTGAAGACTTGAACCTCTCACTCCCATCCCACCCCCACAAGTTCACACAACATCAGGCACTTCAGCTACCCAAGACAGCAGCCCTCCTACCTTGAAACTGTATAAAAGAGTCTTGTCAGATGGCTTACTTTGTATGATGAATTTTCATTTTCCAAAAATAGCTCAAGGTGAATAATCCATTTGATAGTGCTTTCTAGTTGAATTATTAAATGTTCTTTAAATAAAATTGCCAGTCATCACCAGCTTTTTTCTTGAAATAGGATCTTTAAGTTTAGCTTCCACATGTTTACTTATGCTAATTTGTATTTGTACTGAAGGCATAAAAGCGTGTCTTTTATTACTTCCATGTAGAAATAGACCTCCCATAAATAGAAAACTGCAGCTTATTCTATCACGGCTGTTGTTGGTTTCCCCATCCCTGAAATCACCACCTAACCACTATAACTGCGCATTTTGGGAGGCAGACAGATCTTTACTTTCTGGAGCTTACCAGCTCTAGAAACAATTTTATTTTAGCTGTCACAACACCTTAGCCTGTCTCTGGAACGAATGCCTCCCTATGGAATATTCAGCATGTTATTGGCAGTGGTCTGGTATTGGTTCCTGAAACTATATATTCAAGTTCTAATTCCCAGAACCTGTGGTGACCTAACTTAGCATAAGGACGTTTGTCTGTTTATAAGATTAATAGCACTGAGACAGGAGGGCATGTGGGTTGCCTGGTTGACTTAAGTCACTGACCAGTGTCATGGTGAGAAACAAGGGAAGAGACAAGAGCAGGACAGAACATGAGGTATCATGACCACAAGCCAAGAGACATTTGGAACCATCAAAAGGTGAAAGGTGGGAAGGATCCTCTTCAGAGCCCCTGAAGGAAGTGAAACCTGTCTGTTTATTGGGAGAAGTTCATCGTTTCCTAGGTTGTAACTCTTACGAGTAGGTAATGTTCATTGAGTTCAGGAGAAGAAGGTAGGGTTCTTTGAGTCTGCAGGGTCATAAGAAAAGTGCCAAACTGTTTCAAATGACTTAAGTTGTCATGTCTGTCAGGGACTTGTTAGGTAAGCTCCTATTAGCGTTTACTGAGAGCCTGCTCCTTGATCAACTGCCTGCTAATGTAAGAAGGGATCTCTTATGGAAGATGTTTGTAGAGAGTGATTTCTCCAGAGCTAAAAGCCTTCAAGGATGATTCTTAGAGATTACCAAGAAAATTTAGAGTAGCTATGGAAGGGTGAAAAATTGTAAGATTAGTCAGTTAAGGGTTTGGGTAGATGTGGACATCCCAACACAGTGGAGGAAAAGGCTTACCAAGTGCACATTGTTATAGTAACAGCCCATAGAAGATCGCAGGGCAGAAGATGCACCTGCAAAGATTGCAGGTGCTGTTTATTATAAGAAGTCCTCTTGGCCTTGGGTAGCCCCTTATCTTTGAGATAAAAGTGGTCTTCTGAAGTGGTTATATTTGACATTTGTAATTGAAAGGGAACATTATAGTAAGATTTGAGGAAGGACAGAATTTAAGATTTAAGCCCACGAAGTCCAATGAAGGAGTCAACCTCAGTTTCCTTAAGAGATCTAGCGGGTGAAATGGACATGGGAGGTGGCAGAGCTCTGATGCTCGGAGGGAGGTTGGTTCTGCAGAGAAAAGACACGAAGCGTGGGTTTCACGCACCCCAAGGAATTCACACTTGAAAATTTGGATATCTGTGTCTTATTTACAGCACCACTGATTTTGGAGGCTGGTCAAACTAAGGCAGCTGTGCTAGTACCAGAAAGAAAAAAAATGAGCAAGTATTTCTGTGAGATAGTCTGGGCATTGCCTACTGATAGCAAGGAGGGTTAGAAGTAATCATACACTTTTGAGGTAAGGCGTTTCTCAATGCTCAGTGTTCTGACTGAAAAATCTATTTATAGGCACATGTTATAGTCCTATATTGGATACAATAATTTTATTACTGTTAAATATATATGTAAATCATAAAAATATAAAGATATATTTGATTATTCAAATGGCAAGGGTTATATATATCAAAGCCACTGTGGAAAACAGTATTTTATGTTTATACACTTTCATTTTTAATCTTACAGTGTCTGCTTTGTGAAACTTCAAATATTATCTATACATTGTAAGTTAAAAAAAAACAAAACACCCAAAACATGGGCATGGCTTTTCTTGCCTAATAATGAAATCGTGTTTTAAACATGCTCTAAAGTTATTCAACACAGGAACATCTTTTGTTTTACTACCTAAAAAACGAGCATAAACAGTGGAGAGAGTTGTGGTTTTTGTGGTACCTCCTCAAGCAATGTTTTTATAATCTTTGCAATGCCGCCCTCTAGTGATGACTTTCCAACATGCATAATGCCTGAGAAGTAGGCCCTGTCTCTGGAATTTGCTAGTTCTTTGCCTTAGCCTGTGTTTTTCCCTTCTCACTGAGCAGTTTTGTTTTTTACGCTATGGTTTTTATTATTGAATGACATTAGGGTGATGTCATGATCTTTGGAGCAAAATCCAAAATTAATCATGAATTGTCACGTTTTCTTGTATTAACCTGTGTATTCCTTAATAATCATCAGCTTTATTCAGTTTAAAAAATTTACTCATTGAAAGTAGAATTTCCTATAACATTAGTCTGCTTTGTAGATGAATATTTGTTTTTTAGGCCCTAATTTGTTTTGGACTGTATTTTTGTACTCTCTAACTGAATTAATTAGTTTTTTTATAGGCTTTTCTGATAATTTAGTTTTCTACTTTCTCTCTCTGTATGTGCATCTCCGTTTGTGTTTGTGTATGTGTAAGTTTGCTGTTTGCTTTCTAGTGCAACTTTGACTAAATGCTTTTATATCTCTATCCACCCATCCATCGTCTGTCTATCTATCTATCTATCTATCTATCTATCTATCTATCTATCTATCTATCTATCTATCTAAAGTTTGTCACTATTTGGCTTTCAATATAATAGGTGTGTAATTTCTGTAATTTCCTTCATCTAAAAGTAACATCAAGGCTTGGATGTGACTCAGTTGGTAAGTGCTTGAAGCACAAACACGAAGACCTAAGTTTGAATCCTAATAAGCACCTATATAAAAGCAGGGCATGGTGACATGCATCTGTAACCCAAACCAAACAGATCTCCAGTATTTCCTGGATAGTCAGTGAGTTCTGGGTTCTATGAGAGACTTTGTCTCAAGAAATAAGGTTGATTTATAGAAGAGCAGCATTTAATATTGACTTCTGGCCTCTGTGCACACACACACATAATACATAGCATATATCATAACAAAATAAACTCTTTGAAGTGATTTAAGGTATTTTAAAATTTTGAGATGTATGTGTTTAAAGTGTCGCTAGAAGAATAAAGCTTGTGTGCTTTCCTCCCAAGAATTTATTTTTCTTTAGATAAATTTAAAGCGGTGTTTAAAATGTTTCCCAGCCCTTGAGGATCATAGTGTTCTCTATATGGGTTATGAGGTGTTGCATGTGTGTGTTCCTCGGATATGCTTCATTTCTGACTGCTTCAGTCATTATATATTTATGAGAATTATATTAAAGTTATGCATTGCTGTTGTTTGCTTATTATTTTCTCAGTTCCTAACATGTTTTAGTTATACATTTTTGATTCTTAGAAAGTCCGTTATTAATATCTTCATAGTGGACTTCACTGTTTGTTAAATAACAGTATCTTTTTCAATAAATCTTGCAGGTTATTTGACTAGCCAAAAGGGCGGGGGGAGGGAACTTGACCCTGTTTCCCACTGTGCATAATTATTAAAAATTTATATGTGAAAAGCAAAATAATGAAGCCTCAAGATACCTTCCTTGTCTTCAAGGAGGTTAACATTTCTTTCCTTTTTAAAGCATGGAGAATGTTACTGTCTGTAGAGAGGAGAGTACTGGGGGTTCCTTCCAGCACTTACCCTGAAGAGAGGAAGCTTAGAAAGTGTTTCTTTTGTTAAAAAAATTGTCCTTTTCATTTTTTCTAGGGTTTCATGATTTTTTTGTGTCTCTTGGTCATGCATATATTTCTTGTTATTGATTTTCAGAATTATATAACTTTTTCTGTATTTCTGACCGTTTCATACACACATATAATTTGTTGTGATTATATTCAACTTCCCTTGTTACTTTCTGTCATCTTCCTTCCCCTCTTGATCCCTTCGTCTCACCTAGTCTCTATTAGAGAAAATTACTCCCTCTTTCCTAACACCCATTAGCAGTCATTAGCTTTTCAGGATGGGGTGGAACCTCATGGTCCCCTCCTCTAGCCTTGATAGAAAGTTGGAGGACCCAGTCCTGTGTAAATATCCATCTGGATGGCAGCATTTCAAAGCAGTCTTTGCCATCATCTGGCTTATAATGTTTTCCTCCCCTTTCTTTTGTGATGTTCCTTGGCACTAGAGTCGAAGAGTGGTGGTGATCTGTTATTTAAAGTTGAGCACTTGTCGGTCACTTATTCTCCCTTTTTTTGACCAGATAGGAGTCTCTTCATTAGCCACTATCTCTGCAGAAATGAGCTTCTCTGCCCCTTCCCGAGGGCTGCTCTAGTCTGTGGACATAAACGTAAATATGTAGAAGGCAGTTTGATATGCCCATCTAGGGAAACAATAATGTGTTCTGCTTTGACCTATTTCCTCCCCTACCATATGCTTTTGTCAGGGTTTATGCTATCAGACATGTACTATATCCCTTCAGTCAGAATGGCTATTTAAGAAATAGCAGATTCTTGTGAGGTTGTATGGAAAGGGGAGCTCATATTCAATGTTGGTAGGAGTGTACAATGGTACAGTCACTATGGAATTCCATATGGTGGTTTGTCAGAAAGTAAATGCAGAATTTACATATGATCCAGCTAATACTCCTGGATATATACTTAAAGAATGTTGACCAGCACATCCATGTTCCACAGGGGTCTGTGCAGTAGCTAGGAAATGAAACCAGCCAAGATGTCTACCATATGAAGAATGATACTGAAAGTGAGAGACATATACATAATTCAATTATAATCAGGCTTAAAGAAATGAAACTATAAATTTTTCATGAGAATGAATGCATCTGGAAAATACGGTACTAATTGAAGTAAATCAGGCGTGGAAAGACACCGTTCTTCCTCATATGTGGATTCCAGCTTTGGATATGGAGTTCTGTATTTAAATTTGAGTCAGTATCTATAAGGGCCAGGAAGAAAGAAAGGGGAGGTGAGCAACTAGTGAGGAAGATATAGTAAAACACAGAGGTCGTGGAACTGTGTGTATTGGGGTTAGATGGGGGATACTAGGTGTTAAAAGACTTATACAGGGATCAAAGGGTTCAGGTAAGTGGAGTTGGAAGAGGGGTAACAAAAATAAGGATTAGTGATAAAGCCATATGTAAACCTGCTACTTTATAAACTAAAAAAATCATATCTTAAAATTATGCTTAAAATTAAAAGAGAGCTTGCTGCAGAAATTCTCCTTATGGTTAGATAATTCTGCTTCCAGAAGTCATAGATTATTAAATAAGAACCTCAGTGCTAGGTGTGGGATACCTCCTCTTGAGTTACTGGCCAGAGAGGTCACAGAGAGGGATAGATGCTATTGCCCTTACTCTTGGTTGCCAAGCAAACTAGATAATCTGGTAAGACACTGTACATTTAGATTACAGGGCACTGAGAAATCGAGGTGGAACTAAACAGAAGCTTCCTCCCTATTGGCTAGCTTTCATAGTGCCAGAAGGTGCTCTACACATAGCTGGGAGAGAAAGCTTACCAAGGCCTAGCTCTAGACCATGTGTGATATAATACCTACTTTCTAGGCAAGATATGCCTACCTGTGTAATAATGGCATGGCTGCTTTTGTGACTGGGTTTAAAGCTCATTCAACAGGAGGAGAACACATATGGTGGTTTACGTCTGGCTAAAAATATTTCCTAAACAGCACGGAAAACAAAACAAAGCAAGTCTTCAGTAGCATAAAGGAAAGGATTTATTACCTTTGAACACCGACAAGATTGTCTAATAGAAGGTTTAATAGAAGAACACACTGAAGAGTGCTTGCAGTGCATGTGCTTCATGAACAACTTTTGTCATCTGAGAAAGACAGAAAACCCAGCCAAAAATGAGAAAGAGAATTGAACAGTTTAATAAAAGAGGAGACTTACATGGTATGGTGGTTAGTTTTCATTTTCAGCTCGAGTGGAGTCAGGCACCTAGAGCTATGGCTTTGAGGTTTAATTGTGGAGGGAAGACTCACCCTGAATGAGAGTGACACCAGTCCAAGGCTGGATCCCGGGCTTCACTAAAGAGGACCAGAACAGAGACTGAGCTTAACACCGGCTTTCATCTTTATGAACTTCCTGACTGTGGGTACACACGAGCTTCTGCTGCCATGACTTTCTACCATAATGGACTATACCCTGAAAGCAGTATGCAAAAGAAACCGTTTCTAAGTTGTTTCTTGTTGGGTGTTTGATGACAGCATTGAGAAAAGTAATATAAGCGGCTAATAAAAGTGCTAAAAATTACTAGTCAGAGGGCTAATTCTGATTAAAACCATACTAAGATAACCTTACAACATCAACTAGAACTGTTGAAAATAAAAAGGGTAGAAAATATTGGTAGTAAAATATGAAGGCCAATGAAACATCTGTGCTGCCACTGGGAGCATAAATTGGGAAAATAATTTCTGAAAATTATCCAGCAGTATCTTCATAAAGTTTATGTTTATGTAGTGCATATGTCCAACAATTTCAGTAGGAATTGAAAGATAACCATAACAACACATAAGTCACTTTCATTGTTTTTATTAAGAAAAACCTGAAGATAAAAATGTTCATCGATAGTAAAATGGATAGATTGCATGTTCAAGTCAGAATCATAGAGACATGAAAATAGCAGTAAAAACAAATTATAGCTGTGTGTAGCAGCAAAGAAATTATGCAAACATTCTGTTGATCAAAGTAAGCCAACACAGAAGAGCATGTTGTATATTATATGGATATGAAACTCAAAAGCAGGAAAATCTAGAATGAGACTTCAGGACAATGGTTCCTTTTGTGGGGAAGGAAGTGGTCTTGGAGTCTTTTATGTTTAGTGATCTATTTCTTTCTTTTTTTTTTTTCTGCTACAACAGTTTTTATTCTTACCATTCTTTTTTTTCTTCAGGATTCTTTTTTTTTTTATTGAGAAAAGGAAAAAAAAAACAAGTTTCC
>NW_004949101.1:7961515-7974486 GCF_000317375.1 Microtus ochrogaster | reverse complement strand
AAAAACTCCAATGATAGCCTTTGCTGGAGAGGCTGTGGAGGAAGGGGTACCCTCATCCATTGCTGGTGGGAATGCAATCTGGTGCAACCACTTTGGAAATCAGTGTTTCGGTTTCTCAGTGATCTATTTCTTAACAGGATGAGTGGTTGCACTGGGACACTGACTTTGGGATTGCTCAGTGAATTATTCATGGCCTCTTGACTCTTCTCTACCCTTCTGTATGTATATTATGATTCTGTAAAAAGCTCATAGAAATCAAAATGCCTCTTCATTGAGAAGGCAATCAACTAAAATAACAATTGAAATTCAATACAATGTCACCTGTATTTTATCTCCTATGAAAAGGCGCCAAGGTGCCAACAAATAAAGTTTCTCGCCAGCCTCACACCCAGTTCCACCTTTTTGTCCTGCTTGGATTGCACGGTATTCTACAAACAGCTCCTCTGCATGCTCAGTAAATGGGAACCGCACAAGCTGTGTGCTTTCTTTCCTTGAACTGCCATTTTAAACTTTTCATCTGCTGGTGTAATATCTACAATTTCTTTAAAATACTTTACTGTTTTCTTCATTTTATTACTTTTTTTTTTTAAAAAAACCATTTGAGGAATCTGGCTCATTTTGTATAATTTAACACTTAAGTTTTTTAATGTTTTCTCTTGTATGCAGAATGCATTCTTTTTTATGTTTATGTATCCCAGTCTTACTTTATTTGAAATTTATTATGTATATATGTTCATGATATGTATGTGTGGGGGTGCACATGCCACAGTGCATGTGTGGTGGCCAAAGGACAACCTTGTGGGCTCCCTGTGAATCAGGTTGCCAGGCTTCTGAGGCAAACACCTTTGCTTGCTGAGCTGACTCACTGGGCCTACAGATCACACACTTTATTTTCAATTTCACTGAAAATTATTTTTGAAAATTTCCACCTTTTTATTGATGGTGTTTATAATTCAGGGTAAACTTTAACTTACTGTTAACTTTTGCATTTTACTTAATCTCAAGAGTTAGTCATGGTTGAATTAGCTGGGGAAAGGAGTTAGTTGTAGACTTATCCTCAGTTTTGTGGCCTTGCTTACTTTTATTAATTTACTTATTTGAAACTTTCTTATTTACTGAATAAAAACTACATAAAATAAAACAAAAACCAAAGAACCTCTGTCTCTGCAAGCTTTGGGGCAAGTGACCAATAAATAGTATATTTTTCTATTTTGAAGAATAATTGGAAGAGAATAAATCAGATGAAGTGATGGAGAATGGCTAGAAGCAAGTGGGATTGAAACTGTTTTAGAAACAGAGAAACATTCTCTGTCTTATGTCAAAGAAACATTTTAAAACAGGGCTATTTACTCTGAAAGCTGAAGATTACTGGGTTTTGATCCTACTGCATGTACTGGCTTTGTGGGAGCCTAGCCTGTTTGAATGCTCACCTTCCTAGACCTGGATGGAGCGGGGAGGACCTTGGACTTCCTACAGGGCAGGGACTTTGGACTGGAGAGGGAGAGGGAGTGGAGTAGTGGGTGGGGAGTGAGGGGAGGGGGAGGGAAAAGGGAGGCGGGGAGGAGGCAGAAATTTTTAATAAAAACAACAACAACCAAAAAAAAAAAAACAGCTAGTGATTTTACTGATTATCTTCAAATGGCACAATAAACACTTTCTTAATGACTCTAAAAAACAAAACAAAACAAAACAAAAAAACCAAAACAAAAAAAGAAAAAAAAAAAAGAAAATAGAACCTTCATCTGGCGATGGATGGAGATAGAGACAGAGACCCACACTGGAACACTGGACTGAGCTCCCAAAGTACCAATGAGGAACAGAAGGAGGGAGAAGATGAGCAAGGAAGTCAGGACCAAGAGGGGTGCACCCACCCACGGAGACAGTGGGGCTGATCTATTGGGAGCTCACCAAGGCCAGCTGGATTGTGACTGAAAAAGCAGGGGATAAACCCGGACTCTCTGAATATGGCGGACAATGAGGGCTGCTGAGAAGCCAAGGACAATGGCACTGGGTTTTGATCCTACTTCTTGTTCTGGCTTTGTGGGGGCCTAGCCAGTTTGGATGTTCACCTTCCTAGACCAGGATGGAGGGGGGAGAACTTCGGACTTTCCACAGGGCAGGGAACCCTGACTGCTCTTCAGACTTGAGAGGGAGGGGGAGAGGAGTGGGGGAGGGTGGGAGGAGTGGGAGGCTGGGAGGAGGCGAAAATAAAAAAGAGAGTATTATTAAATTATTTAAAAAAATTAAAAAAAAAGAATACTCCAGGCTTGAGGGTAGTCAATGCCCTGGTGAGGTAATAGATGGCTTCATGTGCATTTGCACATCTGTGTGTGCTTGTGTGGAGGCCAGAGGTCTTCCTAAGTCACTACACCTTTTTGAGACATGGTCTCTCATTGAACTTAGAGCATACGGATTTGACACGACTGGCTGGCCAGTGAGCCCAGTATTCTTCCTGTCCCTGACTCCCAGTATTATGGTTACAGGAACTACCTGCCATGTTCAACATTGTACATAGATGCTGAGGGTCTGAACTTAGGTTCTTATGCTTGAGCATCAAGCACTTTACCCAGTGAGGCATCCAGACCCAGGCACTCCATCTTTAAACAACAATGGTTAATTAATGTTTACTGAATTTTCCTTCCTTCTTTTCATCCTTTTTCTTTTGTTGTACTTGGGTTTGAATATAAAGCCTTATAACACGTTATGTAAGTACTCTGGACTGAGGTATATTCCTAGACATTGACTTAGTTTTTATTTTGGTATGGCAATCTCACTAAGTTGCTCTGGCCTTTGATTCACTTTCATCCTGCTTAACCTCTTCAGTAGTTGGTATTTTTATGTGTCTGCGCTGCTTGCTTTCTGGTTTTTGTCAATATGTGAAATATTTGAAATGTAGTCATGAACAAACAGGTAATGTCTTTGTTGACATAATACTTACATTTTACTTAGAACAGGGAAGCAGAAGGGCAAATGTTTTCCAGACGTTGTTAGGTGCTATAAAGAAAGTAAAATGGATACTGTCACAGACTGAGGAGATGACACTATAGGTAGGACAGTATCAGAACGCTTTCTAAGTGCTGACATTGAACGACTTGGAATTTGATAGTAGATACTCAATGAAAATCGTAAGAGAACCTAGGGCCAGGTTGCATTTCGGTTGTGACAGAGGTAGAAACCTGCGTAGGATTGTATAGAGTTTTATATGGTATAATAAGCTTAGACATTTTCCTTTTCCCCCAGAGCAGTGGAAAACTGTATTATGACATATGAACCATTTGCTTAAATAAAACGTCCAGTCAGGTCAGAGCATAAAACCGAATGGAAGCCATTGTTATGAAACATCTCAGTGTGGATTTGGTACTTTGCTCTTTTCCACAGTGTTGTCTAAAGAGTCTGATTCCTTCTGTCTTAGTCTTTAGTACATCGGATGTTATTAGTATTTATAGTTTATATCTCCCCAATATCTACCTGTCCATGTTTCTGACTGTGGAAAGAGGAGAAAATGGCTAACATCTTTCTTTGAATCAGAACAGGAAGGGGCAAATGTCTTTGGTGGAATAAAGACCTTTTCATTCTTTTTCTTACTTTGATGAGCATAATGCTGAATATTAAATAAAAACCTTTCTTTTTAAGTGAATTGATATTTTTAAAAGACAGCTGAGTGTCAGTGAAGTCAAAAAGTCAAGAAAACTTTTAAGAGTGTACAGAGAATATAGATGTGATTTCTGGTCTCAGAAGTCACTTAAGATGCACAGGAGTGTGAGATGGGTTAGAGAATGGGGAACATGTGCTTATACATACACTCAAAAGGAGAACCAGTGTTTGTGTTAATGCTTTTAGTACCTACTACTAATCGGTTCATATCATGGCATTCGTCCTCAGGTTATTGTGACATGTTTATGGGTTGACTTTTTTTTTGAAAGGAACATTTTAGTATATGTATGCAGGTAATATTCAATTAGCTTTTGAATATCTTGGTTAGTTAAATTAATTTGGTATAACCTTTGCTTCATTGATTCTAATATTTGAATTTGTTGACAGATTTAAAAAATATTCAATGTTTATGTCCTTACTTAGATATCTGATACCTTAGTAATATAACCATGAAAACACTGTCAAGTGCAATCTTATGCACTGACTAAAATACAGACAAATTATGTATTTCTCATGCTTTTGTCACCTTAAAGCTACCAACCACACTGTTAATTTTATTATATCAGAGAACACACCTATCCTTATGCAAAAACGGATACTTTGCTAACTATACTGGGTTTTCCTTTAAAATGTATTTTTGTGTGGATATATTGTTGGTTACATTGGTTAGCGTATGCCACTGATGTAAAGTCTGCTGCTAAAGGGTCTTACAATTCAGTTTGCTCCTAGTTATTTGAGATATATGTATTTGTTAATGTTTATTTTAAAAATTGTATATAAATATATGCAATGGTTTCAAAACAGCTAAGCAACTTTATAAAACAAAAATTGAAACACCTAAAATGGGTTGTTAATTTTTTTCTAGTACTTTGTGGTGATCGAGAAATGCTTATGATTTTACATATAATTTCCTTAAGTCTGATATTAATCACCTGCAAATCATTGAAAGAAAAGTCTGAGAGTTTGTTGGTTTAGAGGTTTAGAAAGATGAATATCCAGATTCTCTAGGTAATTTGCTCATTTCTCTGAAATATTCTAAAATTGGGATCTTATAATATTCCTTAATACCTGAAGTTGTACTTTTCGCCTCTAATGTGATTCCTCTAATAATGCTGCTATCTACACATAGTTGTACAGTCTAGCCTCAGCAGCATCTTGAGCCCTGCTGGCCTGCATCTCCTCCTTTATTTGTGACAAAGTAGAGAACTTCAGGAAGATACTTTGAGTCAGCAAGTTAACAGTTTTAACTTTGTGTGGACCTTTTTGTCTCTCTGAGACAAGATCTTACTGTATAACCCTAGCTTGGCTTGCCTGGGTCTCCCTACATAGATCCTGCTGGCCATGAACTTGCAACCACCTTCTTGAGTTCTGAGATTGTGGCCATACACCACCAAGCCCAGAAACTTTCATGTTTGTGAACGAACATGTTGTAGTGTTGGAGTTCTAACCTTACTTAAGATTATGTCAGTGATTTGAAAAGTAGGCTAGTAATTTAGAAGAGTGGTCCTTTCTAGGTCTTCAAGTCTGCTAAATGTAAAATGCCTTGAGCCCTCCTCGGAGGAATTTTGTCTGCTTCTTTGGAATACAGTTGGTGAAACTATCTTAAAGGTTACAGAACAAAAGACAGAGCATTAGGTTTAGTGATTTGTGAAGCAGGAAATTAAAATACCATGTCTACACTGTTAACACTTCTGTATAGGAACTTGGATTAGTTTGGTGTATGACTCTATTATTCACTAAAGTATTTTATGTGATTAATTTGAAAATTTCTTTTATATTGATCTGTTTATTTTGTTATCTCCCCCCATGTTGCATTCAGTTTTTCTTGGCTTCTTTCAGTAAATGAATATTTACCATGTGTCAGTAATTATGCTATGGATCGGGAAGACGTCAAGAATGGAGAAGACATTGATCTAGCCTGGAAGTTCTCCTCTCCAAGATTGAAGATCATTTGTAAAACAATAGTCTGCATAACACACAGAATGGAGAATTCCAAAATGCCCTTATTGGTTCCTAAAAGAAATAGGAGTTTGCAACGACATGGAAATGTTAGAGAACTGGTCTTATTAGGGCAGGATGATGTATAAATCATAAAAATAAGATTAATAAGACAGGCTAGAGCCTGGAAATTTTATCTATTGATGTAATTAATTTTTGTTATAATTCAAGAAGAAGGGATGAATTTGAGATATTTTAACAGTAGAATTGGTAGAATTTTGATCCCCGGTTGGATATAAGGTAGGAGGATTAAATAGTCCAAAATTGTAGGAATCAATGTGACTAATTAGAAGAATTAAGGAAGATACAGAATCTGATGATCAGGCATATTCAGATAAACAATGAGTTTTAATCTGATGGCGTCTTCAGGTTTTACCCTTTCTGCAGTCATCTCAGCCAATGATTACCTCCTCCCTTCTTACTGTCTTAAACCAGGCTTCTGTATTTTCCCCTTTTACTCCTATCTAAATAAAGCACTATAATTTTACAGTTTGCATTATTTCTAACATATGCAGGCTGCATGTGACTTAATAATTCTATATTAGTTGAAACTAAAGAAGCAATCAGTGATGCATTCAAGGATTTATTGTGAAAGCATTCATATATTATGATAAAAATAAGAAATAATTAAATGGATCTCAAAACAGGAAGCTGTTTGACAAATTAAGATATCTATTTGCTGGATGTCGTAAGGCTGGGCTCTTAGAATAAAAGGATTATAAGTGATCCCATGTTTTTAAAGAGGAGATTTGAGGTCAACTGGAAGTTCACTTCGTGTGGTCTATTAGGGACACAGATTTTTACACCTTACTCCTCTGTCATGCCATGCATCTAGGCTCAGCTGTAGACATGTTTATATTGTGGTCTTTATTGAAATCCTTACGACGGTCAGTGGTGATACTGTGATGGTTATGTCCAGAAGAACATTTTCTGCCTTGATTCTTGACTGTACCATGTGAAGCTCTTGATCATTTTTTTTTTCTCGGTTGCATTTTCTTGTCTGAGTTGTTCACTGTGTATTTTTCATGTTCTTTCCATTCATCGGAGGTGTAAAGGTTGCCATATCCAGCATTTTAATTTCAGTTCTGCTCTTACTCAGTGACGTCTCACCCAACGTCATTACCATCTGCCATTTCCTAAACCCAAGTATCCAGGCCTGAATCTCTTTCTTTTGAGCAGATAATTCATATATATGAACATTCTGTAGGAAACTTGGAGCTAACATAATCAATCCTGACACAATTATATTCCTTTCCATATGACCTCTCCTGCCGACATTTCTTCTTAATATTAACCTAGAACAGAAGCCAGCAAATATACCGGGCAATTTCTGGCTTCCCTCCTCCAACAGGACCCCATTCTTTGTAGGTATGTCTCTAGAGTATTATTCCTGGCATTCTTCTCTCCTGTTTCCATGGCCACAGTTTTAGTTTAGCCAAGGTTATTTTGAGAACTTCTTTACGGATCTGTTTCTATTTGAGCTTCTGTCCAACCCTACTTAGTGATTCAATAGGCCATTGACTTTTTTCTGCTGGTATTTGGTGAACAGTGGTTATATGTTTTAAGTTGTATAAAACATCTACCCTGGTGCCAAGTGCAGTTCAGTTAATAAATTATACCACTACTAAGAAATGAACATTTGAGAATAAAGAGAAACCAAGATTGGTAATTGTACTATTTAAGTAATTATCACTATAATATTTAAGGAAATCTGGAAGAAAATTAAGAGCTGCCTTCACGGCAGTAGAAGTAGTGTACTAGAGATAATAAATCAGTTTTTAGTGTTTTAAATGTTTAACTTAGCACACAGAGAAATTAGAGTCTTATTCAAGAAACTTGGTCCTTACGCGTCTGTAGCGAGCACTCCAATCACCAAGACATCTCCTCAGCCCCAGAGTATGCTTTTATTTACAGAATTTGTGCCTTTAAAAAAGGTCCTTGTGAGGCTGAACTTGACCATGAGACGTGATTCACTAAACACATTGCTTCTAGAATCCGACTTACTGGGCTCAGATATTTACTTGGCTCTGTCAGTTTTGTGACCAGTGTAAGTTTTTAAATCTCTATGTGCCTCAATTTCATTAAGTGCCTTAGGGTAGTTAAAACAACTCCAAATATTAGTACAGAAAAGCAGAATGTGTGCATGTGTGTGTGTGTGTGTGTGTGTGTGTGTGTGTGTGTGCAGATACACATGTGCCTTAGCCCACACGTGGAGGTAAAAAGACAACCTCTAGTGTTGGTCCTTCCATGGTCTTTTGTGTTTACTACTGGCTCTTCCAGGTTAGCTGGAATTCTCCTGCCTCTTACCCCCTTCAGCTGCAGAGACTTTTTGGGATTATGGATGCTTATGCCATTGTGTCTGGCTTTCGGTGGGCTCTGGGGATCTGAACTCAGGTCATCATGCTTTTATGACAAGTGCTTTATTCATTTTACAGAGCTGTCTCTGTAGCTGTTCATATAGCTTATAACTGTAATGCCATGAAAGGATTCTCTTCTGGTCATGTCTATTTCATATTCTATTTCTAAATGCCTGTTGTGTTTGGTTGTCTACATCGCTAGCTTTAGGAAATTTTCTACCATAATTTCATTGGATATATGCTCTATGATGTTAGCTAAGTCTTAGCTCCTTGAATTCCATAGGGTTTTATTTGCCTTGTCACTGTGATACCCAGGATTTACTGGACGTTGTAATCTTGCTTTTCTCTCTTCCTTTTCCTTTTCTGATGTTTGGACGTGCTGTTTCATCGACTTTGTTCCTTTGTCCTATATCATTTATATTTCTTCTGCAATGTCAAGTCTATTGATCATACTTTATATCTTACGTTTTGATTCATTGAAATTTTCATTTCCAACATTTAGATTTTATTTTAGTTCATTTTCAAAATCATGATTTATTTTCTTCTATGGTGCTGACCTTTTCATTTACACTGCTGATATGTTCATTTATTTTGCCAGTATTTCTTTTATTTTTCTGACTTTTATTTTGGAGTCCTGAATTGGATTCATCTGTTCAGTCCCCTTTAAAGTCGTAGAGCATGTTTACCAGAAGATTTTTGTATTTCTTCCTCTGATGATTTATCTCTTTTAGAACTTTGGAGCTAGTACTTGAGGGGTTATAATATTTTGGAGGAGTTTTTTTGCCTTATATTTTTCATGTTTCTGTTTTGTGATTTGCATATATGTTGATTTAGACAACTATTCTGGATTTATTGGGAATGGTCTTATAGAGTAGTCTAATCATGGAGGTTGAGTCCATAGTACTACCAATAGTAGAAATACTGTTATTGTAATAGTAAAAACATCAGTCAAAATGGCATTTAGAAATAGTATTAAAATTAAATGGAAAAACTACAAAGTTAAAAAATTTCTTAGGAGTAATAGTGAGGGTATTAATTAAATACAGTAAAGAAGGAGGCAGGGCATGGAAAAATGAAAAAAGCAAGATTAAGTCATAGAAAAAAAAGAAGAGTGAGGAAGAATATTATTGGGGAAAGTGAGAGAGAAAGATGAAAAGAATTTTAAAAGGCAAAGGAAACAAATAAAAAGAATTCCTGGGGTTGGAGAGACCTCAGTTATTAAGGTGACTTGCTGCTCTTCACAGAGGACCTGAGTCCAGTTCTCAGCACTCGCTTTGGGTGGCTTATAATCAACTGTAACTCCAGTTTCAGGAGGCTCTTCTGGCTTCAGGGTACTTATAAACACATGTTGTGAACACAGATACATGCACATAAGCATGAGTTAAATATTTACTAAAAATGATTTTCCACGAATGAAAAAGTTCAACAACAAAATAGCTCAAACTTAGTAAGAGGAATAAAATTTAAAAAAAGCAAGCACAAAGCTAGTGAGGTCATGGTTCTTAGAGGATAAACTTGTACCGTCACTTTAATAACCTAGCATAATTCCTAACTGCACATTAGTTGTACCTACTGACAAGTGAAACTCTCAACCCTCATCAAATAAACTTCACTTTGTAGCAGACTGAGACCATCACAGAAAACTCCAATTGGTCACTATGCAGAAAACAACTGATCATAGGTGCCCATCCCCATTGGATACAATTAAAACAGAACCCCCATCACAGGCCAAAGGAACATCCTGGAAGAGGGCCCATAAGACTGTAAGAGCCAAAGGATCAGGAAGTCTGCCGTGAGATTGATTCTCCTAAAAATGACAAAAACTTTACCATGGTACCTCAATAGCATGACTGCCTAAAAATGTACAACACAGACCTGCCAACATTGTGGGGGGAGGGAGCAAAATCTTATGGAGTCCTTCCCCTAAATACAAAACTACAGACTGTTGTGTGATATTTTGGTCACATTTTGACAATAAATCTTTCTTTGAATCAGAGAGTAGAGCTAGCCACTAGCTGACCAAAATTAACAATACAGGATTTGGAGGCCTGAGGACAGCTAGAAAGGTAGGAAGTAGTAAGGCATGGCTTAGAGAGGATCTCAGTAAGGTATTTTGGATGGAGGAACACGGAAGAGGTGTGTAAAAAATTCAATAAAGTAGAGGATTTCTAAGCAAGATAGTAGCATCAAGGTCATGTTGGAAAAAATAGCTCATTATGATTAGTTAAACAATAGGAATGGGTATTTTATTACCTCACTAACTGGTCCTTCAGTCTCTAGGATCCACTTGGTCAATACTCCAGTAATTTTTTCTATCAGAGAACCCCAGTTTCATTGCTGCATCTGCAACCAATGCAGCTCTGCTCCAGCTGTAAATTTTGACCAATTGTCAGTGACAGCCATTGCTAGGATTGCCATCAATGCCTCATGGGGAACCAGGAGGTGATGGGAATCAAGTACAAACTCTGCATTGTTCTCCAGGCGCTTCACAGTCACCCCCTGCATACTCAGAAGGATCGCAGAAACTCTAGGTGGAGGTTTTCTTAGATCCTTAGAACTTCAGAGCCAACTATCTCCATAAGAAAGCACAGAAGTAAATTACACCATCCCTAAGAGAAGAACAGGACTGGTAAAAGTAAACTCAGAATAGAAATTGGAGCATGTCTAGGAAGCCAGTGCAGAAGGTCTCCAGTTGTAATAAATAATACACTGGCCATTGATTTCATCATTATTTCGCTCCATTTTACTTTTGTTACCCCTACAACTATCCTTATTTATATAATACTCGTGGTCAATGTATCAGGATGTTCACATGTTTTACTGTTTGTTTGTCTCATTGTCTTCCTTCATTTTCTTTTCTTTACTCTTACTTTCCCCTCTAGCTGTTACTTTCTTCCTAAAGCCTAGAAGCTGGCATGGTTTGTGATATCTGAGTGCATATCTTCACTTCTCAGTTTTTAGTCTGTCTTATCCCCTATTCCCCCTCTCTAATATTTCAACTCTTGTGTCTTCCTCCTCTACCTCCTGTCTAGCAATCTAACACCAATCACTGATCTCACTATGATTGCATCTTTCTTTTTTCTTTTTATTTCTACTCATACCCAGTAATGAACAGATTAATGTGTATTATACTATTGAGGTCTCCTTCCTCTGTAAAATAATTGGTACTTAAAAAGTGTTTATTTTGTATCAACTGCTGCCCTGTTGTCAAAGTGAGATAACCATTTCATAGTGACTGCTCCAGCAGACAGTACTCAGCCCATGGGGTGGACTAGGAATATAGTCTAATGCCTTGGACACCAATCTAATGGATGAAAGTAACACTACTGGTGTATTATAACCTGATCTCTTCTGAAGACTGCAAATACCTCCACAGAAATAAAAGAGGAAACCCAAAGCAAGAACAACAAGATTCTTAACCAACAATCTAACTCCAGATGGTAGAAAAACACAAGTAACATGAAAAATCAAGACAACTCATTTCCTCCAGAAATGACCAATCTCATAATAATAGTCACTGATGAAAATGGGCTTAGGTGAAATTTCCGATGCAGGATTTAAAAGAATGATTATAAATATAAAACAACCCAAAGGAAGCACAGAGAAATTATAAGAGAGCACAAACAGCTGAATGAAATGAGGAAGTCAATTGAAGATTCAAAAATAACATTATATAAAATTAAGCACTGAAGAAAAATCAAACTGAAAAAACCTAAATGATGATAGAAATGAGAAGAAAAACAGTAGGCCAAAAGTTTAGCAGAAAACATTACCAGTGGAAGAATTGTAACACAGATAATAAAAACCCAGGGGTAGATACTGAGGATCAAGCTGAAGATTAGAAAAGCCAAGCAGCCAAGGCTCTAGAGAATTCTTACCTTTATGAAATCTTCAGACTGAAAAGAGATCGAGTTCCTGTCTCATCCTGCCTTATATTTCTCTCTAGTGCTGGTATTCAAGACATGCACCACCACTGCCTGCCCTGTATGGCTGATTAGTGTGGCTAGCTTTGCATTCTGATCTTCAGGTGAGCTTTATTTATTAAAACACAAAATATCACACTAAAGGATTATATGGAAGATAGAATTTCAGAGCTTGAAGACAAAGTAAAAGAACTGGATAATTCAATCAAGATCAATGATAAATTCTAAAGAAACATATGAATGGAACATTAAAGAACTTGGGGACATCATAAAAAAGCAAAATTTATAAATTGTAGGTATATAGAGTAAGAATTTCATATCACAGGCACATAAAATCTTTTAAATAAGATCATAAAAAGTAAGTCTAAAATCTAGGTACAGAGAACTTCATCTAAATATTAAGACACACCAAAGACCAAATAGATGGGATCAGAAAAGGAAGTTTTTATATCATATCATAGTTAAAACATTGAATATACATAACAAAATTACATACTGAAAACTTCAAGAGAGAAGGGCCAAGGCATATATAAGGACAAGCATAAGAATCACTCCTGGCTTTTCAGTTAAAACTTTGAAAGTAAGAAGGGCTTGGAAAGACTTCTGAAAGGTGATAACTGCCAACCCAAATGAATATACCAAGTACCCTGGTCTGTCTTGATTGTAGGAGAAAGAACAACTTTCTGTGACAAGAGCAGGCCAAAGGAGTTTGTAATCACCAGGGAAGTCCTACAAAGCATGTTGGGGTAAATACTTTAGATTAAGGTCAGAAATAAACACATCCAAGAGGCTACTGAGAGAGAAATAAATGAGGCTATCACATTTGCTAAGTAAGAGAGGACTAAGGAAACATCAAACACAACAAATGGCAAGAATAAATACCAGTCCATAGTAACTCTGAATATTAATGATTAACAATTCACTCATCAGAGGACATGAACTAGAAGATTGGATTAGAAAGCAAACTCTTTATTTTGCTCTCTCCAAGTCAGTCTCTCTCTCTCTCTCTCTCTCTCTCTCTCTCTCTCTCTCTCTCTCT
>NW_004949101.1:7937223-7961415 GCF_000317375.1 Microtus ochrogaster | reverse complement strand
CACACACACACACACACACACACACACACACACACACACACGGTAAAGGGATGGGACAAAAACAGGTCTTCCAAAAAAATAAGACCAAAAAGCACATGGACAGTGCTATCCTAATACCTCATAAAATTTAATTTAACCCAGAACTCGTCAACATAAATAAAGAAGGTCCCTTCGTACTGATAAGGAACAATCTGTCAAAATAATATAATTCTAAACATAAAAACACCAAGCACAGCCTCATCCAGTTTCATAAAATATGTTCTATTAAATATTAAGACATGAATTAATCCATATATAGTAATAGTGACTTAATACTCTATCGTCACTATTAGAGCAGTCAGCCCCCCTCCCAAACAACAGACAAAAACCCAGCCAAACAAAGAAACATGAAATGATATCACATCACAGATCAAACATACCTTACAGGCATCTACAGAAGAGTACCAAAACTCTAAAGAATTCACATTCTTCTCAGAAATACATAGAACTTTCTCTAGAGTATATCACATATTAGACACAATTCTAATTTCAACGAATACAGAAGAGCTAGGATATCTGTTATCAGACCATAGTGGAGTTAGGCTAGAAATCAATAGCAAGAAAAAATGTAGAAATATAGAGATTCATGGGACTAAGTAACACCTTGTTAAATGATGGATAAATCATTGAAGAAATATAGATGGTATTAAAAAATCCAAGCACTAAATGAAAATAAAAACGCAGTATGCTAATGAAGGCAGTCCTAAGAGAGACATCTCTGGTTTTAAGTACCTGGTCCATAGTTAAGACTCCATAGTTAAGAGTGCTTGTTGTTCTTCAGAGGACCAGACTTTGGTTTCTAGCAGGTTACAACTATATGTAATTCCCGTTCGAGGAGATAGAGTGTCCTCTTCTGACCTCTATGGGCACTCTTCATACATACACATAATAAAATTAGTAAAATGAATCCTTAAAAAGATAAATAGTTCTCAAAGAAACAATCTGATGATGTACCCCAAGGCAAAAACTTAGTAAAAAAAATTGGAAAAGCAAAACCGTAGTAAAATTAACCCAAAGACAAAAAGAGAAGATACAAATTAATAATAGTAGAACTAGAAAGTGCACCATTACAACAGATACCAAGACATTCAGGCAGGCGTTCAAAATTTATATTCTACTAAACGGGAAAATTTATAATAAATGATTGTTTTTGTAGACTCGTATGGCATACTAAAATTATATCAAGATGAAATAAATATACACATCCATAACAAGCAATGATATTGATACAGCACTAAAAAAACTAAAAACTAAAGACTCTTCCTGGCCAGACGTATGCTACACAGAATCCTACCAGGCCTTTTTCACAATATCAGAAAGTATTCCATAGAAATAGAAAATGATGGGACATTTCCAAACTTTTAAAACACTATCACTATCCCTACATTAAAACCATGTAAAGACACAACAACAACAGCAACAATGAAATTATAGACTGATCTCGTGATGAACATATATGCACAGTTTCTTAATATAATACTCACAAATTGATGCAATAACACACCAAAACAGCGTGATCAAATTGCCTTCATTCTGGACATACAATCATTTTCAACACATGGAAGTCAATCAATATTATTTTTCACATACGTGAACTCAGGAAAGAAATCATGTGATCATCTCTGTAGATGCAGAAAGACAGACTCCAAGACATTCAGGCAGACATTCATAAATAAAGACTTGGAGAGACTAGAAATGGAGAGACTATAACTCCACTCAGTAAAATCTGCAAATGACACACTGATAGCAATCATTATGCAAAATGGAGAAAATTCAAAGCAGTCCCGCTAACATCAGTAACAAGACACCCATTCCCTTCAACCCTATTCAATATTGTGCTTCCAGTCCTAGTTGGACCACTTAGAAGGAAATAAAATAGATACAAGTAGGAAAAGGAAGAAGTCAAAGAATTCATATCGGCAGGGCTATGATTCTATCCATGAGAGAATTGTGACAATTTTTCATTTTAAGCAGATTTTATACATTTTTTTACTTCTTTTTTTATTTTTTATTTTTTTTATTGTTTTTTTTTATTAAGAAAGAAAAAAAATTTTCCGCCTCCTCCCAGCCTCCCACTCCTCCCCCCCTCCCCCCCTCTCTCTCGAGTCTGAAGAGCAGTCAGGGTTCCCTGCCCTGTGGAAAGTCCGAAGTCCTCCCCCCTCCATCCTGGTCTAGGAAGGCGAACATCCAAACTGGCTAGGCCCTCACAAAGCCAGAACAAGAAGTAGGATCAAAACCCAGTGCCATTGTCCTTGGCTTCTCAGCAGCCCTCATTGTCCGCCATATTCAGAGAGTCCGGGTTTATCCCCTGCTTTTCCAGTCACAATCCAGCTGGCATTGGTGAGCTCCCAATAGATCAGCCCCACTGTCTCCGTGGGTGGTTGCACCCCTCTTGGTCCTGACTTCCTTGCTCATCTTCTCCCTCCTTCTGTTCCTCATTGGGACTTTGGGAGCTCAGTCCAGTGTTCCAGTGTGGGTCCATCGCCAGATGAAGGTTCTATGGTGATATGCAAAATATTCATCAGTATGGCTATAGGATAGGATCATTTCAGGTTCCCTATCTTCAGCTGCCCCAGGAACTAACTGGGGACCTCTCCTTAGGCACCTGGAAGCCCCTCTAGGTCCAAGTCTCTTCCCAACCCTACGATGGCTCCCTTAATTAAGATATGTGCTTCCCTGCTCCCCTATCCAACCTTCCTGTATCCCAATCATCCCGTTGCCCCAAGTTCTCCCCATCCAACCCTTCTCACTTTTTTCTTCCCATCTCCCCTTACCCCCTCCCACCCCATTGGCAACTTTTTCTTGGGGGGCATTTTTCTGTCCAGGTGATTGACAAGCCAGTTAGGATTGTCCCTTACAAGGGTGAGGGGAGGGATGGACAAATGATATAATCTACAATCCTTTTTTTTTTAACCACAAAAACCTCATGTTATACGGTGATCTTGTAAAGTTTAGTGCTCTTGGATCCAAGTTTAAATGGTTAATAATTAATGTCATTCTGTGAGGCTCAAAATGTCACATTTCCTCTAACTGCCAGAGTTAGGACTCAAGTCACATTCCATTCTTCTGACTAGTACTTAGCTTCCTGCATTTTCAGCTATTGGTTTGATATGGTATTGGTTATGAAGGAGGGGTCCAGCCTTAATGTCCTCAAATCCTGCCAGTATCTAGCAACTTAACAGCACCACTACAAATGTAGTGGTGTATATAAAACACTCCACAAGGAAATAAGGGCTTAATTTTATAGACCTATTTCTTAAAAGTGGAAATGCTTCTAAGTCTATTTTGTCACCTCTAAAATACAAATAAATTCTGTTTTCTTTATGAAGTCCTTGCTAATTTAATACCCACTGGAGTTCTGACACTTACTTCAGTGAGAAGTCTTGTAATTTATAGATTTTCATTGATGCAGATACTTTGGGTGTGTGCAGAAATCATCAGATATTTATTGTAGTCCAGTAAACTTTAACTGGAAATCAGGGTTTTTAAATTTAAACGTCCTAAGAGTACTAACTGACAGGATGTGAAACTCATGGTCTTGCTGTATTAGGAATCTCAATTGAATTGTCTCCAGTCAATTAGCCTATGGGCATGTCTTTGGGGTATTTTTTTGATTGGTGATTGATGCTGGAGGGCCTAACCCACTGTAGGTGGTTTGATGCCTTGGCATGGACCCTCAGCTGTTTAACAAAAGTAGCTGAGCAAGTCAGAGAAAGCAGGCCTTAATCAGTGTTCTTCCTTGGTCTCTGCTTCAGTTTCTGTGGTGGACTGTAAGTGTAAGAGGAAATAAAACCTTTCCTTTTCCTGGTTGGTTTTGGTCATGATGTTTATTATAGCAAGAGAGACAATTTAGGACAGTCTCAAAGACAATTTAGGACAGTCTCAAAGACAATTTAGGTACTTCAAAACCTATTACCTCTTATCTCCCAAATACTTTAAGATTACATGCTCATTTGAGAATGTTTTAGTGAGTGGATAGCATTATAGTTCTCCATAAAAGATATACATATTTCATAAATACTTAAGTTTATAAATGTTTTTCTAAAATATGATATCTTTTGTATATAATCTTTGTGTATTTTAAGACATGTTTCTTTGTCTTAAAATAAGTGACAATTCAAATTCAAGTACGTAACAATGCGTCAGATTTTAGAGCAGCTTGCTGGCTCTGTGTGTTTTATGGTGCTATTTCTCTTGCATAGTAACATTGCCTTACAGAGCAAAAGGTTAAATACAATGTGGTAAGGAAAGAACATTTTCACAAATTCATTTCTTCTCTTTGAGGTGTTTTACCCTGAGGGACATCTCTTTTAAAGGTAGCAAAGAGTTGAACCTAAATGGTCAAATAAATGTTTCATATGGTCCTTTTAAGTAACAGGGGAAAGTAGAAATGAGCTCCTTCACTGAGAAATATGTTTTCTTTTTGTAGTTGCACATCTCTATTCCTTATGAGTATAATAGAACATAATTTCATCTTCAAATTATAGCATCAAAATAAAATTGATGTTAATTTTCTTAGTGATCAAAGATATTGCCCAAAGTTGCTCAAAACTTCCACCTGACCACTGGTATAGATAGTGCATTTATCTTGAAAATAAAATATAAATAGAGAATAAATCACACCCCTGATACTTACATATATTTTAAAATTTCCTTTGTAACTCCGTGTTTCATATTGACTTTATAGTTGTCCTGATTAGAAAGAAGTTGCTTAGTCCTCAGAGATATGGCTTAGTGAGTAAAAGTTCTTTCCATTTAGTCATGAGAACCTGAGTCTGAATCAGAACCCATATAAAATAGCCAGATCTGTCTGAGTTTCTATAATGGGGAGATAGAAGCAGAGATAGACCTCAGAAGCTGAGGTCCAGCTGGCTTGGCACATGAAGTGGTAGAAAGACTCTGTGTGAAAACAAGCTGGAAGGTGAAGGTGGTCCTGTGCCCTCCACACTGGCACCATGGAACAGTAATACACCCCCTAACATGAAGACACACATACATGTACAAAAAAAAAATCTTGATTAAATTAGGATATTACCCTTAATATATATCTCTTTTCATTACAGAAGAGAACACTCAGGAAACGCCACAAATGAAGAAAAGTTTCAGTGAAAAGGTTTCTCTCTACAGGGGTGACATCACATTGCTAGAG
The DNA here is from genome assembly GCF_000317375.1 of Microtus ochrogaster. Classification (NCBI taxonomy): domain Eukaryota; kingdom Metazoa; phylum Chordata; class Mammalia; order Rodentia; family Cricetidae; genus Microtus; species Microtus ochrogaster. The sequence continues at coordinate 7,956,227 of NW_004949101.1, read as the reverse complement.
GTGGACGCAATAGTCAATGCGGGTGAGTGGTTTACTTTTCTGTATTTTCTTTGCTATGTTTTTATGATTTTAAACATTTTCTATACTCTATGGGTATAGAAATGCCTTGTCTTTTTCTTTATGATTTTATTGAGAATTTATTTTATGCATCTGATTAAGATCCCAGGATTAATGGAGAAGTAACAAAACTGTCGTAAAGAGTTTTTCAGAAAGAATTTTAGTAATTATATGATTACTGGTTTCATGCTTGAGTTAAAGAGAAGTAGTAGTTCAACTAGTTTCTTCTTTCTTTTTAGTAAGTCCTAAAGATACAATTAGATTATATCAGCCAAAAGAGAAATGTGTAGAAATTATTACTGATTTCAAACCTCACTTATTTGTAAGTTTTCATTTTTATTATAAAATGCATTTTACTGGTATATTTTAATGTATAATTTTCTTCTTTGAAGGAAATATGACAGCATATTAGTTATGTTGTTCTTGTCTCCTATATATTTTCTTGTGTTGTTATATATCAAAAGGTAACAATTGTGATTCTATAAGAGGGAATTATGATTTGTGTTTTAGAAAGTTAAACCCCTTTCTAGGTTGAAAGTGTCAAGCAATAGTAGGTCTAGATTTAGATAAAGGCAGCCTTTAATCTTGTACTCTTTAATGGAAGAGGATGGTGACCATGGAGAGTCAAAGAGAACTGAAATAGGAAGAACTATTTGACCTAGCAGATCTTTTAGTATCTGAAAAGTTCAAGCAGAAAAAAAAAGATGTAAAAGAAGTACAGACAGCTTTGCCTGTGGGGAATTGAATGATGGTATTAGACAGGTGGTTTCTTACAGGAGCCATTAGCGAGTGGTGGTTTTCATTAATCATGAGCTTTAAAATTCAAGGGTTTAGAACAAGGAGAGAAGATGGATTTGAGTTTGGTGGAGTCTTTGACCAAAGACTTAACCTGGGTGAATGGAGACAGAAAGTTCGGGTGTAAGACAACAGAATGGGAATTTGGACTGTCATTTGTGTCAGCCTTAGCAGAGACTGCAAGATGGTCACCATTGAGTTTTCTGCAAGCCAAGAGGAATAATGCTAATTTACAGCGAGGCATCTCTCAGAACTTCAGAGAATGGGTGGGATTGCTTAACTGGCATTGTTTTTCAGAAGTGCAGGGTTCAGGTAAGTTCATTGTTGTCTCAAGGTTACCTCGGGTGATGTAAATCCACACAGGGTGGTAGGAACAAGACTTGGAGGTAAACAAGAACTGGAAGATCCTGATTCAGCATGTGGCAGAGATCTTGGGGTCTAGATGGAAGGCTGGGAGTCTTGTGAGCTTGCTCTTCCTACAGAATTGCATATCAGTCGCTTTGTATGTACAAGTTTTGCCATAACCAAAGCTCAGTATTCATCTTCTTCTAATGCTTCTTTGCTTTGTTTCTCCTCTGATGCTTCTGTTGCCTCTTTGAGATGTCATTTCTTATTCAAAAAGAAGTGTGGATTGTTTGATCTCTCTACCCAGTCTAGCTCCTTTTTTTTTTTTTTTTTTTGGTGGGGGTTTGATTTTTCTCCTTCTGTCATCTCACAGGCTCAGATCTTTCTTATATGTAGATCCCATGTTTGTTTTGTTTCTATTTTTTGTTTCAAGCTGTTTTACTCTGATCTATGGGGCCTCTGGAGAAACCAGGGTCTTGGAAAGTATCTCATGAACACGGGTACAGAATTCGGGTTAGGTATCCCTGTGGTTAGTAAGTGAGCAACTATGCCAGAATTTCTATAAGTGTATAAACTTTAATTATAAATATTTAAGATTTAAAGTTTTTTGTAAATGTACCACCAACATTCGAGTATTATTTTTGAAATTTTTAGCCAATGATTCTAGTTGCTTCTTTTTTTCCTTATTTAACATAACATTGAATTTACCTTGTTAAATTGATAGTAACAATGACTTTTCTTGGGTTCTATTAACTGTGTTTTTTCCTCTCCATGAACACAAACTGGTACCCTTTTAATTTATTCTTTCACCTCCCAAAGCAATGTCTTGACTTTTTGCTTTTAAGAGATATTCAGAGCTGCCACCTGGGGTATTGTTGGTGTCCAAGGGCTATGCTGCTGTGGGGAGATGCAGACCTGGGTAGCCTGCACTGCCACATGGGGCCATGAGACAACTGGGCCCAGGCTGATGTCTAGACCTGTGTCTGGGTCTGTGGTCCTGCCACAGCCGGGGTCTGTGTTGATATCCCTGGCCCATGTTGCCACTAAAGGCCACACAGATGCCCACTGTCTAGACCACAACCTGTGATCATGGTGGTGTCTGTGTGCTATTCTGTCACCAGGATGAAGTCAGTTTGAGTGGCCAACACCATTATCTGGGGCCATGGTATCATTCAAGTCAGGGCTACTGCTGAGGGCCATGCCTGAGTTCATAGTCCTACAACAGCAGTTGATGTCTACAGCTTCTGTTACCAGTGGGGGCCATGTGGATGACTGGGGTCTGGTCAGCTACCTGTGATCATTTTCCATGTCTGAAGATCATGCTGCTGCCATGACCATGCTGATCTGGGTGGCCTGTGCTTTCACCCTGGGCCATGGTGGTGTCTGGGCCTATGGTCTTGCTGTAATTGGTTTCTGTGATGATACACATGGTCTGGGTTATCACGAGCGGTCATTGGAAACTGTGGTGAGCTAACTCTGCCCTTCACTGGCCCTGGGATAGCTGGCCCTGCCCCTCTCTGGATACTGCAGCAAGAGAGCTGGCCCTGCTCTTCAGGGTAGAACTCGCCTTCCACATCCAGGGAAGAAGGCTCCGGCATGTACTCCAGCATACTAGAGCTGACCCTGTGGTTAGGGATGTAGATGAGCCTATCCTGGGGGTGTGAGAGAAAGAGAGTTGACCTCCCCACCTCTGTTATCTACCATGTGGTAGCATAGGTAAGGAGAAGATACCCTCTCCCCTCTGCCCCTTGCTACCTACAACAGGCAAGAGAGCTGGCCCTGAGGTCTGAGAGTGAGAGAATCAGCCCTGCCTCTCACCAGCTACAGCACATAGGAGAGTGGGCCCTGCACCCCACCTGGGCAGCACATTAGAGATGACCATGTTGTTAGGGGTACAGGTGAGACAGCCTTACATCTACCTATCCCCTTCATATTCCTCCTACAGCAATTGGGAGTGAGGGTTCTGTACCAGCCTGGGCAAAAGAGCTGGTCCTGGTGGGTGAGCCTGGGGACCTGAGAGAGGGAGAACTGTTCTTGTGCCTTGCTGCAGGCTGCACTGGGTGATCTAGCCAAGGCAGGGCCAGAGAGCTCACACCCTGGTGGTGAGGATGCCGAAAGCTGGTAGGTTAACCAACTCAACTTCCACCCAGGCCCAGAACGAGGGCTATGAGTTAGTCCACCCCAACGTCCACATTATCTATGGACTGTTAGAACATGTGCAGGGGATGGACCTATGGAACCAAAACAGCACAATCTCCATAACACAGGACAACAGAGAGCCAGAGGAAGCCAGAAGCCTTGAGCCAGACCAATGACCCTTGGAAATGACAATGAATGTACTAAAGGTAACTGTGTGACTCGGTGGGCCACACTATAGCTTCCACAATGAGATTCTTTTTCTTATTTTTTTCTTTTAAATTTTGTTTCGTTTTAGAGGGAGGGTTACAAGGACAGAGGACAGATGCAAAGGGACAGGGAGAAAAGTGAAGTCAGAAAACATGATGTGAAATCCACAAAGAATCAATAAAAGTTAAAAAAATTAATAAGAAAGAGATATTCAAACTGTATATGTGTTAAATTGAACTTTATAGAATTGAACTTATCGTACCTATAATAGCATATTCTGTGCTGGGAACTTGATACTGTGAAGCAGTTTGGCTTTGGTTTTTAAAAATCATTTATTTAATCAATTAATAAAATATTTATTGGGTAATTTTCATTGACATAAAACAAAGTATTGTTAGGAAAACATCCTTAAGTCACTATTTTGCTTCTTCTTTATTTTATCGCGCCTTTCCCTGTATGTGTAGTTTTCTCATAGATGTTGCATTAGTGTACATGATTATGATGACTTAATCTAAAGACAAAAATCAACTGTTTTACCCTCCTACCTCTCTGGCTGTGATGATTGTAATTTGGCTGTGTTCACATGAGCTGGCTCATCAGGTAGATCCTGGGTGGATGGGGAAGAAATACCAAATGTGCAGGTAATGGCTCTATTTACAGCTCTCTGCCTTGCAGTTTGTTGGCCTGGTATGAGAAGAGAGGCACAGCTGTTAACTTTCAGGCATACAAGGCCACATGACAGAAAATTCCAGAGCCACCACCAGCAAGAGGCAGGCTTCCAGTCAAGGTAGCAAGGCTTCTCTGCAGTCACTTTCTACCTGACTGCCAGTTCTTTAGTTACCACATTAGCATATTCAAGCAACTGATCTTTATAGCTCTGAATAGAAGGAGTCGATGTTTTAAAGTTTTTAATCAAGTGTTTGTTGAAATTCTTTAAATGTTACCTGAGATAAGCCTCTTCTTTATTCTTCCTTCTAGGAAGCTGCACTTATGTATATGTTTTAATAAAAGAAGTTGTAATAAGTATGATATTAGCTAGCAGAGAAATAGCACACATTAAGAGTCAGGCAGATGTAGGTTCTATGTCAGGTTCTTATACTTAGGACTGTTTTATTTTAAATTTTATTTTGAAGTAATTATAGTGAATTGAAAGAAAAGAAATAAGAGTTCTATGTAAGGTCCCAGCAATGGCAGTATCATGTAACCTGTAGCATAATATAAGACCTAGAAAATTATTACCTATATATTCTGATCAGTATTGATAGAAATATGTTCGGTGTTGCAAAGAAAGAGACTGTCACTCAATTGAAGTGTCTGGACAAAGCAAACTTTACTCTTGATCAAGAGGGTGTGCTTGGAAGAGCAAACACACTGAGACAGGAAGGGCATCTTGGTTTTATTCTAAGGAAAGTGGTGATTGTATCTTTTCCCCATTGACTGGGCACTGACCTCACAGTCTGTTCAGTTGTCTAGTCAGAAAAAAAATTGGCAGACCAGAGATGAAGGAGGAAGGAGAAGGGTCTCTGCTCTAAGGAGAACAGGATCACTATTCCATGGCATCAAATTTCTACAAGAGAGCAAGTGGGCCTTTGGGTGACCAAATTTTACTGGGTACGGAGGATTGAAATATTTGTATAAAAATCTTACACTTTGGGAAAAATGAGATTTTAATTCCTTGTCCTAAACACATTTAGCATGAATTCTAATAGGTCTTAATAACAAAACCCAGAGTTAGATATTGGGAAAAATACTGAGAGATCAGAGAGAAGAAGGAGCAAAACTATGTTTACCTTAGCTCTCAACTTCCCTGCTGAAAGAGATTGAGTTCCTATTTCCTCCTGCCTTATCACTTCCTCTATCTGCTCAGTCATATCACTTCCTGTATCTATGCTGAGCAAGGTATTCCTTCACAGAAAACAGGCTCCAAATAGTCAGTTCATACACTAAGGATAAATACTGGTTCCATAGTCAGTGGCCCTACAAACTGCCCAAGCCACACAGCTGTCACCCACATTCAGAGGACCTAGTTTGGTCCTATGTGGCTTCCTAGCTGTCAGTCTAGAGTCAGTGAGCTCCCACTAGCTTGTGTCAGCTCCCAATAGCGAGGGTCAGTCAGACCCATCATGTTGTTGACTCCTTTGCTCATATTATTGCTCCCCCATCTCTTTGACTGGACTCTAAAAGCTCCACCCAATGCTTAGGTGTGGATCTCTGCATCTGTTTCCATCAGTTACTGGACAAAGATTCTATGATGACAATTAAGATAGTCATCAGTCTGCTCACAGGGGAAGGCAGTTAAGGCATCCTCTCTACTATTGCATAGAGTCTTAGCTGGAATCATCCTTGTGGATTCCTGAGAATTTCCCTAGTTCCAGGTTTCTTACTAACCCTAAAATGACTCTCTCTAGCATGATATCTCTTTCCTTGCTCTCTTTCTCTGTCCTTCCCCCAACTCGACCTTCCAAGTCCCACATGTTCTGCTTCCCCCTGATAGAAATAAGCCATCCTCCTTTTGGAGACTTCAAATGTCACTGTTAGACATTGTCTTGGTTCACTGCAAAACACTTAAATATTTTAAATGTCATGTAGAGCAGATCTCAGAGAGGTTAAAGGATCAATATTTGCTATGTACATTCAGAGTACAGAAACTTAATTCCTAGTTACCTGGTAGAGACTCAACCCTAAAATTATGTACAGGAAGCCAGATGAAACCTTTTTCTAGAATTCTATATGACTATTAATATAATGATAAAAACTTTAAAAATATGTTTTAATCTTATAAAAACATAGCAAAGAATTTGTGGAGACATGATTTGTTACAGCAATGAAATACTCAGATTAACATTCTTCCAATCTCAGAAATAAACCATGTATTAGTGTTTGTTTGGGGGGGAAAATGTTAGAAGGTATTATAAAGAACAGTCACTGAACATTCAGGTTGCTCAAGAATAGGGCAAAACAGCTGCTGATCTTTCAGAGGCACCAACAGCCCTACCTTTAAAATGGTTAATGGACAAACCTGTATGGGTTGTGCAATGACTTTTAACAACAGAGAAACTTCAGGTCTTGGAATTCTCCTGTATTTGTTGTTAAAAATAAATCTGGAGCTGGGCAGTGGTAGTACATACCTTTAATCCCATCACTTGGGAGGCAGGTGGATCTCTGCGAGTTTGAGGCCAGATTGGTTTACAAGAGCTAGTTCTAGGACAGCTAAAGCTACACAGAGAATCCCTGTCTCAAAAAAATTAAAAATAAAAAAAGAAAGAAATGAAGGAAGGAAGGAAGGAAGGAAGGAAGGAAAGAAAAAGAAAGAAAAAGTGATAAAACATGTTTATAATTGATATTACATAAGTCCCATCTAAATTAGTTGTCTTTTCATTTATTTGTTCCATTTTCAAACTGTCCAGTGCATTATCATACAGAGACCTAAATCCTTCCATAGTCTTTCCCAATTTTTAATGTGGGAAAGAACTCTTTTTTAACTATTCCCTTCCTTTAAGAAATCCCAATTGTCTTATCAAATCTGCCAACAATATCAGAACTATGAGACATAGCATGTCTATTGCTACAGATATTCTCTGTCCTACTGGTCCCGAAGCCACTTATAAAATAACCACTCTGAGGCTTAATGTTAATTACATATTTTTTGGCCTATTAGCCCAGGGTTAATATTAACTACCTCTTACAACTTAAATCAACCCATAATTGTTGTCTATATTTAGCCACGTGGCTTAGTACCTCACTCAGTGAGGCATTCCCATCTTGCTTCCTCTGTGCCTGACTGGTGACTGCATCACTGCCTTTCCTCTTCCCAGAATTCTCTTAGTCTGGTTGCCCACTTGTACTTCCTGCCTGGCTACTGGCCAATCAGGTTTTTTTATTTTTAAACCAACACGAGAGACAAATGTTTACAGTGTACAAAAAGATTATCACCCAGCACTTGTCTGAGCTGAGAACACAGGCAGTGAACAGCTTGACTGAGGACAGCTGTGACTACTAGCCATGTAGCCATGAGCTGTGAGAAGCAGCCCAAGGAGAGGGGGTGTGGGTGGATGGAGGGAGGCAAGAAGGGAGGGGAAGAGAGAGAGAGAGAGAGAGAGAGAGAGAGAGAGAGAGAGAGAGAGAGAGAAAGGGCTGTCTGAAAAACACACATGGGATTGTGTGGAAAAAGGCACGTAAGTCCTATGGCATTTGTAGCCCAGGTGCTTCTGGAGTTTGGATGGCAGCTGGAGACTCTTTCAGAGGTTACAACAGGAAAATCCCAAATTCTCTCAGAAGCTTGGGGGGGAAAAAAAGAAAACCAAGCAGGGCAGGGCAGGTCAGGTCAGGTCAGGGCAGGAGCCCTATGTGGAGCTCTTGTCTGTGCTGGTGGCTGCAAAGCAACAGTCTAGTGGCTTTTTTTTTTTTTGTGAATTCCCGCCTTTAAGTTGGGTACCAATATGTAGCAAAAGTTCTGATAGGTCTTAATAATAAAAACCTAGGGTCAGATATTGGGGAAAATGCTGAGAGATCAGAGTCAAAGGAGCAAAACCACAGCCACCTTACCTCTTCCCAGCCCAAAAGAGACTGAGTTCCTTCTTCCTCCCACCTTATCACTTCCTCTCACCATTTAGGCATACCACTTCCTGTTTGTCTGTGCAGACTTCTAGACCTCTATGGTTACTTGTGGCTAACTTTGTCCTCTGATCTTCAGGCAAGCTTTTTTTGTACAAACAAGATATCACCACAGTCACAAGTTTTATAGTATTTGATAGGAAAATCTCATAGTGATATTTCTTATAGTACTGAGAATCAAACTCATCCCTTGAGCATTTAGTAAACACTTTACCAAGTGAGGTACACCATGGCCTAGGAAATTGATACTTATATACTCCTGCCATCTAGAGTTTAGATTCCACCATTTAACCTTCACTTTTAAGTGTATTATGTATGTATAGTTTTATCCCATGTATGGATCCATGCAACCATTACACGATTCAGGTACACAGAACCAATTAATTAATGACATTTTCTCATTTTACATACCAATCCCAGTTCCCACTCCCTTCCTCCTGCTCCCTCCACTTTCCCCCCACCCCACTCCCCATCCACTCCTCAGAGAGAGAGAGAGGGTAAGGCTTCCTGAGGGAAGTCAACAAAGTCTAGCACATCACTTTGAGGCAAAACCAACGTCCTCTCCCTATTTCTAGGATGAGCAAGGAATCCCTCTAAAGAGAATGGGTTCCAAAAAGCCAGTACAAACAGTAGGGATAAATCCTGGTCTCACTGCCCCAGCCATACTACTGTCACCCACATTCAGAGGGGCCTTGTTTGGTCCTACGCTGGTTCCCCTACTGTCAGGCTGGAGTTGGTGATCTCCCATTAGCTCAGGTAGGCTGTTTTTAAAAAAGTCTTTTAATCTTTAGTCTTTCCCTATATAAAATGGGGATGATACTGGAAGCAAAGATCAGAGAAAATCGTAAGTAATGTGTGGGAACTATGTAGTTCAGTGTGACATATGATCTGCACTTTGGTATAATTTAACTGCCATACTTACTAATGTCTGGCTTGGGGTGGATTTTACTCCTGATGTCTTCTCTGAGAGAGCTTAGCACAGGAGAGCCTTTCACAGTCAGTGCATTCCTCTGACTTCCAATGCGTGCATCCGTTTCTAGTGGGCAGCAGATGCTCCAGCTAGAGAAGCTGTCTTCTTCCTGAGTAGTTTTCCAAACATCACATATTTGAACATGAATTGTGCAATTACTAATTTCGTTATTCAAATTTGAGTTCATAAAGAAGCATTTTTTTTCTAGTGAAAACACCCAGTATTTACCATGAATAAAAATCTACTTTTACATTTATTGCCTCATAAGAATGCTTGAAAACATTTGGGCATGAATTTTCATTTGACAAAGGAATCTGCAAAGATTTATTAAATGCCTGTTTTGTGAAACACTGAGTTCCGTAGCAGAGGTAAATAAATATATGCTAGTTGCTGCCTAGCGTGGTACAGTTCTTTATCCGAAGTGTCTGGGACAAATAGAGAAGTGTGTAACCCAGCGAAGCAGTGCGAGCATGGTGTACTACAGAGCCACAGGTGGCCGAGTATGCAGAGAGCAAAGACAGGTAGCTTCAGCTTCTGCAGTGCTTGGAATGTCCCCTTCAAGGCATAAGGAAGTGGTGAGTCTGAAGAATTTTTCAGAGGAAACCCCTGTAGTAGATCTGTATTATACAGATATCCCTGGCAGTGGCGTGAAGGACCATTTAGGGAGTGATGAATTTGAGGGGCATATCGGAAGCAAAGATGAAACAATTTAACTTTGTAGTGAGTACTTCAGCTGAGGAAAATCTGGGGCTTTTTCTCCTATTTCACAGCTATTACTGTTGTTAGCTACAACTTTGCCCTCTTTACTTGTGGGGTAACCCTGGTTTGAGTTCATTTTGATTTGGGTGAATCTCAAGAGCCCAAGTCTGATGTGGTTGGGTTAGGTCAGAGAAACTAGAGTCAAAGTGTATTTGCTTTTTCACAAGCATCCCTTGGATTCTTAGTCAATATGCAATATGTACTGCATTCTAGGATGCTGCCAGCTTGTCTCTCACCAATTGTCACCGCAACCTCTTCCCTTTCTTCTTGAATATGCGAACTCTGTTGATCTTTGATGTCTTTTTATTTCGATGAAGTGAGTGTGTGAGTATGTATGTGATCATGTGTGTGAGTATGTGAGTGTATGTAAATGCATGACTGTATGTGAAGTCAAGAGCTTGATGCCAGACATTGTCCTCTTTTGTTCTCCACCTTCTTTCTTGAGATAGGGCTGTTCCCTGACCCTGGACCTCACTAATTTGGCAATACTAATCGGACAGCAAGCCCGGGGATTCTCTGTTCTACATTCCCAGTGCTAGGATTGTAGGTCCTTGCCTTCCCTCCCAGCCTTTGATGTAGATCTGAACTCAGACCCTCCTGCTGGCTTAGCAAACACGTTGGCAGCTGAGCCATCTTCCAAGTTCTTGTCCTTATATTCTTTGCATATAATACTGTTGTTCACTTCATTCCTGAATGTTAATTTTCTTTTCACTGCACGGACATATATTTGACGGTCTCCTTTAGCTCACATCCATGACCTTCATTTCTTACCTAGAGAACTGCAGTAGAGTTCTGAATGCTTTGACAGAAGCTTCACTTAACTCTTCACAATTTTCTTTATCATGTTGTTTCTCTGTTCAGCCTGCCACCTTTAGTGTCTTCTTATAGTCCATAAGGTTAATGGTGAGTACCTCAGTGTTTCAAATGAATCTTGATTCAAATTTCCTTGCCTAGTGTCTTGCTCCTGATCTATAATTCATTCCCCCTCTCTTTTCTTTTCTTTCTTCTCTTCTCTTCACCCTCCTCCTCACTCCTTTACTTCCCTTCACTTCTTTATCTAGTAGTATATCAGAAAGAATGTGCTCATCAGTCAGGCCTAGATAAATGTAAATACAGGGGAAAACCAATGTTAAAATATTTCTGTGTGTCGTGGTGAATTCTTTTGGGCTAAGAGTAGAATATTTCTTCTACATGTATAGGTGGGTTAGGTGTAGTAGAGAAGATTGGCTTGGATCCAAAGAGATATGATTTATTATATGTAAAGTATATAGCAAATTTTCTTTGGAAATTGCAAAGATAGTAGGTAAAGTAAAATTTTAAAGTTATTTTTGTTTCATCTCTGTGATGAATAAATCAAAATTTTGAGGCAGAAAGTGAATTTTCAGGTTCCATAACTATGTTATTTTATTTTGAAAAACACTCTTCATAGAGTGTGGACAGTTATTTGTTCCTTGTTTCTTTTCAGCCATGGGGTTGAGAATATATTTGCTCTTGTGTTTTAGCATAATTTCCTGAATTGCATTTTGATAGAGTTTTGGAGATGCAACCTTAAATCTTCAGCTTCCTGCCTTTCTTCTTCCTGTCAAATTATTGAAAAACAAAACTTTGCCCCGGGAGAGTAATACTCTTGCCAGATTTCTGAGGATTTTATTGAAAGAAGATTATATTCTCATGATCATTTCTTTCTCTAAAATATGCTTCTGGTAAATTCCTGGTGATTCCAATTGTTTTCTTATTTCCTCTCCCTGCTGCCTTCTCTCTCTCAGACTTTGGCCTCCCTGTGGAATCAAGCTCAGTTATTTTCTCCATCTTCCAAATTCCCATTTACAAATTGTGGGTACACCAGGGATGTTGACTGTAATCTGGAGTCACAGCAAGGAGACCCACCATCTTAATGTATCATCACATAGGATGATCTGTGTATACTGACCAATTCAAGTTTAATCTTGTGCTAAGCCTATCGACTAAATAGTTGTGTTTGCTAAATATTGGGAGAAAATACAAATATCTAATTTATGTTTCAGTGTTATGTCATTAAAAACAATTCTGCAGGTTTCACCGTCACAGAATATTATTCTGCAAGAGATATATTTTTAAATTTATTTGTATATTGCTGGCTATGTAATGAAAACACGATAATGTTCCTTTAGTTGTGATTAAAGATGGCTTTAATCAAAGAAATATGTTCACCAGTACAATAGTATTTAAAAAGGAAAAGTGAGGTAGACTGGTTTATTTACTTTTCAGTTCTTGCCTCACCATCTAGCTTTCAAGGAGAGATGCATTTGCCCATGGTTAAAGCACAGATAATTGGAATCAGATCAGTCATGACTCTTAAGTATGCCTTTTTTACTTCTTGGCTTTGGAAAACTATTCAGCAATTCTTAATATATGTTTGTATTACTAAAAAACACTATAAAGCTTGCTTCACGGAGATATTGTGAAAATACAAAGGGAATGAAAATCAAGAGATAAAATGCTTTATACAAAACCCATTACTTACAGCCACAGTCATAAAAAAAAGGTAGCTGATTGTAACGAATATCTAAATTGTTCCAGTATAATGAAAACTCAGGAGTCAGAAATTGAGATAAATACCTGATAAATCCAAGGACATCAGAGAGTGATTGGCTGACCCTCTCTCAATATTTTTCTTGAACTACTTCCCCCAAAGCCCTGGAAACCCTCCTTTCTCTCTTCCTGTCCTCTCTAGCAGACCTTCTCAGTCTTCCAGGACTCTATGGCTTATCCTGGTCAGCCAGTCACTGACTCTGTCCTTTGATTCAAAATGTCTTTATTGCCACAATGGAATGACTGTACTAGCAATTCTCCCCTACTATTTCCCCCTTTTTATCTAAATAAAAGGAAAGGCTTTAACTTTAACATAGTAAAACTATAGATAGTAAGAACAATTATCAAGTAAGAAATACATTCACAATATCCATTTTATTTGTATTGGGCAAATTCAGAGAAAATGCTCTATTATCTTTTCTATCTTGGTGAGTTCAAAGTTTTGTACCTGATTTACTTTCTATCATAACTAAGGAAAACTGTAACTATAATTAATTAATCTTCAATCCCATCAGAGACTCAAGAAGGATATATCACCTGAGTAAACAGGAAGTACAGAGCAAGTAACTTCCAAAACTAAAAAAATAAGTTCCTCTGCAACATTGGGCCATTCATCTTCAGCCAGTGGGTCTAAAATGTCTAACAAACCTTCTGTGAAGCAGGAATTTTGATGGACTATTCTACCCTGTCTTAGCAAAGCTCAGCAGTTGTCTTCTTTTGTGTCATACCTGTCCAATTTGGACAGCATACAATCAGCAGTCAATGCAAGGGCAGTTTCTTTGGCCAGTGGCTAACTTTGCCACAAATAAAAGCAAATTTCATATGGAAGTTTTTTAATGCCCATCATCCTCTTTTGGAGTAAATTGGTGCTGCCAGCAGCAGACATGTCTCACTGTCATGAAAAGCCCAATGTTTCAAAACATTAAAATGCCATATTCTGTGTGTATCTGAAGTGTTTGAAGACCATCTGTCTAGTTAAAATATGTCTATGATTGACCTTGAAAATATACCTAACATGACTATAAGTTTGATTGTTATAGATAACTAACTACTAACCCGTATTTTTTTGTTACCCTAAGTAGCTTTCAAGGACTAGTACCTTGCATTAATTTTTAAATGAGCTGCATAGGTACAGTTCCTTAAACAAGAAATAGAAGCACATAGTGTAACAAAAGTAACCTTAAATTTGTACCAGAATATAAAAATCCATAACAGTGTAAAATATTTGAGACCAGTAGTTGCCTTTAGTTTGAAAGTAAATTCAATAGTCAACCCTTTTATCCTATAATTTCTATATCCCCCATTATCTTTTCAGAATGAGATCCCTGAATTTATTTACTTTTGCTTAGTTTTCTTCCTGACCATGACCAATAACAACTTGTGACCAACCCTCTTAACCAATAACAAACATCTATTGAAAGACATAATATCACCCCCTTCCCTCCTGTCATGTTCTTAAAATTACTTCCTATTGTTGGGAGAGATGGCATCTTTAGGGGACCTTGAAAAAATTGAGATTAAGATCAAGTTCTGGGAATGCTAGCTTTTGTCCAGTCTCAGTGTGATGAGAGAGTGCAAAGCTTATTTTAAGTTTTCACTGGCATAGTATTTGAAGCTGGGCCATCTTAGCTAACTGCTTTGAAGTTGTCCTGAGCAGTTTGTAGTTTAAAGCTGACCTTTGGATCTTGCTTGTCAGCTTAGCAGCATCATCACAATCCAGGTAGATTCATCATTGTGGGGCCCCAATGTCCTTTCGGAGATTTCAAAGGTCACTGTTAGGAATGGTCATGGTTCACTGCAGGAAATTTAAACATTTTAAATGTCATATACGGCAGATATTGGAGATGTTAAAGGATCGCCATCTATTAAATACATCCAGAGTACACAAACTTAGTTCCTAGTTACCTGCTTCAGACTCAAACCTGAAATCACATACAGGAAACTAAATTAAGCCCATTTCTAGAATCAGTTAGTACTCTATATGACCATTAATATAATGACAGAAGGTATATATATATGTACATATATATACCTTCTGTCAATATAATGACAAAGTTTTCATTCTGAGGTCAACACATCTTTGAAGTGTAGGGGATGATTCAATTTAGTAGTTTTTCCCCCATTATTCAGTGTCTTTTCACAGCTGTTATTCTTTTCTCATTGGCATTGAAAAATTTAAAGTTTTTAAGTGTAAAGTCTCTGAGGGTCCTTATTATCTTTTTCTGTTTATTAAGCATATCTTTTAAAGTATGATTAGATCTTTCTATAACTGATTGGTTTATAGGATTGTATAGTATACCTGTAATATGCCTTATATTGTAATATGCAAAAACTATTTCATTTTACTAGAGACATATGCTGGAGCATTATCAGCCTTAATTTGTACTGATATCCCCATAATGGTCATAACTTCTAGTAAATGTGTAATTACAGAATCTGCCAATCTGGATGCCAACATTTTGGTGAAATTATTGTTACATTTGTATCTGTGGCTACCAAACTTGGAATTTCAATGCCATTTACATATATTTTTAGCTTTGGTCTTTGATTATTTATACCAATTTACCAAAGTACTTGTTTTCTGATCTCCCCTGAACCTTTTGTTGTACCTATAGACGTTATTCTGTCTTTGGTCATATCCATGGAAGTGTGGTTTTTTTTTAACAACATGTATTTTTAATTGCCCTGTGGATTAAGTTTTTCCAACATTGACAGGTAATGATTGAGCCAAATTTGATATTGGGACCTGCACTAGCTCCCTTAGGGCGTTTCCCAATGGCAAAGAGTTACCTTGCCTGTCCCTTGTTGATCTGCACTCATTAGTTCAATGCCAGCCTTTGCCACACCTTCTGCATACTCCAGAAGGCAGGCTGGGGCCTTCTATTTGGATTATCTCTAGAAAAAAAAAACATTGTTCCAGAAACATTTTCCCTATAATCTCTTTTCAAATGACCTTGTTTACATAATTAAAAATTCTTACATTTTGATTTTTCTTAAAATTTCTAGAAATTACTTCTCCTATCATAGCAGCATTATAATCATGAGGCCAATATCAGCTGTATTTTGGATCCATTCATCCTTTATCCTTCAAAGATCTAATCACTCTTTTGCTTTCTGAATTAGTGTTTTCAAAAGCCAAAGATTCAAATAACATTTGTCTATCTTCTGAATTTGACATCATTCTATTTACAAACTGAAGTTAATATTCATAAAAAATCAGTGAAGACTTCTTTTGGGCCTTGTCTCTGCTTTTAAGAGAGTATCTCCTGAAGTTAAATAATAATACAGTCCACATATTTGTCAGACTTTCTAGAGAAACTGAACCGATATAATGATTGTTTATTGAAAAGGGAAATTTTTTAGATTTGCTTACACAGTATGATCTGGGTAGTACAAAAGTGTCTGTCTGCACAATAGTATATCCAAGAATATGAGAGCTGCTCAGTTCGTGAGGGTGAATGTCTTGGTGGTCAGTCTCAGTCTGGTGTTGAAGGCTTGGACCCTCCTGGAGAGCTCCTCTCTTCATGCGCATT
This sequence comes from Microtus ochrogaster, assembly GCF_000317375.1. Taxonomy (NCBI): domain Eukaryota; kingdom Metazoa; phylum Chordata; class Mammalia; order Rodentia; family Cricetidae; genus Microtus; species Microtus ochrogaster. The sequence continues at coordinate 7,940,237 of NW_004949101.1, read as the reverse complement.
GAAAGACAAAAAAGCCTATGTGCATTGCCCAAATATCCACCCACTGTGGAACCTTCACCATTATCCTTCAGGCCTATTCTAGTTAAGGACTGTGATGCTGCAACTGTCCACTTCTGGCTGGTGTGTGCATAGCATGCAGGACCATCTGTAAACCATTCCTTGGTCTTCTTCAACTCAGTTGTCTGATCATAGAGCACAGCCTATGCGGTAATAGATGTATGCTTAGGGACAGAAGGAACAATAGTGGGAACAGGAATCACAAGCAGTTTGGTAGCTTCCTCATGAGCTTACTTGTGCCTTCAGTAGCTGCACTTGCCTGAGTGTGTATGTGCCACTCCCATTTGATACTGGCTTGCTGGTCTGCACATCTAGCTTGTTGGCTTGTTGGATCAGAAAATACCCAGCTTATGATGGGAAGCCCAGCTGGCATGGTAACTTAGCAGCCCATTGTCAGGTATTCAGTTTTCACTAAAGCCCCATCACAAGCTAAAAGCTGTCTCTCAAACAGAAAATAGTTATCTTCAGACAATAGCAGGGTCTTGATTCAGAATCACCAGATTCCCTATTGTAATTTAGCTATGGAGGCCTATCAGAGGCTCCAAACAGCACTTTTGTTTCCCACTTCCACAGTAAATACCATTGGGAAGCTCTGTCTTAGGGCCTAAGAGGCAAAGCAGCCTGCACAGGAGCCTGGATCTGTTGAAGAACTGTTTCCTCAGAACTGGTATCTTTCCAAGTCATTTGTTCTGGACCAGACTAACTAAGCCAAGTGAGGAGTGTACTGCTTCCAGAATCCAATAGGCTCACTGTGCACCGTGCTTCTTTCTTGGTAGGAAAGGCCAAGCATAGACACTTAATATTTTACCTTATAAAAATGACCTCAACATGTTGACACCACTGAACTGCTAGAAATTTCACTGATGTAGAAGAAGGCTCTTGAATTTTAGGCTGATTTATTTCCCATCCTGTGATATGAAATGAGTCCATAGTGGCTGTTACATTTGGTTCAATCAGCATGAAATGTCATTGATTTAATGGTCTGTTATGAAACCTTATGGAAGAAAAAAGTGGTCAAGATTCCTGTGAACCAAGTGTTGACACAGGACTGGAGAATTAATATATATAGGTATGGGATAGAACTGTAAAGGTGTTCCGCTGTCCTTGCCAGTTGAAAGCAAAATACTTACTGGTCCTTATGGAAGCACGTGTGAAATCAACAGCTGCATACTAGGTCTCAGCAAACATGCCAGTCTGTTCAGAAGGAAACCACATCTAGTGTAACAGTGGCAATTGGAGTTACTACTTGATTACATTTTTAAACTGTCACCGTCCATGAAACATTGTCTTCTGCACAGGCTTAAAATCAGAATTATAGGAGTATGGGATGGGAATAGCCACCCATGCATATTTTGAATCTGCTGTTTTCTGTAATACTTCTAGAGAAGTGAAGCTGATTTGGGTTCATTGTTTTCTCTGGTAGAGCAACTCTAGTGGTTGTCCTCTCTAACAAGAATAATTCTCACTCCACAGATCAGAGAGTCAATGTGGGGATTCTGCCAATTCTTAAGTCTAACTATCCAAATTTTACATTCTGAGACTGGGAAAATAAACCACAGGATGAGTTCAGGGACCCACCAGGCCAACTGTGAATCAGATTTCAGCTAAAACTTATCGATCATCTGACTCCATAAGCCCATATTTGAACCAAAGAGTCGTAATTCTCTCTGGAGTCACCCTGAATCAATACCATTCCAGAACCATTATGTAGTGCCCCCCCCCACAAGCTTTCTTATTTCCTTTACTCCAATGAACAGTTATACTGGTAAAAAAGAACATACATTGTACTGAGGAGCAGTACTTTGGGGAAGGAAAACTTTTTTCTGGTCCTCCCTCAAGGGGACCTACTTTCCCATTCTTTCGAGGAGTTCTCGGTCTGGCTCAAGTCTGCAAATGACATGGAGGGCCATAATTCTCCGTTGTTATATTTCCAGGTAGCCTTTCATGTATTTGTTTTGGAATTGTGTGTAACAGGATCTTCACTTGTAAGAATTTTAAGAAACTTCAAATAGGAAAAGCAAGGTAGATTTCATTGCATTTTACAGAAGCGTACATTAACCTGGACAATAGGCAAAATGGTCAGTGCATCATTTGATGCAGATCAGTGTTTTATTTTATTTTTTAATTAATTAATTAATTAATTTATTAAAGATTTCTGTCTCTTCCCCGCCACCGCCTCCAATTTCCCTCCCCCTCCCAGAATCAAGTCCCCCTCCCTCGTCAGCCCAAAGAGCAATCAGGGATAAAACCGGCCTCGCTGAACATAGCGGACAATGAGGACTACTGAGAACCCAAGAACAATGACAATGGGTTTTTGATCCTACTGCACATACTGGCTTTGTGGGAGCCTAGGCAGTTTGGATGCTTACCTTACTAGACCTGGATGGAGGTGGGTGGTTCTTGGACTTCCCACAGGTCAGGAACCTGTTTCTTAGGCCTGGAATGGCTCACCAGTAAGTATGTCAGTAAAACTCTCTCTCTCTCTCTCTCTCTCTCTCTCTCTCTCTCTCTCTCTCTCTCTCTCTCACACACACACACACACACACATATATATTTATATTGATATAATCAAATGAATTCATCTATATTTACCCCCATAAGATAACATAGCATGTACTTTCCTTTATATATTTGTTTAAGATTTGTCACTAATTTCCAAGGGAATATGACCCTGGTAATCTTATGGGGATCCTGAAAAAAATTAGAATTATGGTTAAATCCTGGCTATAGTTGTCTATGAGACTGTATCATCTCAATCAATTGTCTTGAGGCTGTTTTAGACGTTGGATCAAACCATATTAGCCAGGAAGCTCTTCATCTTGAAACAAAAACAGAATTTCTTTTCCAAAGAAGCATATCCTTAGACCCATTTTTTTTATTGAGTAAAAAAAATTTTCCGCCTCCTCCCAGCCTCCCACTCCTCCCACCCTCCCCCCACTCCTCTCCCCCTCCCTCTC
>NW_004949101.1:7935965-7936896 GCF_000317375.1 Microtus ochrogaster | reverse complement strand
ACTTTGGGAGCTCAGTCCAGTGTTCCAGTGTGGGTCTCTGTCTCTATCTCCATCCATCGCCAGATGAAGGTTCTTTATTTGTGGCTAGAAACCTCAATTTTTATGTCCCCATTTTTATGTATTATTCCTTGAACTCCAATTACGTTACACAAGGGAATGTACTTCTGTATTGTTAGAAGCAGGATCTTTTCTTTGGCTCTCTGGCTTTCCATTCTCTACTCTTGATCTCTTTATATGATGTCTCTTGCATATTATAAAATAGCAAGGAGATCTTATCAAGGTCTTGTAATTTGTAGCCAGAATTATGAGAAATAGACTTCTATTTAAGTTACAGAGGCTCAGACACACAATTATAGCAGAATAAGAGGGTCTGAGTTGGAAATGAAGTTTTCTACGAACAAGCTTTGCACTGACGTGGATTACTGCTATTGAATAGTTTCCCCAGGGGCGCTGGAGCAAAGTCTCAGTAGTTAGGAGCTCTTGATGCTCTTTCAGAAGACCCTGGTTCAATTCCTAATGCCTTCATTCATCTGTAACTCCTTCTAGGATATCCCACATCCTCTTCTGACTTCCACAGGCACTGCATACACATGGTACATAAACATACATGCAGGCAAAAGTCCCATACACATACAATTTTTAAAAAGGAAGAAAAGTTTACCCAGTTATTTCTCTTCATTATTTGTAACTTATGTGGAACTGCTATTTTTGTGACCACAGAACTGGATGCTATTTGTTTTGCTTTCTCAGCTGAATAGAATTATACTCATTTGACTATTTGCTTACTTAATTTTTCTGAAATAAGTCTACAGTTTATATGCATAGAAGAGGAAAATTTGAGACATTTTGAAATAAAGGCTTTAGTTCATATAAAATTTAGGCTCCATAAATAGCAGTGAAGGAAGGCTGCACATCAATAGCATAGCTACTC
>NW_004949101.1:7929912-7935845 GCF_000317375.1 Microtus ochrogaster | reverse complement strand
AGACCAGGCTGGTCTCGAACTCACAGAGATCCGCCTGCCTCTGCCTCCCAAGTGCTGGGATTAAAGGAGTGCGCCACCATCGCCCGGCTAGCATGGCTACTCTTGCATTTTCAGAGTAACTTACTAAACTTAACTTTGAATTAGTAAAGAGTTTTTATATGAAGTATTGTTATTTGTAGCTTCAATTTGGTGCTGTTTTGATGCCAGTGATGGATGCAGTTTCGTATTATTCAAGGAACATTTTGGACATTTTGAAGAAAGGAAGGTGTTTTCACTGTTATCTAGTTTAGTTTTCTATTTGTAGGAATACAACTTTATAATAAGGACAGATCTGAATGTTTTATTTTGGCAGTCTATCAGTACAAAAGCAAGGATCTTTCCAGTATCCATGTCATTTTTACAGCTCTGAAGAAACACTATAGTATGTGACATCATCATCTTCTTCTGACCTTTAGGTGAGCTTTGATTTGCTTTGCTAACTTTAAATTTTATGACATACTACATTTTTGTTTTATTCTAATTTCAACCAGAGGTACATTAAAAACAGAACAAATCCTCAGGGAATTTTGTTTAAATAAATGTATAAGTAGAAGGATGTTGACTAGGCCAGCTACCACCTACCCCACATACACAGCTTATTAATGTGAAATCAGTCACTGGAGTTGCCATGAACTTAGTGCTTAATGAACAGGTGGAGGAAGAGAATGAATCCCAGTCCAAAGTGGATCTGACAGCTTATCAGGCCATTGCACTGATCGCTAATCCATTTCATTTGGCAACTCAATTTATCACACAGTTAGAGTTTTCATCCCATGGGTTTCCAGGTGGAAATTAATTCAGAAACATGTCTGGCACTGCTGGGTTGAAGAGCCTATGCTAAGCATCGTAAGGGCACTTAGAAATAACTATTTTCAATGTATAAACCAGGCTTCTCTTCTGATTTTACTTGTGTCAATCTAATTATCCTCTAAAATTATCTGAATGTGGCTATTATTTGGTGGTGTAATTATGACACTGAACTACATTTTATTTGTTAATGTAAGGAATTTTACTTAATAATTTCTTAATTTTAATTTCATTGCTGAGATAACTTCAGATTCTATCAGATGGTCTTGTGACTTTAGTTCTGTCTTGGAATATAAAGAAATTAGTGGTCTGGAACACATTTTGTGTCATCCATAGTAAGAAATAATGAATTGGAGGAAGTTCCCTAAAACTAATAACTTTATATCTTCAGAGTGTTTACAAATTTTCCAAGTAGGCTCATTATTTTACTTAAAAAAAAACACATGTCAATTCAGCCTACAAAATGGGAAAAGATCTTTACCAACCTCATGTAAGACAGAGGTCTGATCTCCATATATACAAAGAACTCAAGAAATTGGTTAGCAAAAGAACAAATAATCCAATAAACCAACAGAGTACAGACCTAAACAGAGAACTCTCCACAGAGGAATCTAAAATGGCTGAAAGACACTTAAGGAAATGCTCAACATCCTTAGACATCAGAGAAATGCAATCAAAACAACTCTGAGATTCCATCTTATACCTGTAAAAATTGCTAAAATCAAAAACACTGATGACAGCTTATAATGTGGGAGTGTCATATATCAATCTGTTGATTTCATTGGTTAAGTAATAAAGAAACTGCTTGGCTGGCCCTCATAGGTTAAAACATAGGTGGGAGGAGTAAACAGAACAGAATGCTGGGAGGAAGAGGAAGTGAGCTCAGACTGACAGTTCTGCTCTCTGGAGCAGAGATGCCATGCTGCCCGCTCCCGGGCAGACACATGCGATGAAGCTCCGACCTGGGATGGACGTAGGCTAGAATCTCCTTGGTAAGCCACCTCGTGGGCTATACTAGAAATGGGTTAGTCCAGGTGCGAGAGTTAGCCGAGAAGAGGCTAGACAGAAATGGGCCAAGCAGTGTTTAAATGAATACAGTTTGTGTGTTGTTATTTTGGGCGTAAGCTAGCCAGGCGGCCAGGGTGCTGGGGACACAGCCCCGCCCCTCCCTATTACTACAAGCTTATGCTGGAGAGATTGTGGGGGTAAAGGGAACATTTCTGCATTGCTGGTGGGAGTGTAAGCTGGTACAGTCCCTTTGGATGTCAGTGTGGTGATTTCTTAGAAAATTAGGAAACAACCTTCCTCAAGACTCAGCAATACCATTTTTGGGTATATATCCAAAGGATGCTTAATTGTGTCACAAGGACATGTGCTCAACTATGTTCATAGCAGCATTGTTTGTCATAGCCAGAACCTGGAAACAACCTAAATGCCCCTTGATCAAAGAATGGATAAGAAAAATGTGATCCATTAACACAATGGAGTACTACACAGCAGAAAAAATAACAACATCTTGAAATTTGCAGACAAGTGAATAGAGCTAGAAAACATCATTTTTAGTGAGATAACCCAGACCCAGGAAGACAATTATCATATGTACTCACTTATAAGGGGTTTTAAAACAGAAAGCAAAGAAAACCAACCTACAAATCACAATCCCAGAGAGCATAGGCAACAGTGAGGACCCTAAGAGAGACATACATAGATCTAATCAACATGGGAAGTAGAAAAAGCAAGATTTTCTGAGTAAATTGGGAGCATGGGGACCTTATGAGAGGGTTGAATGGGAGGGGGAGGCATGGATGGAAGCAGAGAAAAATATAGAGGTCAATAAAAATCAATTAAAAAACACATCAATTAAAGTAGTTCTCTGGAAATCTTTTTTTCTGCCATTTAGCTTATATTCTGGTTTTAGAATTCACAAAGATGAGTTTCATTAAATGGTCTTAGCTTAGGCCTGACTCTGTTTAAAAAACCTCAAAATCAGAAACATACTTTCTTTACTTTTCGAAGACTTGATTTATAGTGCATAGGAAGTTAAATTGAATATTGATCCTTGAAAAGCAAATGTGTCCTGTAAAAATGACAGAACAGAAGAAGAAGGTAGAGTGACTGATGTCAAAGCCTGGGGCTTGGCCCCTCCCCTTATGTCATTTTCTCTGTGCACCTGCAGCTCGGAGAGGGTGTCAGGGGTGAAGTGTGAGGGGAGATTACTTGCACACTGACATGATGTGTTACATTTTATAAGACTGTAGAAAGCTGCTGGTAATAAATCACTTCTAAGAAGAAATTTGAGAAATGAGGAATGGGGTACAAGATCAATAAGATCTATGCTATAACTCCAGGAAAGGACATGAGGGGATTTTTACAATTTCTCAAATCCTGAAGCATTTTCAAAAAGAGTTAAAAGTCATTGAAAAATAATCAAGAAGACAGAAACCCTCAAAGAAGCATGATGCTGTCATTGATTAAAAATGTCAGCCAAATTGCGGCTATGATTCTTATGACCAAGTTTATTAAAGTAATAATATCTCCATAATCTAGAGGGGCTCAGGGGCGAATCATCCTGTCATCATTTCCAAGTCCCCTCAGATTCTTTGGCAGCTTCCCCCAGACCATAGTATCAACCTGAAACCTATCACTGAGGAACTTGGGCTTTCATATTTACTTTCAAGGACAGTGGTCACTGAGTCCAGTGCTAGTCCTTGGGAGCTGAGTCAAAAGGAAAACTGTGTAAGTACTACAAGAGCATGAACTATATAAGAGTTTGATATGCCTAGAATCAGAGGCTGCTGCCACTGCGGGGTATAAGAATGATGATTGTATAAATAAAGGGGGGGGATCTTTCAAATAGAGTCATTGTACTTCATACCATATTAAAATAAACTACAGACTACAACTTTTTAGTAATTGGTTGAGCATCCCACTTATATGATACTCTCCCTGACCAAGCAGAGCACAGAAATAGGATCTGGCTTTGTATTCTTCTTTGTTGAGCTTTTGTTTTCTCAATTAACTTTTAGCCCAGAAGAAGCCCAGAAGTTTTGATATGAAAACTATTAGTGGCATCTCACTGAAAAAGCAACCTATTCAGCAGTTATTTGGTTTTGATTTAATTGGAAATAGTTTCAGAAGTTTAATAGTGAAATTAGGATTTAATTATATATTTTCAGTGCTATATTATTTGTTCCCACATAGTAAGAATTTAGAGGAAGAAAAGACCAAGAGAAAAAGTTAAAAATAAAATACACATATTTCAGTGATCCTGAATTTTCCATCAAGCCTTATTCCTCAGGAATAGACAGGCTTCCCTGGGAGTGAGCCGATAGTAGGTATAGTATGTATAGATACCAATATTTATAGATACCTGATCCCTGTATGGAGGGATCGACCAGAATGTTTTCCTTGTTGTTGATGATAAAATCTGAGAATTAGTAGGGTTTGATTAGATAGCCTGGCAAGATAGCTGCTTGGTAGCATGGCAGGTTTTGTCCCTGACAGACTTTAGTTTTCTAATTTTTTCATGCTGAGGCCCCCATCTATAAAAGTGAACAGTTAATTTAGAGGATTTTGTCTTCTCCACTATTATAAAAGTGCTGTCAGCCAAACAACATATTTATTCATCTCTCTCTATGGTGAGTTTTCAAATCTAGACTCCTCTGAGTGCAGGGGCTATGCTGCCCTTTTAGAAATCCCAATGCATGCATTGTGACCCACATTTGGTACTTTAAGAGGTACTTGTGGAATTAGTGAATAAATTGTTTCCAGTAATCAGGTCTTTTGATTAAAATGGTACTAAGCAGAATCAGGCAAAGAAGATGATCTACTTTTTTATTAGTTTAACAGAGCTCTCCAATTTTGCATATTTGTTTATTTTTATTGCATTTATTTAGTGTGAATGTGTGTGAACACGTGTGTATATGTGTATAGGTGCATATGTGGCTTGCAGAGTTAGTTCTCCTTTCTAATACTATGTGGGTGCTGGGGAGTGAACTCACACTGTTAGGTTTTGTGACAAATTCCTTTACTCTTTGAGTCACTTCATTGGTCCTAATTTATCATCCCTTTTGTTTTTGGGATGAGGTCTCATTATATAGTGTGTACTGGCCTTTTGCTCCTGAGTTCTGGGATTATGGGAATGTGCTACCTTCCAAGCTGTTTGATCATTTATCATAGTAACATTTTCCATTTTTTTTAAGACAGCGTTTATCTGTAGCTTTGGAGCCTGTCCTGGAACTAGTTCTGTAGTCCAAGCTGGCCTCGAACTCATAGATATCTGCCTGCTTCTGCTTCCCGAGTGCTGCGATTAAAGGTGTACACCACCATCGCCTGGCCACTTTCTATTTTTATTTAATTTTTTGTAGCACGATTAATATTATAAACATAATAAAAAGGGAAAGATTATTGATTACCTTCTATCATGTATCTTTAAGCAATTGTATTATTTGCATTTCTATGATTAAAGATAAGACCTGATTTATTTTGCCAAGTTTTTACTTAGCATCAACATTTTTTCATATAGTTTTATCCAGCTCATAATCACAATTTTAAGTAGCTAATAGTGTATTTTTTGATTCTCCTTTCCCCAACACCTTACTTTAGTTCTATAGTAAATTATTATTTGGCTTTCATGTCTCTGCATAGCTTGCCAAACATCCCTCATTTCTGTTGAGTTTTATGATCTAGTGCTTTGCATATACATATGCTACATAATCCTTGAATTTTATGAACATTATGACAAATGAAGTACATCTGAGCATGGATTATACAACCCTGTATCCTGATCCCTGAATCTCTGACAGTCGTATAATAGGCAGTATGTTTGGAGGGGGTAGATATCATTCTGAGGTCTAGGGACTGAAGGACAGATGAGGTTTGCTCTCTGGGTTTAATATTTAAAACAGCGGTGCAAACACTGCTGGTTGTAGATATCATGCTCCCTCTGCCTTCCCTAATTCCCCCACCCCAGCCATGTTTTTAGTTGCTCTCTCTCTCTGTCTCTCTCTCTCTGTCTCTCTCTCTCTGTCTGTCTCTGTCTCTGTCTGTCTCTGTCTCTGTCTCTGTCTCTCTCTCTCTCTCTCTCT
>NW_004949101.1:7914053-7929812 GCF_000317375.1 Microtus ochrogaster | reverse complement strand
TCTCTCTCTCTCTCTCTCTCTCTCTCTCTCTCTCTCTCTCTCTCTCTCTCTCTCTCTCTCTCTCTCTAGCTCAGGCTATCCTGGAACTCACTCTTGCTTTGGCCTCCTGAATACTATGGTCAGAGGTGTGTGCTACCACATCTAGCTCAAACTCCTTTTTAGTTGTCCCAGCACATGATCGGGCTTGGTAGCAGGTACCTTTGTATTCTGAGCCATTTCACCAGATCCCTTTTTATTAGTTTGAGACAAAGTTTTCTTATGTAGACTAAGCTGGTCTTGAATTCACAACCCTTTGCCTTAGTCTTGTGCATGCTGAGATTATAGTCATGCGCAGAATGCCCACCCATATTCTTCTGTTTTATATAAATGAGTCTGCTGATCTTTTATTAGTTTCTAGAATTTTCTTAAATTAATTTTTTTTTTAAGATGGGGTTTTAGTCTGTAGCCCAGACTATAGAGGAACACACTATGTAGTTCAAGCTGACCTCAAACTGGTGGCGATCCTATTGCTCCAGCCTCCTGAGTCCTGGATTCCAGGTGTGAGCCCCTCCTTCAGATTTTAGAATGCAGATGACAGGGCCCTAATGTGTAGGACTCTGAAGATACGAGTGTGTGGCCCAAGAATATGGCTGTTGGGATGATATCACTTTGCAACATGGACCCTGGCTCTGCCACTGCTTAGATAAGGAGAAATAGAAAACAGTTTTTCTTTGGAGAAATTTAGGATTTCCGGCTCACTAAAGTTCCCCTTCTGACATGTGAATGGAAAGGAGCACTTGTGGACGTTAGCACGCTGCCATCACTCTGCCTTCACCAGGACACCCAGTGAGAAAGCGGTTCTCCAGGCTTTCTGTTTTATTCTACTCTTCTTCCAAATTCTCTGGATGACAAAGCCACTACTGGTCTGAGCTAAAGTGGATTCCTGTAAGAGGCGACTAGGAAAGAATACATTTTCAGTTTTTCATCCATCGGTTCGATATCAGACTCAAAAGCACTGTTACAACTGCTTGTTATAACTCCATGTTAGTGATCATGGTTGATGCTTCATGTAGTTCTGTAACATTCCAGACTGATGTTAAAAAAAAAAACCCTTAAACAATGGAATCCTTGTAATGATGGATCAGTTGTTCTTTCAACGTATAAATGTTAAGGACCTGCTGCGTGCCTCGCTAGCTTTGCCGCTCATTTGGTCCTTTATGTTAAGAAAATCTTCAGTGTTAGAATTGAAAGTGTATCTATTCATTTTCCTCGCTTGGCTTAAAAAGGAGCCTTGCATTCTAGATAAGTAAAAACTAGCAGTTCTGATGAATTTGAGACATTATTTTGATTTTAATGATATAAATGTATGATATATTGTTCAAATATGGCATCATTTCTATTAGAGCTTAATATCAGCATGGAGATAGTGTAAAAATGAGAAAACTCTAATTATAATCCTGTCAAGAGCATGTAGTCATTATGTATAGATTAGCAAGTTAAATGATTCTGTCATATGGTGTCATAATTTTAAACACTGAAAGGAACTGAAAGGTAACCAAGGGCAGACGCTTGATGTAATAGACTGGGAACTAGCCCTAGAGTATAGAAGTAGTGGACTCAGTAACACATAGTCCATATTTGGCAGAACCTCAGGCCTGCTGACCCTTCAAATGTTCTGAATTCTGTTCTGTGGTAATTCTGCAGGAATGTGATGTGACTTTCACAATAAGAAATTGAAACCATTGGTGAACCTTTTATCTTTTGAAGTCTATGACTTTATGGTAACTAGAAACTTAAATCACAGCATTATATTTTGTTTAAGTTGGAATGTTTGAAAACCTTGAAAATGTGCTGTTACTGAGTAACTTTGGCTTGCTACTGCAAATAGAAAGGATGTAAGTTTGCAGATACTTTTCATTCTGCTAACTAATAGGTTTTCTATAATGCGATTATAGGTTTCTCCACCAATGCAGTAAGCCAGATCAGGCCTAATTAAAAGAGTAAAAGAACAGGTTTATTTGAGCAAAGCAACTTCCAGGTGAGCTCTCCAGTCCCACAAATGGTGCTGAAGAAGTCACACAGCCTAACTAAAGTAGGGAGCTTATGTCCCCTGTATGTGATGGGTGATGACATGTCTGTCCTTCAGAAACTAGGTTTGTGCCCAAGTATGGTCAAAAGTTGATTACGTTAGGCAGGGTCTGGGCTGCCAGTAACTGCAGGGGAGAGGCCACAGCTGCTAAGAATGTGGAACTGGGTTCTTGGCACCTTTTCTTTGTTGGTGATTCTCTGCAAGGGTGGGGTTTGGAGAGAGAGGAGTGGGGCTTTTTTAATCAAACATGAGTGAGATGGAGGTTCCAGCTGAACACTGAGCACTAACCCTCTCCCCTGGTGCAGAGGAACTGAGTGTAGGCTTTGTGTTTGCTTGTGTAGTCATACTTTGTTTGTCCTTTAACTTGCCTGGAGATCAGAGTGCAGAGCTAAGCCATAAGAGGCCAGGTGGTAGGTAGCTGCTCACATCTTTCATCCTATGATTTAGGAGCCCCATGCCTTTAATCCCAGCACTAGGTAGGTAGAGACAGGAAGGGATATGACTGGGCAGAAAGAGGAATATAAGGTGAGAGGAGACAGGACCTCATTGCAGTCTCAGGATGCAGTTTGAGGAGACAGTCTGAGGACAGGAGCACCCCTTTGGTCTGAGCGTTGGTAGAGGTAAAAGGTCTCTCTAGTGGCTGACTGCACTGCTTCTCTGATCCGTCAGCTTTCACCTCCTAATATCTGACTCCAGGTTTTATTCATTAAGACCAATTAGAATCTGCTGCATGAGACAGATGTTCTACCCCCATGCTACATTCTTAGCCTCCCACAAATGCTTTGGAAGAGACATTAATATCTTTTAATAAAGAAGTATGGATCTTTTAGTTGTATCATCTTAGTTGTTAAATTGCTTTAATTTTATGTTTTAAGTATATACTTGTATTTTTCACTTCTTTTACATTGAAAATCTGCAAATGGTATCACAATTACTTCAATTACTGCCTGTCAAAGTTTAATTTCATTGTAATTCAGGGACATGAATGAATCCTTTCCCCCTTTCATTTCTCTCTGTTGTATAACTGACATATTTTCTATGATATAAATATTGTTTCTTAGACCATTTTGGATTAATCTGTCTTCAGTAACTTGAGAAGGTTATATCTCTCTTGTTTTTGTCTACTTTTAGAAAATTTGCAAGTGATTTAACTATGTTCATGCTCGCAATTACAGTAGTATTTTGCATTTGGCTTATTTGTGTTTCTTTCATTTAACTATCTAGTGAAAACAACGTATCTGCTCTAACTCTCGGGTTTCTCTTATTTAACATGGAGACAGAAAGAGTCTTAGAGCTGGTGTTCAGATCAAGTCTGACCAACCAGTTACCTAAGGCACAGGCTTTATGAACAGTGGCTGTAGAGATACTGTTCCTAGTAAAAGCTTAAAGAGGGGTTTTGAAACATTATTTTTGGTGCCTTCCATCCCATCCAGCCCATTTACCTGCCCCCATCAATCTTCAGTCCTTTTTTCTTATTCCAAAGATATGAGACTACCTCACTGGAAGAGATCTCTTCCAAGGTCTTCAGAGGTGAACCTCTTAGAGAATGTTTGTTTCCTCCTGTAAAAAAAAACCTGAGGTGAGCTGTTCATCTGTGAAGGATGCTAGGACACATATTGGGATTTTCCCTTCTGGCACTTTCTTGGATCCTGGGAGTAGCACAATCTTGGGCAGAACAAATGCATAGGTGGTATTTATGTAGAAATTATGTACAACTATTTAATAATTCAATCTGTTCACTTCACCTCTGTCATTTCAGCTTGTCCATCTTAGGTTCTTGAAGTGGCAGCTCCTATGTGATTTTGGCAATGATCTCTCTTTCCTAGCTCAGCTTTTCTTGATCAAAGAAACTTCACCATTGCTAGTGCTCCAGCATCCTTGACACCAGCTGCATGCTCCGTGTCACTGTCATCACCTCTTACAGCTGGGCAATATTTCACTTTCCTCAGATGCCATTCTACTGGAAGTTTTCTAAAGCAGTAGGATTAAAAAAAAAACAAACAAGCATCTGAATCTAAAGGTTTCAAGAAGTAATCATCAGTGGTTAAGATGGTCACATCTCCAGCGCTGACTGCGTTACAGTCTGGTCAGTGGTGGTGGGGATTTGTGGCAGGTCTATGGTTAAGCCAAGGGAGGGAAAAGGGGGAGATGAGGAAGAAAAGGAAGTTGTAAAGAGGACCTTTTCTTAGTTTGCTTCTATTGTTGTGATTGACACCATAACCAAAACCATTTTGGGGAAGAAAGGAATTGTTTCAGCTTACAGTTTATGGTCCATCATGAGGGGAAATCAGGGTGGGAACTCAAGCAGGAGGCAGAAACTGCAGTGGAGGTCAGTTAGAACCATTGCTTACTGGTTCATTCCTCATGACTTTCTCAGTCTGCTTTCTTATGCTTCAAGGACCCCTTGCAAAGGGTGGCATCACCCATAGTGAGCTGGGTCCTACCATATCAATCATTAATCAAGAAACTGCCCCCACAGGCCAGTCTTATTGAGGCATTTTCTCTGTTGAGATTTCCTTTTCCCAGGTGGCCTTAGCTTGCGTCAAGTTGGAGAAAACCTAAACCAGCACAGCTGTACAGCCGGAGAAACAAAATGCTGTCTGCGGCTGGCAGTGGTAAATTTGCCTCGAATTTGTTACAGATTAGCAGTGGCCTTAGGGATGCATACATTTCTACAGTGTGGCATTTAAGACAACTTCTCCCTTCCTGTAGAACTTTAATTTTCTTTCTTACTTATTACTTCTACACTTATATAATTTTGAGAGAAAACAAGAGATAAGTGGTAGTTACGTTTTTTGTTGGTTTGTTTTCTTTTTGTTTTGTATCTTGCTTTTGTTTTTCCAGAACACAAACAACAATCCTTAGAGAATTATCTTTTTCTACTCTTTGTACAAATTGAACATAAATTTCATTTGAGGCCTTCTGCATATATAACTGAAATATGGCCACCACAGAACATTTTATTGAATGTTTCTTGGGCTGAGTATCAAACTGTTTTTGCACTTGTTTTTTTAATTAATTGAATTGTAAGTTCATTACTTTATGGCACGGCCATTTTTAGAAGTAATATGTAGTAAAGTTATTTCCTATTCTATTACTCATTCATGAAGACCAAGCATCCACTGGGGATATAATTAGTTAATGTGCTCCTCTTTTACTACTTATGTCTTATATTTCAGCATTAGTTCTATTGACTTACTCAAAAATCTCTATTCTTATTCTTGTTCCTATGTTTTCATATTTAAAAATTCCATTGACCAATTATTGAATGTTAGGAATGTTTTTTTTGTGAGCCTTAGAACTAAAAAATTGTGTGTGTGTGTGTGTGTATTATACTCACACCATAATCAGATATAATTTGATACTTCTGCATATACACTAGGGTAATGAAGGGGATTGGTGGTAGAATAGTAAGTGCTGGGGTAAAACAACAACAACAACAAACAAAATAATTGACATATTTTAGCTGAAAAGTGATGTTATTATGGATGTGAGACTGTTACTATATGAACACCATTCAACTGGGTCACTGACATCTAGCAAGAGGTAGGTTTCCTTATCTTAGTAGAGATGGCTCAAATTGGGCCAGAAGAAAGCAGTAAATGTAGGTGGCACAAACAAAGGGGAAAGATTTTACTCTGAGTCTTAAATCAGGAACTTACATTTACAGTTAGTTAAGTCATGTATTCTTACTATTTTGATAGCCTAAAATGAAATAATGCTATTTTTGAAGTTCATGACTAATGCATTAGCAGGGGTTCTTAGCTGTTTCCCTATAGAGAGTACAATGGTCTATGTTGTGCATTTTCATGTTAGCCAAATAGGAAAAAATGGATACATCAAGTTTGGAGATGATTATAGATACTTTAGGTGAGTAGAACATTCTTTCTTTACAATTTTATTTAGTTTCAGTTATGTGTATTCCTACTGGTCTTAATGTGCAGCACTTGTATGCAGGTGCCTGCAGAGGCCAGAAGAGGACATTAGGTTCTCTGGAACTATTGGCCATGAGCCACTAAATATGGGTTCTTTTCAAGAGCAGCAAGTGCTCTTAGCTGCTGTGCCGTTTCTCTAGCCCCAAGCAGAATCTTATTAATGTAAAGTTCTCTTTAAATAACTAAATGTTTAAATTTTATCTTCAAAATCTGTAAATATGGGAACCTTGAAAAAATGTGACAGTTTTAATGTTTCCATATTAGTATTTATGGCTTACTTCAAATGTATACTGTTTCTTTGGGCAGGGCATAAGAGTTGCTTTCTTAAGCATATATATGGCTTTTAAAATCTAAGCAGAGACACATTGGAGATGAAACTTTTAAAAATTTTTCTTGTTTAAAATAAACACATTTTAGGATCTTCTTATTTTAGAAATCAGTCAAATAGCAAAAGTACCTAAATGCACTCTCTCTAAGGAAGCTAGATTAGTTTGTGTGTATATTTATGTAAGTTACATGATATTTGCTTATGAGGAATCATTCAAGTGCAGATTTTCAAGAAGTAGTACAGTTTTCTGCAACATTTCTGTCTCAGTGAATTGGTCTAATGATACTGGATGTATTTAACTTCAAGCCCAGTTAGTTTTTGATTATTCATACTCAGAAGGAAAACATCATATGTAGCATCCTAAGAGCTTGTTGAACCAAAACTTAGTTCTTTGAATGTGAGGTCTCTTGTCACTACATTTGGATAGGTGTACACTTCATGTCCTTTGATTTTATTGACAACTTTTTAATATTAAGTCAACGTTGAAATATATTTTGTTGACTTCAGGTGTGTGTATATGTGTATGTGATTTTATATTTTTGGAGTTTCCTTCTCTTAAGTCATAGAGCCTTTTATGAGACCCCTTGTTTGTCAGTTATGGCTGTCATAAGAAACAACTCATTCGGTGGGGGGGGGGATAGCTTAAAAGTTAAGAGCACTTGTTGTTTTAGAGAAAACTTGGGTTCAGTTCCCAGAACTCACATGGTGGTTCACAACTATCCACAACTCCAGTTCCAAGGGATCCAGACCCTCTTCTAGCCTCTGGAGGTACCAGGCATATACATAGTGCAAGCATACATGCAGGCAAAACATTCATACAGAGAAAACACATAATATTAAAAAATAGAAGCAACTCATTCAGTAGATAAATTCCAGCCAATAGTTAATGTTCTTTGAAGAGCATAAAAACACATTTATTAATTAGGACTCCATTTACATTTTACTTTTTTTCCGTTTATTTATTTATTAAAGATTTCTGTCTCTTCCCCGCCACCTCCTCCCATTTCCCTCCCCCTCCCCCAATCAAGTTCCCCTCCCTTGTCAGCCCATAGAGCTATCAAGGTTCCCTGCCCAGTGGGAAGTCCAAGGACCACCCACCTTCATCCAGGTCTAGTAAGGTGAGCATCCAAACTGCCCAGGCTCCCACAAAGCCAGTACGTGTAGTAGGATCAAGAACACTGGCTGTTCTTCCAGAGGTTCTGAGTTCAATTCCCAGCAACCACATGGTGGCTCACAACCATCTATAATGAGGTCTGGCGCCCTCTTCTGGCATAGAGGTGTACATGCAGGAAAAACATTGTATATAAAATAAATAAATCTTTTTTTAAAAAAAACCCACTGCCATTGTTCTTGAGTTCTCAGTAGTCCTCATTGTCTGCTATGTTCAGCGAGTCTGATTTTATCCCAGGTTTTTTCAGACCCAGGCCAGCTGGCCTTGGTGAGATCCCGATAGAACATCCCCATTGTCTCAGTGTGTGGGTGCACCCCTCGCGGTCCTGAGTTCCATGCTTGTATACTCTCTCTAGGATTTGCTGAAGGAGGCAGAGGCAGGAGGATCACGAGTTCGAGGCCAGCCTGGGCTACATTTTACTTTTAGAAGGAGAAATTGTGAGGATGAGATAATGGGTCAGTAGGTAAAATGATTGCTATGAAAATATCAATAGAATTAGAGTTTGGATCCCCAACAACAGTGTAAAAAGCTAGGCAAGGTGTATCTATATCCCAGATCTGATGAAGTGGAGATGGGCAGGTTCTAGGAACTTCCTGAACAAACAGTAAGAGTAAGTTTTAGAGTCAGCAGATTCCATATATACACAAACACATATATATATATATATACAAGTTTGTATATATGTGTATATATGGAAGATACCTAATATATAATATATATAATGGAAGACAATACACGCACATACCTCTGTGGATTTCTGCCTTCACATGCTTGGACAGGCCAGTGCAGTCCCTCACATGTACAGTGCATGCTTATACTACACGTACAGACAGAAAATAGTTTCAAGCAAGGTGATTATATTAGTTATGGCTCTTCAGATGATCAGAGTTAGTATATGTATGTCTGTGGACTCACCATAAGGAACTGGTTCATGTGATTCTGGAGGCTGATGGGTTTCAAGATCTGTGGCTGGCAGGCTGGGAGACCCTGGAGAGCCCATGGTGTGATTCTAGTCCAAAGGGTAGTAGGCTTGAGAGCCAGGAAGAGCTCATGTTTAAGTTTGAATCTAAAGGCAATCAGGTAAGACTCTGCCTCTTTATTTTAGGGAAGCTAGTCTTTTCGTTCTACTCAAGCTTCAGCTGATTGGTTGAGGCCTCTTTAGGGAGAACAGTCTGTCTGCCTTACTTGGTCTATTGGTGTCAATGCTAACATCATCTAACAGCATCTTCACAGAAACGCCGAGAACAATTGTTGACCAAATTTTAGGGTGCCTCGTGGCCTCATCAGGTTGACATATAAAATTACCTATAACTGTTATCTACTTAAAAATACTTAGTTTCACAGTTTACATGAACCTATGCTGTTGCAATCTTTGATAATTAATGTTATCAATGATGAAAAATCATTATGGCTCCAATACAAACTCTGATTATTTATAAATTTATAAATACACCCTCAGTCTGAAATTCCAAAATTCAAACTTATCTAAATCCTAAAAGTTTTTGAGTAGTGAGATGATACACTAAAATTATTTTGACAATATAATAAATATAAGGCAGATGTGAAATATAAATGCATTTTATGCGTAGATTTTGGTTCCATTTCCAATGATACCCCATTATGTGTAAAAAATATTCCAGAGTCTGAAAAAAACATTCCAACCCTTCTGAAAAATTTTTAGTTCTAAGCATTCAGATAACGAAAAATGCCGGGTGTTAGCGTGGACCGCAGAGGTGATGCGGCAGTCGAGATAAAGCTACCCTCCTGTAACCTGTACTCCAATGGAGTGACAGATCATCTACATGAGATAAAGATATGATACAGTATCATAATAGTAAGAACTGTGGAGAAGTTGAAGGTGGTGGGAGGCACTGGAGTTGCTGAATGGTGAATGAAGTGGAGACATACTACCTCACAGTTAAGCTGTGTTAATATAAATTTAAAATAAAATAATACTTTAAAAATACTCAGTACCATTACATTGACATTTTTTTCCCTCTTCCATCATGTTTTACTCTATCCTAGGTCTCTGGGCCATTCAATCTCTGGGTCATGACATTCTAGGCCTTGTCAAGAATGGGCTCACTCTTGTGGCTTGGATCTCAGGCTGCACCAGTCATTGGCTGGCCATTCCCACAATCTCTGCACCACTGTTACCTCAGCACATCCCATAAGCAGGATAGACTGTAGGTCAAAAGTTGTGTGACTAGGCTGGTGTTGCAAACCGTCCACTGGAAGTCTTCCTGGTCATAGGAGATGGACAGTTCAGGCTACGTATCCACTATTGCAGGGGTTAGCTGTGGTGATCTTTGTAGGTTCCGAGGAGGGTCCCTTGCACCAGGTTTCTACCTGACTGCTACATGTCCCCCTCCCAGTCATCCCTTTCAATACTCCCCCACTCCATCTGCCTCAACCCAATCCCTCATGTTTCTTTCTCCACCCGCCTACAGTCCCATGAGATTTCTTCTATTTCCCCTTCCCAGGGAGATTCATGTGTTTCTCTCGTGGGCCCTCCGTATTCCCTAGCCTCTCTGGGTCTGTGGATTGTAGCATGGTTATCCCTCACATCTAATGTCCACTTATGAGTAAGTACATGCCATGTTTGTCTTTCTGGGTCTGACTTACCTCACTCAGGATGATTTTTATATTCATAGATTAGTGCGTACTCCAATTGTCTACAGAGAACCTTCATCCAATAACTGATGGAAACAGATACAGAGACCCAAAGCCAAAAAGTTAGGCCAAACTCAGGGAATCCTGCTAAGGAGAGGGAGGAAGGATTGTAGGAGCCAGAGGGATCAAGGGTACCATAAGAAAATCTACTGAAACAAATAATCTGGGTTCACAGGATCTCACAGAGACTGAACCTGGGCCCTCTGGTGTGTATGTTAGTCTACTTGTGGGACTCCTAACAATGGGAGCAGAGGCTGCACTTTTGGGAACCTGTTCCCCATCCTGGGTTGCCTTGCCCAGCATTAATACAAGGAGAAGTGCTTAGTATTACCTCAACTTGATATACCATGTTTTTGTTTATGCCCTCGGCAGGCCTGTCCCTTTTTGAACAGAAGCAGAGGAGCAATGGATAGCGAGCATCAGAGGAGAGGTGGGGGAGGGAATGGGAGGAGAGGAAGGAGGGGAAACTGTGATTGGAATGTAAAATAAATAGTTCATTAAAAAAAAAAAACCTACTTAGTACCAGCTTGCATCCTATAATGCCAGACAAACCCTAACTCTTACAGTAGGCCTTTCTTTATAAAGCAAGGGGGTTGTCACTTGTAGAAAGGAAGTTTTGCCAGCAGATACATTCCCCAGAAATATCAGGTACCATTCAAAGGCCTAGATCCTCTCATTCTTTCACAGTGGAATGTTTAGCCTGATGTTGATAAAAGCATGAGCAACGTGTTGAAGATCATCAATATTATAGCTATTTTTCTATTTATTTGAAACTTAGTAAGGAAAATAGTACAATTTTGAAATTCAGTGGCACAAGATAGACTGCTATTAATTCTTTGACTTCGGTCTCTTCTCTTTTTGTATGAAGGCTCTCTATATAGTGTGTAGACAGACATCTAATGGCTTCATTGTAGCAATAGATTGTTCTCACATGTTTTCATGAGGTAGGACATTCCTCTCCATGCATTTGGGCTCTCTATTATGTATTCTATTGCTGTTTCCAAATGACTTCAATACAGGTGGAACCAGTTTAACTTTCCAAAAATTCCCCTCCTTCTTTTCTTAGTGTTGGTCTGGTCAGAAGTGTAGTTAGGATAGTCTGGAACCTTATGGTGTCCTGCCTGAGGGGAGGGGAGAGGTCAAAAGCATGCCCGTTAAGCCTGGAGGGCAAGTTGGAAGCTAAACCACTTGTGTTCAGCTTTAATGATATTAAAGTCTTGACCTCATTGTCCTCCATTTCAAGTTTATTCCATCTATGTATTTTATCATGCAACATGCTGGGATTTGCTGTCTTGACTTAGAATCTCTACTTTGTAATAAAGTGAGCTCTGAGGGCTTCTGCCTCTGACTACTTTCTCATTGGCAAATTTCCTCTGGCCTGTGTGGGCACCTGGCCCTGCTCCTAGAGAGTTGCCAAGCATTAGTCTGTGCCAAGATCTCTGTTTATTAAATTTCTGAATTCTTTGCTCAATATAGTAGTGGGAGCAGTCCCCACCTTGTGTTTCTTACAATTTATGATAGTGTGAAAGTCATAAAATTTCGCAGAAACTTACAGTTTTACAATTTGGTCTTTTCCAGAACTACCAGTATGTGGTATAGTACTTCTCTCTATCACTGGCAGCTGCAGTGAGATGAAGGTTTCAGACATCTACACAAGCACAAATAAAAAATACCAGAGAGTCCACAGTGTGGTTAAGATACAGTGTTTGGTAGGGTAGGTTTATTAGGTCCATTTTGGGTTTATAGTATATCATTTATTCTGACATAAGTTCTCTGTAGATCAAAGAGTGTCTGTCATGATGTCCCATGCAGGACTCCCTTTCATGGGGGTCTTTGGTTTCACTGATGGGAATACAGCATAAGTGGCTGACTCAGCCAAGATTCAGCATGGTGAGTGTAACCTCTTTCCCAGTTAGGCCCGCTACTGTGATTGTTATATGACTATTATGGCCTGACCATTTGGGCCTGACTAGAGACAACTATGAAGGACATGCTAGACCCAGCATTCCCATGGAGTTACCCAGGAATTTTTCTAGATGTGTGTCAGTTTGACTTTTTCTATTTTAAGACTTGCTGCCTTCCCTTCCCTTTCCATAGGTTTCATCTGAAAGTTAATCCTAAATTAACATTTTGCAAGCTCATCTAGTGAAGAGGTCTGCTTTCCCGAGAACCCAGTGTTGGCTGTGAAGTTTTCTGAGCATAGACCTTATTTATGATCTATTATGATAATAGTTTAACAATATTTGCCAACCTATTTTATATCAAGCCTGAGTCTGGATTTGGGAGAACCTTATACATTGATATGTACCTTAATTTTCTCAATAATAATCCAGAAATAGACTTTTGACTTTAAAACATATGTTGGAAGTTGCTCAAGAGATATTTTCCCTAAACACTTTGTTCTTATTATCTTCCTGAGGGAAATATGCTCTTTTCGCAGCAGCTCTTCATGCTCCACATATTCCAGCAGTCCAGTAGCTTCAATCATATTTAACTAGAGTCTGGTCAGCAGCAGCCTCTTTTTCATTTATGAGGAGAATGACAGAAATTTCTATCAATAAGTAAAGATTTTAAAATGACCTTCATCCTGTAAAATGGAGAAATAACTTTATAATTTATTCTATTGAAGCTCTTTTCATTAAATAGGAAAGAAATACAAAATTCCAGTGGGAACAAGAGTAATAGTTATGTATAAAATGAATGGAGGAGTTTGTGGTGGTTTGAAAGAAAATGTCTGCCTAAGGGAGTGGCGCTATTAGGAGGTGTGGCCTTGTTGGCGGAAGTGTGTCGTTGTGGTCTCTTTTGTTCTAGCTTGCTCCTCAAATCTAATTCAAAGAGATTATAAGTAAAGAAAATACACACTCAAATGTGTCATTGACACAGAAATATGGGGATAAAGAATATGATTAAAATGAACAAAATGCCTTGGGAGTACCAATACCAGATTTAACGACACTCAACAGTCTCTGAAGAGAATTCACAAGAAAATGACTATTCAAAGGAAAAAAGAGAATAGAAATGGCAGATGCCCATGGGACATTGGTTGCAACATCAGAAGAACTATCCTTTACATTATGAGAGTTTTAGGAGGAGTAAGGTGTCATTCCTCTAAAACTAGGGTAAAAGCTTATTTAGAGAAATTATGGCTGAAAAATTTCCAAATCTGAGGATAAATTTGGACATGAGATCCATGAAAATTAAGGATCTTCAGTCAAATCCTACCCAAAGATCTCACCAAGATGTATTATAGCAAAATTATTAAAAATAGAATCAAAAAATTTAAAGAGGTCTTTTTAAGCCTCAAGATACAGAGACACAGAAGACTATTGGTTTATGTTTTTCAGCAGAAAACTTGTAGGAGTGTGATGGTTTATTAGAGTGCTGAGAGAAAAATAGTATCAACCAAGAATATTCAGAACAGATGTCACTCAGAAGTGATGGAAAGATGAAGAATTTCTCAATCAAAGAAACATTAGGTACTTAAAAATTTGCTAGCGGGAAGTCTTCCAGAGGAAATGAATGGATGCCAGTTTATAAGATGAAAACATATAGATGCATAAGGCTCACAGAGATGCAGTTCAATTTAGAGTGTTCTAATGCTGTAATGTTGGTATGTAAATCACTTATTAGTTTAGCATAAAAGTTAAGAGGCAAACATTTTTAAATAACTGTCACTACAGCAATTTGTTAATGAGTAAGCAACATAAAATATATGTTAATTGTGACATTAAAAGTGGCAGGGGTAAATTTTTTGTGCACGTTTTGTCAGAAACATAGATCAACACCTCTTTGGCTTTTTGCAATGTCACAATTTTTTGAACAACCAATAAAGTTACAAACTACATTACTTTTCTTTGGTTGTAATTTAGTTGTAATTCAGTTATAAATCAGATAATCCTGATTTCCCTTGATAGCTGCTGTTGACAAACACAGGTTCTTATTCTGATATTAATTACTAATAACATTGTCAGATGATGCATTAACATTTCACACATTAATATACAAAGGATATTAAAAGGGAAGCGAAACAAGAAGGTATTCTAAGAGGTAAAATATTCCATTTTACAAGGAAGCTCATTAAGATAATAAGTAACCAACTCAAAGGCTTCAGGAAGTCCCTGAAACTGACCAGATTCCAAGCATATATAAGTAGTAAAGTCTCCTGAGAGATACTTTCAGAAGGGTGCTTGGTAGAAACAGGGACCACCTGAGATTCCTGAAATAGGCACAGACCTACTAACTACCTGGAAAGGACTCTCTCCAACCTGTTTAGCTGTCTACAGGTATGTATAATACTCCCAAGTTTCCAGCTTTGTCAGCTGTCACTCATACTGGGACGAGTTTTAGTTATATAGCTGTGTTTGTATTGTTTCTGCCTTTTAAATACACCCTTACTTATGTTCCTATAAGTATAATCCCAGTAAAATTCATTGGTTCATCAGTTTTGACATTGGTGGTAGCTATACTCTGGTCTGTCATTCATTCCCTATCTGGGATGTGTAAACAAATTCACATTGAATGAGATGTCACCTACATTTTTGGACATTTGCTTACTTTGTTCCCAGTTAGCAGCCCTTTTTGGGCAGGCATGGAGGTGTGGCCTTGAGGGAGGAAGTATGTCATAGGAGTGGATTCTGAGAATTTAAAGAGGTGCCATTTCGAGTTTGCTCTCTCTGTTTCCTGTTTACAGTATGAGATGTTAGCACTCAGCTGTTTCTGCAGCCATATCTGGTGTTTGCTGCCATGTGTCCCCACTATGATGAACTCTTATCCGTCTGAAACTGCAAACTAGATAAACCCATCCTTCTCTAAGTTGGCCTTGGTGATGGTATATTATCACACAACAGAAACCCTAACTAAGACAATATCTCCCTAGGAATAGTGTCACATACATTTGGATTTAGCATACTTCACAGTTCCAGGTGAGAGCATTCCATCTGGTATGATTGATAGGCACACACATCTGTTTTTTACGTGATTTGGTGTATTTTCCAGTGTCATTATTTGTTGGCATAAATAAATGATCAGTTTGTGCTGGCAGTGTGCTGGCAGATGGTGGTTACTCACTTGCATAAACAAGATGTGCAGAGTCATTCTCTCTTGGCACTTATAGTCCTAGTAGAATAACTCTGGTCAAAGCTATTGCTTTATAAAATAAAATCGTTCTTGGTTAGTCTAAAAGTTAGTTAGTCTATGCTATTCCACACAAAATAGAGAAGTCCCAACCTTGTTTGTAAAACTGTAATGCTTTTGCTTGTAATCAAAGTTAAACTATTATTTTCAAATTGATTATTATGAGCAATAATTTTTTTTTCAGTTTTCCTATTTACATGCCTGAATGGGGCTTTTTTTTTTCACAAACATTATGGAATGCATTTAATAGATATCTAAAACTAATTCCAGGAAAAGGTGACAAGAACAAGGCAAATGTGACCAAGATGTACCCAAAATAGCAAACTACAAAGGTGGGGACCCTTTTATAGCTGGATTAGGGAAGTTTATACAAGATCATAGCTCAACTAACTAAGTCTTAGAAGTCATCTGCCATCCTAATATGAAATGCTTTTCTTAAAGCAGCATTTTA
>NW_004949101.1:7899296-7908163 GCF_000317375.1 Microtus ochrogaster | reverse complement strand
TGTTATGTGCCTAAGGAGGGCGGTGGGGCCGAAGTGGGGAGGGTTCTGCCCAAGAAGGCAGGGGGGCCAAGGAACCTCTGAGCTCCCCGTCCCAGGCTGGCGCCGCAGGGCCAGAAACTCACCCCAAAGCTAGGTCTCCTGGCGCAGAAGCTATGAGCAATAATTTTTGTAAACCTCTTGGGAAGTAGGCACCAAAAAGTCTGAGGTCATTACATAAATGATAAAGGAGTCAAAACTTCCCCTACAGAAAATCATCAAATCAGAAAGGGAAACAAAATAGGCTTTTAATTATAAAATGAATAAATTTGGAGATGTAATTATCATACTATAATGTAGTGACTATGATAATCTTTGTTTTTCAATTTGACTGGATGCAAGGAATGGGTAAAGGATGCCTCTAGATATGTCTTTGATGGCATTATCCAAAATGATTATGTCAGATTAGGACTCTGACCTAATCAGTGGATTTATCCTAATGAATTAGTAGTATGGCAGCATTATTGAAAAGTGGTTAAAAAGTAGAGGGTATGGTGTGGTGTCACTGGAAGAAGTAGGTCCCTGGCTCCTTCCTGTGTCCTCCTTTCCCTGTTCCTTGACTGCCATGATGTGATTGGTCTTCCCCGCCATGATTTCCTGCCATGATGGGCAGACACATGAACCCAAATAAATTCTTTTTTGAAGTTGTTTTATTTATTTTGTTATCTAACTAATGTGGCAACTGTAGATGAAAATATTGTATTCTGCATTTAAAATTTGTGAAGAATATATATATATTTCCTCGCCTGTTTTGTGTTTAGTGCCTGAGGATCAAAGCCAAGACCTCTGTGTGTTAGGAAAGCTGGATCTCCAGCCCAAGAGACTCTATCGTGTCTTTCCATTATGGATCAATACCCAAAAGTTAGCGCACAATGTGGATATGCTAACCAGCTGATTATAGTAATTATTTCATAATGTGTATTGTATTAAAGCCCTTAAACATATACTAGTATTAAATTATGAATATATTCTATACAAATATATAGAATTTATATTTATTTGTCATTATTACCCAGTATATATAGTATATATTGAAAATAATACTTTTTTTTTTTTTTTTTGGTTTTTCGAGACAGAGTTTCTCTGTAGCTTTGGAGCTTGTCCTGGAACTAGCTCTTGTTGACCAGGCTGGCCTCAAATTCACAGAGATCTGCCTGCCTCTACCATCTGAGTGCTGGGATTAAAAGCGTGTGCCACCACCGCCCATCTAAAAATGATACTTTTAAATTTTCTGAAGTAAATATGAGTAGTCTACTTTTGAAATAGACAAGAAATTTCTTTTACTTCTCTTAAAATAAAGTATTTTTCCAATAAAATAGAGCAAGAAAGAAAATATCTCATACAGTCAATGATTCTATGAAACCATTCATGGTAAATGCAGAATGTTAATGTTTAAGACTACTAGTAGATTTGAATATAATATTTAACGATGGTAGAAGGTGATATGTCAATTATTACTTTGTGTTTTTGCCCTATTGATAAATTGTCACCAAGTTAATGCTTTTGTAAAGTCTAAGGCTGTATAGTATTCTGAGGTTCTATCATAAGTAAAACCAATTCTGCAAAGTAGAGGAAAAATATTTTGCAATAGACAAGTATGTCTTAAACATACAGTTGTTGCTTGCAAGGAAAAATTACTATTTACATTTTAACATTTATTAAAAACACTAAAATGAAAGCTTTTAAAATTTAAATCATCATTTTCTTTTATTAGTTGTGTAAGCAAATGCCTGGAAATATAATAAAAATCCAAAAATAATATTTTTCTTCAACTTAGCATAGAATTTGTTCTAGTTATTCAGTTCAGCTGGAGAGAAGCAGATTCCCTTTTATGCAATGTTGAGGCCCTAAATTATAGTTGATGATAGACCTTGATGATAGACTTCCTGTATTTTCAATATTCCTTTATCTTTTGACCATTATTATAAAATATCTGCTTTTTTTACTGCAGAGGGTGGTAATATAGCATGCACCTTCACTCTTGTTGCTGATAGATGGATGACTTCTAGACAGTGCTTGGAAGGGGAGCTGCATGGCTTTTCTTCTGCTTAAATCTTGAGCATGGTCAGGTAGAATGCACCCATTAAAAGTTCTTTATTTTCTGATCAATCATCAATAGTCTTGGCCAGGATAGGAAGCTGGTGGGCTCCTTTACTTTCCTGGTCCTTATCATCCACTTTCCCTTCTATGTTAGAAAACAAAGAAATTTGAACATGCTTTGCTTGGATGGACCTCTGGCCTTTCTGCTTTCTACCACACAAGTAGGAAGATAACTTTTTTTTAGTTAGTGTTGTGTTGTGTATAAGGTGGGTTTTGTTTTAGACTAAATGTAACACTATGTGATTCCAGCAATGATTTCTGGTGAAAATGGAATTTTCTATCTATCTATTGAGTTGTATAGGACAGAGAAATAGAATATTCTCTCACTACACAGATACTTTAATTTCCCATGCGCCTTTGACAGTCCTTTAGCTGTGATACTTCAGGTTCCTCTTCCAGGAAATAGGGCCAAAGACTAGGGATGCAGCTTTATTGGGAGAACACTTGTCTAGCATCCAGGTAGCTTTCATTTTTGAACCCCAGCACTGTATAAACCACTTTTGGTGGCTAAAGTCTACAATACCAGCACTTAGGATGGGGGCGTGACGAGTGATGTTCAGGGTCATTCTTAGCTACATCCTTGGCAAATCGGAAACCAGCTTTGTCTAAAGGAGATGCTGTCTTCTCATAATCAAAACCAAGAGGACCAGATGAGTAAACCCAATAATATCTATAATTCACTAAGGTTTTGGGGGTCAATAATATCTGGGTTTGAATCCTGAATCTTGGCTGTGCCCTCTCCATCTCCTCTTTTTATCTTGGCACAGGGGACCAAACATAAGACCTCACAAAGTTCAGTAGTTTCTGTACCACTGAGCTTCAATTCATAGTTTTGCTTTGAGGCTTAGCATTTGATCTTACTTCATTTGTAAAAGGAGATGATACGTATTTACTAAAATTTGTTATAAAACTTAAAAGAAATTTTCTGTATAAAGAACATGATGGAGAACATTGGAAGCCCTTAACATAATATATTAATATACTCATTTTTAAATAAAAAAACCCTCTTTAAAGCTTAATCCTATCTTTGCATTAGCCTCATCTATTCATTTGCTTGATGAATATGTACAGTGCCTTCTGTGTGCTAGGTTCTGTACCAAGCATGTTTCAAGTATTATCTTTGATTCTTACAGATACTTAAGTGAGGGCCCATTTTCTTAATGTGACATGGGATTAGAAACAATCTAAAAACTACGCCAGGCAGTGCTGATGGAAGTAGCAGCCGGCTGGTCTAAGAACCACTGCTTGTGTTACGTCCTTTCTGCTTTCCTCTTCGCTGTCTTGGTTCTCGGGAAGATTGAACACTTGTGCAGCTCCCTCTGCTTTGTATTTAATGGCACTTCCGAGCCTGCCATCAGGCCAGCCAGAGGTAGCGTGTTTTTGTCGCCAGGGTGTGCTGTGATTCCACCAGTCAGAACTCACTGCCAGTGCTGTGAGGCTGCCCGGAATCTCTCCATGTCTCTGCTGCTGCTTAGCGACCGCAGGTTTTCAGCTTGGAGCTCTCTTATCACCTGGGCAACTGCCAAAGACCCTCAAGTCATTTTCTTTCCATGTGATACACCCGTCCATGCTCACGGCACGGCACCCTGCTGTGAAGAAGGGCACTAGTGCATCTTCCCTGGCAGTGACAGCAGCATGCCTGGGTGTTCCCGAAGAGCTCTGTCATGCTGTATTGTGCTGCATCAGCCACACTTACTATTTCACTATAAGAAAACTGTTGGGTTTAAAAGTCTAATACCAGAAATATTTTCTGATGTTTGTAACTGCTACACTATCAGAACTTGTATTTTCTTCCTGCTAAGTTCATAATAAATTTGAAATTGATTCATTAAAAAGCTCTTGTAATTAGTAGATGTTTCTTATAAAATGTGAAAAAAATTATAATTTAAAACTTTATTATTATGAATAAATAGTATATGAGATTCTGATTTCACAGAGCCATTTCATATTCAGTTGTGGATTAAAATGGTAATATAGTAAGGATTATGAAAAGCATAAATTGAGGAAAGCATATACACACATACAAATATTTTGAGATATCTCTGGCAGAATAAATTACAAAAACATCATTCTTATTTATTTATTTATTTCCTTCTTTCTTTCTATTTATTTCTGAATCCCTACCTCCTTTAATAGTAACTAACCTAGAAACCTTGTTGTGAGAGAAGCTCAAACCGCTTACAGGAATCAGGTTATTCACATGGCAATGCGATCTTGTTTTTCGAAACTGGTTTTGTACATTTTCAGTATATTAATTAATCTGTAATTTTTCTTGAAAGGGTGCTTGTTTTCACACTATTAGAGGGTGTTTGCAGGAGTCTGGGCTGCTCTGTGAGATATTCTGGGAAATGATTTGCATGACTTTGGCAAAGAGGCTGCTCCTATCTCCAGATAATACTGTCTTTAAGCAAACAGTGTTGGTGTGGCCACCCTGCAGCAACGTTCAGCCTGAAGATAGTGTTTCACATGCTTGATAAAATAATGAAATCACTGACCATTAGGGTTCTTAAGCGGGGCTGGAATTTTACAGCAATGTGATAAATTTTGTTTAATGTGGACATTTTTACAGTGTCTAACATGTGTGGAATTTGTACTCAATGACCACTTGTATAAAGAAAAGAAAATCAATATGAGAAATTCCATTTTGGTAAAAACATTTCTTACCTTTTTTTTTTTCTTAATGGAATCGTTGAATAGTATCTTGTTTCAGGCACACTTTAAAATGTGAAATCTTTATTGAAACCACTGTAGAGCAAGCAATTTCCACTGATCCCATATATTTATGATTTTTTTGCATATCTAAAATTATTTTTTCTAGAAAAATTAGCAAATTAAGTATCCTAAATTAAATCTATAGCTATAAACTTTTAAACAAGATAAAGTGTCATTGTTGGAAAATTATCTGGATGAAAAAGTGGGCAAAATGTACACTAGACAACATTCCCACTCCTCATTTGATCTGAATGTTTGCTTTTTGTATCTTTCATTTCTACAAACTCATATTTTTAGGGATGTTTTAGGGGAAAATCCTAGTGCTTGAATAAATGTTGGTGAGTAGGTATTTTAAAATGCCATAAGTCAAAATTGCTTTTTCCTTGTATAGGTGGCAATTTATGAGTGGTTTATATAATTGGACTGTGTATAAAGACTGACTTTTTGATCTTCAAAGAAAAATCATAATAAAAATAATTGATATGTGAAGATACAGGTATTATAAATGATATATCACACACTTTCCCCCATTATTCTAAAACCTGGGCCTGAATCTTTACTTTTCATAAGGCATATTTTTTTTTATAAAAGTATTTATTGAATTTTAACATTTTAATGGGTTTTAGGACTATCCATCCTTAGAGTTTTCTTAGTTTCTTGGCCTTAATTTTTCTTTTGACTTGTTTCTGTTCATTCACTTATTTTCTACCTCTTATTATGACTTAGTTCACTTTCTATTCATTCAGCTGATAGTCATTGCCTACCTGTATTTCCCTGGATAAGTCTTGGGATAAGACACTCAGTGTAAGAAAACAGGGCCCTGTGCTAGTATGTATGTATCTTCATAGAGATTATGTTACAGTCCCCAACCTAATAATTGAATTAATAGTTACATATATTAAGTTCTGTGTTTTTTGCATGGAACTCAGGACCTCATGCATACCAGGCAAGTGGTGCCACTGCTCTATACTCCAGTCCTATGATATTCTTAAGCATCACAGTTTTATATTTTTACACTGGAAAACATTTCCTGTTTGTTCAGTGACCTTTAGAATTGCCTACATGTTTTGTTGATGAAGATGGTTTGAGTGGGAAGAGACAACACTGGTGTGTTATTTGTGTCAGCACAGCTTTAGTGGCACACAACTGTGGAGGTGGTGCCCGCTGTACTGTCTTAACTTTAGCCTCCGGAATATTCCTCTCTTCCACACTGTTCTCATAAGACTCATATGTTCAGTCATTCTGTATCTCAGCCGGCAACTCTGTTTCTACTGTTTGATTTTCACTAAAGATAATTACGGTTTCGTCTTAAGTTTTTGCCTTTTTCCTGGATTGCAGTGTTTTCTCACTTTTCCCTGGTCATCTTCCACATTGTGTTAGGTACAAGTAAATGCCAGTTAATGTCATGGTTTGTTTTGTTTTATGATTTAGTTCAGAGTTGGAGTTCAGAAACACTGTTAATTAATTTGTGTTTATTTCTCATAGACGTTAAAATAAAAATCTCTGAGGAAAGAGTAACTCATTTATGTGTGTTTATTTTACTTGCAATTATTAACAGTAGGTTGAAGATGTATACTAGAGAATGTCAGAAATACCAGTTTCTAATGTTTTCTTATCGACAACTTCTTAGGCAGCAGAGCTTTGGTAGCAGGAATACTTAGAAATCCAGGGTGAACTTTAACTCATTGTTACATTCTCAAAGTTAAGTTTTACAGTAGTTAATGTTTACCAAATTAATAATTTGAAAATTACATGCAGTATTTCCATGGTACTTTCTCAAATTTCAATTTTCTGTTATAATCTTCATTGAAAGTTTGTGCTTTCAAAAGATTTATTGTAAATGTTTACATTTTCCAAACTAGAAAGCAATGAATTCTTTTGAACTTTGAAAGGTTAATGATCAGATCAATATTAGCATAATATTAGCATAATTGTTTCTCGCTTATTGCCCTATTGAAAGCCAGTGTGGTTACTGCCTAGGAGAATGATGTAAAAAGGTATTATTGTAAAGTAGTGTTTCTTTATAGGACTGACTATGCTGCCCATTAGTTTCTTGCCAGTCTTGCATCACTCCTGAGCTTTAGTGGTGTGGACAAGATGGTTGAAAACTGTGACTTTGTATTTTCATTTTGTCCTTTATCATTGGTGCTACTTGGTTTAACTCACATTTTCTGCAGCAGAAACTTTTATTTAATTGGAGGAGGGGCACATGTAAATGAAAAACATATAACCTAGTAGCTAATGTGTATCTTTCCAGAACCCACTGAGTGTAGGTTTGCCATGTAGAAATTATCTGTCTTGCTTGCCTTTATACAGATTTCTCTTTGCCAGTGGGGAAGTCAGGGAAATTGAAGGGGCTAGGATGAAAGGAGATTCACTCTTTTTTTTTTATTTGTACAGTTAGGTTTATTCATGCATTGCTGTACAGTTTATAATAGTTACAAAATCCAACCACCTTAGATATGTTTAACAAATGAATAAAGAAATTTGGTTACATATACAGAAAGGGATTTTATTCAGTTAAAGCAGAATGAAATTATGATATCAGACATAGAAAAAAATGATGTTTTATTATATATGCAAAATCTGAAGGGAAGAGAAAAGAGAGCTCAGTGCAATCTGTGTGACTTAAATATAGGGTGGGAACTATTTTGGGGGAAAGGAGATCAACAAGAGATGAGGCAGGGACTGTGGAGAAGGGCATGGTGAAGCAGAGATAGATATGAACAAATTATAGTAATATACAGATATGAAAATGCTACCTTGAATACTAACTTAAAAATTAATGACATATAAAGAAAACTTAACAATGAAAGACAACACCCTCATACGAGCGTCATGTTGTACTTATTGTATCATCTGTCCAATTGTGAGCTTTATTGTATGCTTTTCCTTCTACTTCTTAGCACCTATGGCTTTTGGTGTGCACAAATGCTCTGGTCTCTTAGGGCCACTTTCTCTATATGGTACCATATACTTCTGTTCTGTGAAGAGATTCACTCTTCAGCAGTCCAAGTTCCCCACCTGGATGGGCTAAGCGACTAGGAAGAGAAGGGCTAGACAAGAGAGCTCATCGAGTGTTGTTTATCACAGTCACCCAGAGAGAGCACAGAGGCCTTGCTTGGCTTCCTAAGGACCTCTGTGTGTATGCCATTTCCCAGGTGAGTCTAACAAACCAAGGTTTGAGAGCTGCTGGGGGTGAGGCAAAATGTGTTCCTAGTTTATTTACATTTGAGCCTGTTAAGTGGTTAAGGGAAAGAGGTGAGAATGGGTGGGAGAAAGACTTGCCTTCTCTAAAGGGCTCCTGTCTGATCATATGTAGGTGCTTCCTCATGGTCACAGGGGCACCTTGAGGTAAGTACTGCCTCCTCTTTATAGACAAGCAAGCCAAAGCTCACAGCAGGCAAATACATTTCCCAAAGTGACTGCAATGACCGGAGTTTGAACACCTTCAACTTTGTGGGAATCCAAAGACCATCTGCTCATGGCATTCATTTATTCAGAGGAAGAAATTGATCTGATTCCCAGTTTTCTCATAAGCATAATGAGATTATTAATAGCACCTCACTGAGCTATCCAAATTAAATGATATATGCAAAACACTTAAAATAGTGCAACCACTTCTGAAATAAGCCCATCATCATAATCATTAGTCATTACTTTGGTCTTTGCTGTGGACTGGTTGCCTTGTTACAGGTGAGGGATACAGAGATGGGAAGCTAGTATTTGTTCTCAGCAATTTAAGAATGGGAAACGGTATGGTTAAAAAGCAGGGTAGTCCAATTTGGCTTCTTTGGACAAATTAAAAATTGTCTTTGATCACATGTTAAATATACAAATGCTAGCAAAAACTGATAGGAGGGGCAAAGGGGGTCTGTGTATAATTTCCGTGATACCTGCCACCAGAGATAGACCTTGTAAAATAACAACAACTTCTTCTTCTTCTTCTTCTTCTTCTTCTTCTTCTTCTTCTTCTTCTTCTTCTTCTTCTTCTTCTTCTTCTTCTTCTTCTTCTTCTT
>NW_004949101.1:7875915-7899196 GCF_000317375.1 Microtus ochrogaster | reverse complement strand
TCCTCCTTCTCCTTTCTTTTCTTCTTTTGCTTGAAGATTTTAGTTTCATTCCTTGCATTTGGACATTTGGGGCTAGCAAATTGACAGGATTCGCCTCTATAAAGTTGTCTTCTGATTTCCACGCGATCTTTTCCCACAATAATAATAAATAAATGCATTAAGATTACCCACCTTTTAAAATGAACTAAACATGCATCCTCAAGGTAAAAACCAACTTATCAATACAATATTTGGAACCAGGAAGATGGGTTAGGCTGGTAAAACTGTTTGCTACCACCTTAAGATCTGAGTGTAATGCCTGGAGCCCACAAAGAAGGAGAGAGCTGAGTTATCCTCTGACTACCAAAAGAGTACCATAGCATGCATACACACACATATAAATATAAAAAACGAAAAGAAAGTGTGCAAGTAACACATTTGTGTGCACTAAGAGTAGAGTCAAACATATACCAAAATATGGTAAATTTCTTAAACATCCTGAAACCTGTTTTCAAATTCCTTTGTCAAATTGAAAAGCAAGGCTACATTACAAGAAAAAAGAAACTATTTAGCCAATGTGTTGAAATACATAAAATTGTTTACCTTAGTTTTGATTTCACTTGGAGTACCTATGATTTGTAGTGCCATTATTATTTGAAACATTGTATTGATAAGCTCGTTTTCACTTTGAAGGCACATACTTAACTCATTTAAACAAGTGGTTAAATCAAGTAAATCTTAAGACTGTTAGCCTGTTTTCATCATTAGGTTTGGCCACAAATTTTGTTTTGATTTAATAAATGACTTGTTAATATGTCTCAAGTCATAAAATTCTTTAAACATTTGGCCTTCACTTGAATATATATATTTTGTTGTAGGAGGCCACTTATTTGTCCCTGCCATCCAGAACCAAAATAACCAAATAGAAATTATATTATTTAAAACATTGCTTGGTCATTAGCGCTAACTTCTTATTGGCTAACCCTTACATATTAATTTAACCCATTTCTATTAATCTGTGTATCACCACGTGGCTGTGGCTTACAGGTAAAGTTAACTCCAGCTCAGCGGGGCTACAAGACTTCTCTCTGGCTCTGTCCTTCTTTATCCCAGCATTCATTTTAGTTTTCCCTGCCTAGTTTTGTTCCCCTATAGCTCTGCTATAGGCCCACAGCAGTTTCTTTATTCATTAACCAATAAAAGCAACACATAGACAGAAAGACCTCCCACACCAATACTTTTCTACTTCTTATAAATTTTTTCTAAGTTTAATGGAATGGAGACACCATTTGTTCAGTACTCATCAGCACCTTAGAGGTGACATCTAACAACAGTGGCAGCTGGACTGTTCTTGTGTTATCTGTGCCACCCACTATTGCCAAAGTATATGTTTAATTAGTGCTTCTGCTTTCCAAGGTTTTTTTTTCATAGATTTTTTTCCAGTTTATTTAATTGTGGCTCTAGTCTGGTAGAAGAAACTGATATTTATGATATCTTCCTTACTTTTCCCAGGGCATATTATATCTGCCATGCCCCCATGTGTTGCTTAATAAAGTTACCTTGAGTAAATGGTTCCGATGATTTTGTAGTTAAGCATGCTGCTATATAACTAGCTTATTACAGTAGGCTTCATCTGAGTTGTAATTTTAACAAAATTATTCTGTTGTGAAGACTTTTTTTTATTTTGTCCCTATAACACAGTCCTTGGTACACTGAATTTGCCATGATATCTTTGCATATAATGACTTTTCAAATTATAGTCTTCAAAAACTTGTGCAAATTTCCCACAAATTAATCAGTGGACCTACTTGTAACAGCATAGAAGTCATCATCAGTCTAGTCACCTTGAACAGTTTTCCTTCATGAGTATTTTTTCCCTTGAGTGTTCTTGTATTAGAATAGGTACAAGGACTCAAAATTAGTGACAGATAAAGAACCCTATTTACTTAGATTATGAAAATAAATTGATGGAAAAACAGAAAATGAGACGTGGGCCCTTCTGCATCTTGGCTGAAGATGCAGTAGGAAACCGGGGGTTGGTTGTAAAATGTGGTGGATGATGCATAATCAGGGTGAGGAAATACCCTTATTAATTATATAAAATAATTATCTCCTAAATGGCATTAAACACCTGTTGTTTGCAATGGCTATATAATGTTATTGATAATCCATGATCACCTGATAATTCCAATTCAGCTGTCTACCTGGAAGATAATACAAGTAGCTGGATATGGAAGTAAAATGCAAACATGCATGCACACAAATAGTAAAAGCATACATATATTTATTTTGTATGACATTGTAATGTGATACTGTCATCTGTGAAGTTCATGCCTGAGAGCCTTGTTGTAGAGTTACAAAATAAAACAAAATGTCTTGGTTAATGTTTTAGTGCTATGAAGAGATACCATGACTAAAACAACTAATGTAGAATGAAGCATTCTACTGGATACTGCTTACAGTTTCAGAAAGTTAGTCCATAAACATCATTGCCAGGATCATGACAGCAGGTGCACAGGCATGCTTCTGGAACAGAAGCTCAGAGTTCATATCTGGGGCAGAGACATAGAGAGAGGCAGAGACAGATACTGGACCTGGGTGTAGGCTTTTGAGACCTCAAAGCTCACCCTCAGTGGCATACCTCTTCCAAAGAGACCTCACCTCCTAATCCTTCCTAAATAGTCTATTAACTGGGAACCAAGCAGATGAACCTGTGGGGGTCATTCTCCACAATCAAACTACAACATAAAACAAAACCAAAATCATTAAGTCCCATAATGTTTTAATTCAGTTAAGATTTTGTGTTTCATTTATAGCTATAGTTGGCTGCATGCAGCTGTGAGCTGTTTGTTGGGTAGTCTTAAAGGATGATGGTACTTTTGGGTGTCCTTTATAAAATGTGGGTGATGTGAAGGACCACAATGTATACTAAAACGAAGAAATGGAGCTGGGGGTGGGCTTTATGCCCAGGACACGGGCAGGCTTCCCATACCCCAGCCCCAAGTGCATTTAAGCGTGTGCCTCAGGGAAACTTCTCAGTGTTGAATGTGTGGATCCTCACCCCCCATGAGATCTTGAGTACTTAGAGTTTGTTATATTCTTTCTGTCAAACCTATTTTTAAAAGTCTTGTGCTAATCTCATTTTAAAGGAAATATTACATGTGAGTGCAAAGATACTTTTTGTAGGGTGACTATGTATAGTGAAAAGCAATTACTCTCAAGTTACTGGAGTTTCTAGATCTTTTGAGCATGCTTTTGGTTGCGAGTTTTCATCATTTCTTATAATGCACACAAATTTTATAGGTGTAGAAAAATGAATCTGAGATTAGTAAAGTTTTATTGCTTCCAGATATTAAAATTAATATGGTAATAAATAAGATAGTTCAAATTATACTTTTGGGGTTCAATTTAATAACAACATATTAATTTAAAGCAAAATAGAAGTTTATGAACTTGCATTTGATATCTTACTGATAATTTCCACCTTGTTTATCCACATGCCCCTAGATATTATCAGTGCCTAGTACGGTGCCTGGCATCAAGCAGATACTGAGGTAGTTATGTTTAATGAACGCTTAAACGAGAGCAGTGAAGAAAAAGGTAGCTTAACAAATGGAATACAGTTTTGTGCTGTTTTACCAGGCTGGGTAAATTACTCTGAAAGGCAGTCATGTGCTAGGATCTGGGGAATATGTCTGTATTATCTAATTAATTTCTTTTGTTTATTTTTTGTAAGCTTATTAGTTCTCTGTGAATTTTGTGCACATTTTGATCTTATTCTTTCCTCCTCCAACTCTTTCTAGATCCAAACTGCCTTCCTTACTCATCCAACTTTTTTCTTTTTAACCTCTCAAGTCTAATTTGTGCTTGAATGTGTGGTCTTCCACCGGAGTGTAGTCAACTTTTCCACCACTCACACTTTTAGAAAAAAACTGCTTCTTCCTCTCCTAGCAGCCAAAAGTTGCCAAAAGCTTTATGGATAGCAGTGGGATTGTGTGAGTAACTCCTCGCTCCAAGATGACACTACGTCTTGCTTGTTCTTACCTGAGTTTTTGTGCATGCTGTCACAGCACTGTGAGTCCCTGTGTGCAGCTGCCCTGCTGTGTTTAGAATTAGAAGACAGTGTCTCCTGTTAGTCATCTACCACTTCTGGCTCTTATACTCTATCTGCCCCCTCTTCCCAATGATCCCTGAGCCTTGGGAACAAGGTTAGGGTATAAATGTCACTTTACAGCTGTGGATTCTCAAGTCTTTTGTTCTCTGTATCTTGACCATTTGTGGATCTCTCACCATCCACTGCAAATAGAAACTTGTCAAGTGACAGTTGCATTAATCGGGATATAATGGATGTCACTGTGAGTAGATTGCTGCTGTGTCTGTTTAGTAGAATAATAGTAGTAGCTTCTTCCCTGGTTCTTGGAACCTCTCTAGCCACAGGCTAATGACTCCTGGTAGTGCCAGTTTGGGTTTTCATCTTGTGGAGCAGGACATAAATGCAATCAGAAAATGACTGGTTGTTTCTGTGGTGTTCTTGTCACTACACCACTTGGCCTATCTTTCTAGAAGAGTCGTTTTTTGTAACTCACAGGGTTCACAACTCTGAATGATAATGATTATTTATCTAATCTGCTTGCATATACAATACATTCAAGCACCATGAAAACTAGCTAGAATGGATGAAGGTCTTTATTATCTTGCTTTTCCACCTTGATCTATGGCTCTAGCTTGTTTTACATGTATTAACTTCAACAATAGTGTCCTTTTGCTAAGTCCTGGGGCACAATGAAAGCAATGGCAATAGCCTGTATTGTTTGGGTGGAGGGCTTGTCTTTGGGACTTCACCTGTCAACAACTCCAAAAGATGTAACCCTTTTGGCCCTGAGCTTTTGATTTGTTATCTTGTAGTGTATAGTTAGGTGCATTGTGGCCCTGCTATAGGAAAATTCCATTTTACTTTTTTTATGTTTATAAATTTATAGTTTGGGCAGCTTTCTATGGTCGTAGGTTTCCATCTGACTGTTTTGGAAAGTTGAAAGTTGGCAATATTTAAAATTTGTTGATTCTTAAAGACCAAACATTTTTTTTTAGTGTTTTAAAAAACAGTAACAATGATACCATTTAACCAGAGGAAAAATCTGCCTCTGGCCTAAATTATTTGCTGACTTCTTGAATGGATCCCAAGTAGTCTGTTACTTAAATATATTTTTATATAAGAATTCATCTACTCATGTCTGTTTTATTTTATTTCCTTAGCAAGTAGTTTGAAAACTTTGACCTTCTCTTTGTGAGTTTTCATATATACTGTCATCAATCCTTGATAGTTTACATTCAGTTAAGAATGGGGCACTGTATGTTGTACTTCATTTGAATGTGTTTGAGAACAAATTTTATAAAGGAACGTACCACTTTATGGGAAAAGAGAAAACTTTGTTCTTGTTTTACTTTTTGATGTTTAATATTCTATGTATTGTACTGAAGGTATTTTGTTTTTTTATTTATTTTACTTATTTATTTTATTCCAGGTTCTAAAGCACTCTGAAGGAAGATTGTTATTCTTGGAGTAGTTTTTCCCTGAAGTGACCAATTTTAAGTAAATGAGTCAGTGTGAAGTTTTAGTTTTCATTCTATTTGTCTATTTTTTTAAGAGAAAAAGAGAAATATAATATTTTCTATATTAACATCAGATCTAAAGTTTGGTGACATACTATATTTTCCTTATATCTTATTTGTATATTATGAATAAATATATTTTATGTATATAAATCTTTTCTCTTATCAATCAGTATATCTAAGCACTATTTTTCTCTGTTTTCCCTCCTTCATGTTCAGTCCATTAACCTTCTGTTTTTTTCCTCCCACTTTTGTTTTTCAGCCCCTTCCTTCCTTTTACACTCTTGTATGCTCTGATTTTCTACTCATTTCTCACCAACTATAGCTACATAAGTTAAAAATTGAGACCTGAGGCTAGGATTTTTTAATCCTAAATTTAAATTTATTTAAAATTTTAAGTGAAAATGTAATTATATCACTTACCTCTTCTCCTTCTATAACCCCTGTTATGTTCCTTTCTGCTTCATCTCAAATTGGTCACCATTATTTCCTTTATTGTTGTTGCATATTTAGATTCATATACTCTAATTAATATATAAATAAAACATGCTGAGTTTATTTAAAGTAACTTGGGTTTATATGATATTGGTGATCAGCTTGGTTGTGGATAACCAGTTAGGGGCTCATCCCTGAGAGAAACTAATTATCTTTCCCTCAGCAGTCATTCATTGCTGTTAGTTCTTTGTCTAGGGGAAGAACTCTATGAGATTTCTCCTTCTGTACCATGACTATTGGCACTGTCATTGCTCAGTTATTGTAGCTGTATTATTGAAGTATCATTAGTCTGGCTTTCCTAGGCAAAACAGTCTTATGGTGTGAAACCAGGAACTTGTGTATACAAGGGAAGTCTTCTTCTAGATATTTTAAAAAAAAAATAAAGAAAATTAATGCTGATCCAATACATTTAAAAGGATTATGTTTAAAAATTGGGTTCCTGTGTTTACAGAGACAGCTCAGGGGAAAGAGTGCTTAGTTCTTTTGAAAAGGATCCTTGGTTACCAGTGCCCATGTGGGGTAGTTCATAACCAACTGCTTGTAACAACAGCTCCAGGGGCCTTATGCTCTGTTCTGTTCTCTTTGGGCACCAGTACACATGTGTACATAGACACAGAGACAGACATAGAGATACACAATAAAAATAAATCTTAAAGAAATACAGTTTTTCCAGAGTGTTTGAATTAGGAGGTTGTGCGATTATGGTCATGTAACTTAGTTTTCCCTGGCAAGGGCTCCTTTCTCCCTTAAAATCATTTCAGTGATGAGAGGCTGTTTACCTTGGGATTGTCTTCCTATTGTGACTAAAGAGAACGCCTGAGTACCTGGAGGAAAACTTCCTGTTCTCTCTCCCCCAGCAAGAATAAACAGCCCCCTTACTTGGTTCTTCCCCAGCTTTCCCCTTCCCTTCCTGTTTTGTCTTCATGCTTTCTTTCGAAGGACAAGTCATCTTAGGTGGAGTCAGTTCAGCTCAGGTATTGTTAAGCTCATCCTTTTTATTGAATAAGAACAATTCTTTACTAGTAAAAATGTTCAAAAAAAGAAAAAGATAAAACAGTGAAGGTTTCATTCAGTTATGAATTTATCATAATAGATGTGAATATGGAAACTAAGTGGGGATGATAAATTTATTCCCAAACAGTGATTGGAGCTGGTGAGGGTGTGTGAGTGAAGCCTAGTGTACCATGCAAGGTGACCACAGCAGCAGAAACCTCACCTTCCATAAGAGAGGCACATTATCCTCACAGTTTATTTTAGAATTTTATAATTCTGTATAGGAAATTTCTATATTTTATATGAATGTCTACTGAATACTATAACTTAAAGAATAGAGGCCTGTTTTAAATAGAAACAATCCTTATGTATTAGCAAGGAATAAAGGGCCTGCAAGATGGCTCAGTGGGTAAAGGTGCTTGCTGCCAAGCCCAATGACTTGAGTTAGGTTATTGGAACCCACATGGAAGGCAAAATACCCAATTCCTGCAAGATGTGTACTGTTGTGCACACACACAACTCCCAAATATACAAATACATATAATGAAATTTTAAGATAGGAAATGCAGAGAAACAATTTGGACAAAATTAGAAGTATCAACAATCTCATGACCTCATGAATAATTATGGTTATATTTTGACAAGTATGTTTTCAAGCCTTTTTTGTATTTGGTTTGATTTTTTTTTAACTGGGACTATAGGAGGCTGGAAAGAAGGCTCAGTGGTTAAGAACACTTGCTGCTCTTCTGGAGGACCCAGGCTCAGTTCCTAGCACCCACACGGCATCTCACAACTGTCTGTAACTCCAGCTTCTGGGGATCTGATACCCTCTTCTGGGTTCTTCTGGTTACTGGTATTCATGTGGTGTACTTACTATGTGCTAGGAGAACACTCATACACTTAACTAAAAACAAATGAACCTTGTTTAAAAAATCAACCAAAACAGATAGTTCTTTGCCCCTTTCCCTCTACTCCTCAATACACAATAATCTTCCTGCATCATAAAATGGCTTATAAAACAGCAGATTTTTCAGTAATGACATAGATAAGCAACACATTAGCTTTTTAATCTTCTCTTGTAATTTAGAGATTTAAATAAAAAAATTTGTTACATACTGTACTGTTATGATCATCAGTTTTTATATATAACTCTGACTTATACAGTGATATTAGGTATCAAGAATTATGAGAATTCTGCTGTAGAGGGTTATCTGGTTTTATATCCAAACCTAATAAAGGTTAGGAACCTAAGCTATTAGACCAGGAAAGAGTTTTGGCTTTTAAGTGCTAACCAGGAAATAGAAAAAGAATATACTGTTTTTATAGACTTAACCACGAAACTAGGCCTTATAGTATAGCTATTTCTTACAAAATGTGCTATCAATAAGCATTGTGTTCTGCTTTAGATTCTTGTAATTTCATAATTAACTTCAAAGGGGAAGAAAGAATTATTTTTAGTACAATTTCATAATTATTTTCAAAGGGGAAGAAAAGAATTATTTTTCAAAGCTTGTTCCAATATAAAAAAATTAATCTATCTTCAAGCTGTAAATTGATTTTGTTTTCTTGTATGTTAGTATTTAGTTGTTTATTCATTAGGCTCCATGGTCCATGTATGTGTCTCCTTGTTGCAAAAAATTTTGACTCATTGTGTTAAACATTTTGTTACAGGGACAAAACACCAGAGAAAACAACTCACTCTTCCCTCTCCCCTCTCCTTCCCTCTCCCTTCTTCCTTCTCCTCTCCCTCTCCCTCTCTCCCTCTCTTTGTGTGTGTGTGTGTGTGTTGGGGTGCAAGAGGGGTGTTGTTGTGGCTCCTGATTCCAGAGGTTTCAGTCATGGCATGACTTAGGAGAATGGCCTACCTTACAGTGGTTAGGGAGCAGAGAGACTGAGTGCCTTTACCGTGGGCATTTCCTTCTCCCCTTTTATTCTGTCTGGGTCCCCAGCCTATTGGATGGTGCCCATTGCAGGGTGAGGCTTTCTCCTCTCCCTCATCCTCTCTGGACAGATCCCCACAGGCAATCTAAGGGCACAATTCCCTAAGATTGATCTTTTCCAATTCAGTTAAGTTGCAGACAACATTAACCTTGACCACCACACTCAATAAAAGTACTTTTTAAAAGCCTCATGACTTCACTTTCCCCCCTCTTTTCTACTTTCAAATCAAGCAGTGAAACAAATATCTGGCACATTGAGCAGAACTTATCATTCTGTTAACACAAATAGTTCTGTAGCCTTTGACAATAGACTTCTTAATGCCTTGCATAAATTAAATTGGTTTACTTTGGTTGAGTGGATTTTCCTTTTTTTGTCCTCTATAAGTTTACTTTGGTGTTGGCTGCTAT
Source organism: Microtus ochrogaster (assembly GCF_000317375.1). Classification (NCBI taxonomy): domain Eukaryota; kingdom Metazoa; phylum Chordata; class Mammalia; order Rodentia; family Cricetidae; genus Microtus; species Microtus ochrogaster. The sequence goes on along the minus strand of NW_004949101.1, from coordinate 7,889,771 downwards.
TCATCAAACAAGACTATAATTCTTGGTGTGAATGCATAATCTTGGTAACTCTCATGTTTCTATTCTTGAACTCAAATTGTGATCAATGATATTGTGTGCCTACACTAATTTTCCATTCTTGAGTGATAACCATTTCAGGTTAACAGAACAGTTTAATTTTCTTGGATTATAAGTTAAAATTGGCATGGATAGGTAGATATAGATAAAGCATAAATACCATTATATATTTCAGATAACTTTTCATTTTCTGATCTAGTTTAAATGAAGCATTGAAAGTATGTTTAGAAAATAAAACAAACAGAATACAGTTTTTTCTTGGTATTAGAAAAAGCCTGAGAAGAAAGTTTTAGGACTAGCAAGAGAAGTGATGTATTTAGCAAATATTTCATTAGTGGTAAATAGTGATTACTGAAAAGGAAAGAGTCTTCCAGTGAAAAACAAAACTGTCAGGAATATAGAGGATCACTGGCAGAAAGCCCTCCCAGTGGGTTTCAGGTTTCCAAATGCTTCAGCACAAGTAAGAAGAGCAAGAGTATTCGAAGTGTGAAGAAAAGCCAACTGGAAAGTTTAGAAGGGAAGTACCTCGGCGTTGGACTCTGCATACTGGTGGCAGTATGAGGTTTGTAGCCACCCAGTTCCAAAAGTATATTCAGAATTCTGTCAGACAAAATCAATATGTCAAAAGCTAAATGTATTCAAGTGAGGAAAAGCAGGTCTGAAATTGAAAACAAAAACCCATTTAAAAAAATTCCACACAATTTAGTTGTAATATGTTTTAGTCATTAATAAGTCCCGTTCACATATTAAAGAGAAGCCAAGATTTTAACGATGTATTTATGTAATATAAAAAAAGAATAAGCTACCTTCTTTCTTCTCTCTCTGCTGACTCTATCTAAATTCTGATTTCACCCCCCTTTGCCAGTTTGGAGAAATGATTTGTCAGCTGCTCTGTAAAGAACTCTAAATGCGTTAAAGGTGCTTTAAATGCATAAGTATTGGGAAGAAAAAGCAGGGCTGTTTTTCAAGACTATAAATTAATGCTACCTTATTTCTTTGTAGTGTTAGATCTAGTAAATATTTAAAGGCGTTTAAAGATAGATTGCCCTTTTTCATTCCCTACAGTGCTGATGACTTGGTTGTGTCTGATTTTGGACTGATGTCATCAGTATTGAAACATTTTCGTGGGTCTTGTTCTCAGTATGCCCCATGGGTGTCCTGGCCAGCTTTTGTTGCAGGAGGAAAGATTTCTGTATGATGGAAATACTAGCAACAAATTGAAATCCCATAGGCTCTGAAAATGGAAGCTTCCAGGGCAGATTCTGGATGAAATTTAGTAATATCTTTTAAATTTTATCATTGGGCTGGCCAAAGACTTCCCTGGAAAACCCTCTCTTCAGTACACATCACTGTGTAGATGATCAACTTCCCCAGAACTAGAAGTCTCCACAAGAACTCATTTCAGTGAGAAATGAGTTGGAAGCACTGTGCAGGACCTATATTAGTGTTTCTCATGAGTCTCATAATTGCTTGTGAGCATAATGCTCTCCCCTGCTAGGGTCGGAACTCTTAAAGATGGGAGCTAAGAGCATTTTATCTTTTAATGTCTATGGTATACATTACCAAGTGAAAAGACAGAGATTCTGGGGAACCTTGTGACAGTATGCCTCACAGTTAAAACCTCTTACTGTGTGCTAGAATAACACTATATTGTGGATCAAAAGCCTAGTGAAAAAAAAAAAAGAAAGCCTAGTGAAATTCTGTCCTTAATTTAAAAAGTATATACACATCTATTAGAGATCTATATGATATATGAAAAATATATGACCTATACAGTAGATGGTAGTATTTGAAATTATAATTGCAAACATTTCTGTAATACATTCAAATTAAAGGAAGGCAGTTGTCTCCTCAGAGTCTGACGCTTTTGCGGATTTCTAAGCAGGTGTTATGAGTGCACCTGCCATCCCTGCAGCTCAGGGGTTTGCACCAAGTCCGCCAGACCTCCAGGCCCCTCAGAAAGGGTGACACTTGACCTCTTCTCTCAGGACTTCCCACTCTTGTATGCAGTATCTTCTCACATACTTTTCTCTACAATTATATAGACACCTTTGAAGTGATATTTTCTTGTTAGGACTGCCAGCTACAAATAGTGACACAGAGAATTATTAATTATAAAAGTTTAGCCTTAGCTTAGGTTTATTCTTAACTAGTTCTTGTAACTGAAATTAACTCATAGTTTTTAATCTATGTTCTTCCACGAGGCTCATTTATCTCATTTCCTGCTTCCTTCGCATTGTACGGTAACTCCACCTTTCTTCTGCTGAGAGTTCTCTCTCTGCCTGGAAGCCCCCACCTATTCTTTCTGTGTAGCAATTGGCCGTTCAGCTTTTTATTACAGCAATCACAGCCAGTACAATTTGTACACATAGTGTACATATATCCTACAACACACCTTCTTTTGGTGTGGTATTTTACATACAGACTACTGTAAAATTTGGCATATAGACTACTGTAAAATTTGAAACTTCATTTTTTTCCTTTTGGGAAGTCTTTATCTTCAGAGAGGCTGATGGAAACAGGTATGTTAGTTTTCATCTAACTTGATGTTAGTCTCCATTCTGGCCTCATTAAACAAGTTGAGACAGATGTGTCCCCAACTTTATGAATCTTTAGACAGGAGGTGCTGTAGCCTGTTTAGTAATCTTTGTCACCACATTTTATCAACACCCTTTCCTGTCTGATTAATTTTGAAGTCTTTTAAAATCCATGATGCCCTTTTCTGATATTAAGGAAAATAACACATATTGTTAATATGTGGTCTTTTAAAATTCCTATTATTTGAATATATCAGCATTCTAATTTTAAATTTCACTGTCTAATTTACAACTTCTATGTCAATATCTGAGTTTTAGTAACCTTTTAAGTACGTTTTAATAAATGGTTACATCTTGTTCTCACATAGAGTCAGAATTTCTCTTGATTTTCATGAAAACCATTAGTGGTTTTGAATATAATCTTTGTTACATTTTTATTGCATTTCCCCAACAAATAATCATTTTTTAAAAAAATAAATGTGTTACCCCTTTTACTTTCTTATGATGCCTTCCCAAGATTATTTTTATTTATAAAATTGCTTAACTAGAACACATTGTTATTTTTATTTATATTATTGCTGGATTTCTGGTTCCCTTTATTTCTCTATATTATTAGCTGATTAACCTGAACAAAAATTGGGTCTTGTATGCATTGTTCACATAGATAACCTGTAAATACAGTTGTTAGTTCACACCAATTTCCATCATTGGTGGCAAGCCTATAAATTGTAGCATTCAGAAAGTTCAGCTTGTTAAGTTTTAACACTTGAATTTCTTGTCCATTTTTACTATGTTTTATATTTCAGGCTTATTTCTTTATGAGGGATCATGTAATTGCCATCCAAGTTAAAACGAAACTTTCCATAATGTCCAACTTCCTAAAACTACCTTTCTTTGAAACCTGGATTGTATGTGATTGTTGAAATTGCTGATTGCCAACTTCTAAGAGGCAGGGTCCAAAACACAGTTTCTGACTTGATTAAATGAAACTGCTGTGCAAAAGTTGGTGTAATTCTCTCTAAGGGTCATCATGAGCAGATGGTTTTCCATCCTGAGAGATTTTAAGTCTTAAATTCTGCAGTTCAATGCTTTATACATTATCACAGTTCTCCTACCAAAGTTGTTGAGGCATGGGATCCAAATGATACTGAATTCTCTTTAAATTAACTAGAATGTTACTTTATGTTTTTTTATGCTCCAGTTCTTAAAAGAAATTGCAATTTAAGACATGATTAGGGTGATTAATTCTCAGACTTAGCCTAATTAAGCTACAAAGAATGGATTAGAAGAAATGAAAAAGTAGCAATGAGGCTACTTATTCATGTTGAATTTCTTCATAAATCCTTAGAGAAAGGTGTACCAGACTTTCATTTTTCACCATTGTTACCTTCCATTTGACTGATGTACAGATTAGAAATCTTTAAATAATTGATATTTTCTACTCTCCTTACAATATTCCAACATGTCTTAGGTAATGACAGCAGTGCCTTGAGTAGCAGGGATGTGGCTTTTTCATACCTGCCTTTGTGATGATCCATACATTGTAGCTTGTCAGTACTTCAGTAGATAAGAACTGTGGTTATGTATGGGAAGTTGGGAATTTCAAATTATTAGTCCAGTCATCCTGCCTGCCTCGCCATATAGACTTCCTTTCTCTGCTAGGTTATTAAGATCTAGAGTCTTATTTCTGATGCTATTGATATCGGGATTATTTTAGAAAGCAATTTATTGAGATCTAATGGATAAAAAACTGCAAAGAGATTAGCCCAGGATCATTTTTTGATTGAAAATTTTTTAAAATTTCTGTTTGTTACTGAATGATGCATCCATAGTAAATGGTTTGTTGTAAATAAATGGTAAAATATAACTTTCAATGTTATCCATGGTCTAATATCATTTGTATAAATGAAAATAAAAGGTTTTTTAAAGTCTTGTGGTGAGGGGTATAGATTAAGGAGAATATTTTTGTGATCATGCGGAAGACAGCACTACATTTTTCTTGGCTTCCGAGATGGCCTCTCCTGTCTGATTGTTCCTTCTGCAAATGCACAGGCCGTGTGTATGCAGCATGTGCCCATGTGCTTTCCTGCTATGTTTCTCTGTCTGGACTCTATTTGGCATCTCTAATTGTCAGTTGGCTCCACTTTTGTCTCTCTGTAGACAGTTTTCTCCTAGAAGAATACTATCTTTTCAGAAATTCAAAAACTTTTTGAGGCTGCTTTCAGATTATTTCCCTCTATTTTAAATTCACAGATAAGTTCAAATTCAACATTATCAAAGTATCTCATGTACCTTTGTACTTGGAGATCTTCCAGACAGGTGAAACTCAACATTTCTGATAAAAAATTAATATTTACATCCATTTTTCCTAATTTCAGAACTTAAATTCATTGTTCAGTTTTCTTTTCTTATTTTTGTATGTTTATTGGGGTATGTGACTGAATTGGTATCATTACTATTTTCATTGCTATCCCAATCCAGTTACTATTTTATTAGTCTATACCAAATTTTCTTATAGCAATTGAACTGTCTTAATTTGTCTTCCTGTCTACCATGAGCTGCATACAACTGCTTACTCATCATATTGATTTAGTCTAAGCTATTTTATTGCCTTATATTAGCCATAGTTAATATCTAGACTCATTAGCCTGGAATTCAAGCTGGTCTTTCATTTTGCCCTACCCTGTATCTGTGGTTTTGGCTCTGGTACTCCAGCCTTTGAAAGCAGCTATTCATGCAAGTCTTGCAGTCTTTCACATCTTGATTTTTCTCTTTTTTTTCTTAAACCCCTTCAAGATCTTGTTTTTTAATCACGAACTTAGCCTATTCTAGCCTACAGTTTTTGTTTTTGTTTTTTAATTTTCTCAGAATCCTTGTAGCACTTGTGTAAGCCATTTAGCTAACTGTGTTGGTACATGCTTGTAATCATAGCTGTTGGAAGGCAGAAGCAGGAAGATTGAAAGTTAGAGGCCATAGAAAGATTTTATCTTAAAAAAGTATGTAAGGCAAGAAATTAGTGGATATATTTTCTTAGTAACAGATTATATTTCGTAGAATAGTTTTAACTTGTCGAAAAATTGAGTGCTTACTGACACACAGACTCAGAAACAGTTTTCCACATGCAGTTTATTATAATTGATGATCCAATAATTATATGTTATTTTTAACTATAACTCATTGTTTACTTAGAGCTTGTTTTTTGTGTGTTCTGTGAGCTTTGGCAAACAAATAATGTTATAATGTCAACATATTTACCATCATAGTATCATATCCCTTTATTACTCTAAAAGTCCCTAGTACCACAGCTACTTTGCTGTTGAATTTCTGTGAATTCAACTCTTTTGGGTATCTTGTATAAGTTTGGAATTTCTGAATGTCTCTCACTTATTTTACTTAGCATAACGTTCAGAATTCATTTATATTATATCATATGTCAGAATTTCCCCCTTTTGTAAATCTGAGTAGCATTTCATTATTTTATATATCACATGTATCTGCTACTCTATTGTTGAACATGCCTACTACTTCTACCTCTTGGCTTGTTAATAGTGTTTTTATGAGAATATCTATGAAATATCTTTGATATCCTCTTTGCTTGTGTTGTTTGTTTGGGTCTCAGTCTGTTGCTTAGGCTGCCCTGACTAGCTCAACTGGCTTATAATTTGTGCCCGCCCTCTGCCTCCCAAGGGCTGACTTACAGGTGTGGGACACATGCAGGAGGAGATTCCACTTCTACTTCTCTTGAGTTTATACCCAGAAGTGACATTTATGGGTGATATATGCTAATCTACAATTGGTCTCTCTCTTTTAATGCAAGCCAGTTTTCTCTACCTGTACCCATTACATGTGCTTCTGTTTCTTCCTCCCTGGGTGAAACTGAAGGTGCGCCTTCCTACAAGGAAGAGCAAGGAGACTGACTTGTATGACTTCCTGCTTCTAGGTCAGCTAGGCTCCTCTGACAATTCCAAGGAAGAATATATTATTGAGTTTGGTTTGTATAATTAATGTCTATAGAAAATAAATAGTAACTTCTTCAAATTATGCTAGAAATTAAGTAGACACTGGGTAAAAACTTAAACATTCTTCTCTGCAATACATATGTAAACTTAGCTACAGTGAATCTTTGCATACCTGTTAGGTAACATCTAGACATTTAATGGATGACATTGCCATTTTAGTATTTTATCGGCAAGTGGAGTTTTATCTTATTGCTTCAATATTTGATTTCTTACCTTTTTACATTAAACACACATATATTCCAGGTTCAGGAGGGACTATGAGTCATGTCTCCAAAAGGATCACCACGTTTGTCTGTCATATTTGCAAGTTAAGTTGATTGGAGATTCTGCACTGCAGCACCTAAAGTAATGAGTCCAAAGGGAATCAAATATGAGCCTTTTTCTCACTAGTCATTAGTTTATTGAGTGAATTACAGTGACTCATAGGGCTGTGAGATATTCTTTGGTGACAGAAGGCATTTTTAAATGTAGAGCTTCTGCACGTCTGTCAAATAATTAGAATGCATGAAGCAAACACGCAACAGATGGCAAAGGGTTTGAACTAAGTATGTGAGACTCTTCAACTACTTAGTTTTACATAATAATGTGTTTGTGCAAATAAGGTGATGACCTTTCCATGATAACTTCTACAAATACGCAGGCTGAATGTGTTCAGTGGAGTTTCTAAAGTCTGGCACTGGTAGAATAGAAAATACTTTTCTAAATCTTCCATAATAATTTTTCCTTTGTGCTATGAAACGGCAAACTCCTGTCGTCTGAAATTTCTTTTCTCTGGATTTTATTTTCCTGTTTTCTCTACAAAAATAGCTTGATAAACTAATGCTATGTCTTATAGCATTACATTTTCTTTATTAAGCCTTAAAATCTATACCTTTGAGAATAAACACATATGCTGTGTCTTTAATATTGTCTTGTTTCTGAAGCACTTAATCCAGTTCTCTTATTCCTTTTATTTGGAACCGGCACAGTCATTTTTCTAACTTAATGTTTGTTAGTTAGATATGGAGTTTTGACAGTCCATCTATCAGTGCTGAATAACCGAACAGTTTAAATGTAATTACTTGAATTAGTGACAATTACAGTTGTGACGAGGAAGATTAAAAAATCCTTAAAAACAGCTCTAATGAGAGATGTATAATACATATATCAGGATAAATTGTCAACAGTCCTGAGTAGAGCTGACAAATAGGCTTTCACTGCACTCTGTCTAATTAAGCCAGGTAACATTCAAACTTGAACTTACCACTGGGCCATTTAAATGGGATTAAAAAAAAGTCCACAATTAAGTCATACTCAAATACATGTAGAAATTTAAGAATATAATAAATATAGAATCTCAGATGACTGAGCTAGACATTTTTATAAATAGTGCTGGGCCAATTGTGTGGCCACTCATAAAGAGACACTGTACATAATATATTATACCCCAAAATAATTGTTTGGAGTTCTAAATGTAAAATAATTATAATAACAAAACTGTAGGTGTGCATACACATACACATGAGGCCTAGAAGAGAATATGTGGCATAAATGGAAAAGATTGATAAAGTTGATTATATGAAAGATTTTTATAGCCAGCACATCATAAAAGATAAAGTACAAGAAAATATTCAGGCCATCTACCAAAGACAAAAGGCTGATATTCTTAATATCTAAATAACACAAATCCAAGATACAAGCTGGGTATGGTATTTTTCAGGCCAGAAAGACCCAGACAAAAGACAGGGAGAGGAAGAGGGAATATGAGGAAGAGGAAGAAGGATATAAGAAAATAGAAGAGGAGAGGAGACTGGAGGAGACATGGAAGGGACAAGGCTGTGGTTTAGCTTCCTGCCTGAGATTTGGAATTTGCTTCATTGGATTTGGGGATTAATCTCACCACTACAATGAAAAGGAAAAAAAAAAGATCAAAAAGTCTTTAGAAAGAGAAAAAGACATGGATATTCATCAGAAAAGGGTAAAAGTTACCTCAAACATGACAAATGCTTATTAGACTTACTAATATTCATACGTTTATATAAAATAATTAAATGATGTTTCTCAAACATTAACCATTAATACGGGGTATATAAATGTGTGTGTGTGTGTGTGTGTGTGTGTATGATGAAGTCTATGGGTGAAGAGAAATAATAACTCTGATTCTTGTAGAAATTCAAACCAATTACCACTCAGAAGAGAAAGCTGCTAAATACTCAATGAAACAATTGTTTACCTTCTTACCCAGAAATCCCTTTTCTAAAAATGTGTCACATTATCTTTCAAAGTCTTGAAAATTCACAGTTATGAAAATATGTATAAAAGACGATGTCTATAATTGTAAAATACAAGAAACGGTCTAAGTAAAGAGTGTGTGGTTAAATGAAGGTGTTTTGTATCCACGCAGTAGACCATGGAACATACTAGTGAAGAGATAACTGTGAACTTCTTTGAAATTATTTCTAGTAAATTCTGCTAGAGAAAAATATAGAAAAAATACAAAAATGCATCTCTAAGGAAATACTCATAATGTAATAAATAAGACAGAAAATGGGTTTGTTTTCTGCTCTTTTGAACATAAACACAAATGTGAGGACTAAGAATATAGCTCATGTTTATCTAACATGTACAAGGACTGGAGTTTGATAGTCTAACACCACAAAACTTACCCCCAAACCTAAACAAACAAACAGACAGACAAACCACCTAAAACCATGCAGGGGTGATGAGTCAAAATCTGAGTTAATTGGTTCCCAAGAGAGAAAGTAGTGAATGTGGTAGAAAGAACAGAGATTATGACCAGAGCAGCAAAGACAAGTATGCAGCCTTTGTATTGCTTTAACTGGTTGAATAAACTAGGATTGTATGCAGGATAGACATGAAATGAATATACATGGTGAAAAATAAAGCTACCTGTGTTACAAATAAGTCATATGAGCAAACTGAAGGGGACAGGAACCCAAAGAATTAATATTGAACAACTTTGAAAAGCAGAGCTTTGACTCTAATGAACAAATACTGTAGTATTTTTTTTTTTAGTAAGTATGGATCTTGATAAACTAACCATACCAGTTAGTTATTCTATAACTACCTTATATGTATTCTAGTACTGAACAAATCAGTAAATGAATTGTAGATAGTGATTACTGGGTTTCTGTTGAGAAAGAAGTTATGTACTGGAAAAGAAGTTATACTGTAATTAACCATGTAATAAATTGGAATAAGAAGTATCAGTATGAACTCTTACTATATATGTTCATTTGTGTTACATATATGGATATTTATACACATATAGAGAGTTGTGTTTATGTGTATGTTAATATACATATACACACATACATATATACATATTTCTTTTAGCTCTGTCTGTTGGATGGGCCGAGGAGTAGTACCTTAGTAGCAGTGAGGATATAGTGACTTATCTCGATTTTTACATGCCATTCTCCAATTTAAAAAACAAAATAAAACCAAACCCCCAAATTTTTATTGCTCTAGGACTATGGTAGAGAAAATACATTATGATTTTGGGATTACTTTAGGGTGTTAGAAAATAAAGAAATGCTTGAAAAAGAACAACAACCAATAAAAACCGCACAGGAGTCAATGTGAAGGGCCTCCTTGTGCCTGTGCTGAAACAGCTGGAGGGACAGCAATACTGATGACATTGAATTATATCCCATAGAGTAAAATAAATATGTATAGTTGTCTGTGTAAATATTGCATAGTTGTGGACAAATAACCCTTTCTTTAAAAGAATTCTAGTCCACAAATTTGGAAAGTATGTAAAAACCAAACAAAATTACAAAAGCACTATTAACACCAATACTATAGTAATTAATGTTGTGCCCCTTCATCAAGGCATGAATGGGCTAAGTTACCTGAGAAAACATGGAGGAGGAGCAGGATGTTTATAGTCTCACCCGTCTCATACAAGGTGCTCATCAGTTATAAAGGAAAGGCGTGTGGAGACCAGAAGAGGATGTCATTGCCACCCGTAGCATAACACCTTCTGCCTTACCCTCTTGAGACAGGAGCTATTACTGAACCTGGAGCTCACCAGCTTAGCTGACCTCTTCCAGCCCGTACAGAGTTGGAGTTACAGAATGGCCGTGAAGTTTATGAGGCTAGTCTTGGCACTATATCGAGACTGCATTTCAAATAACAATGTAGATTTCCTACATCTTACAGCCCCATTATTGAGAAAAATGTAACATCACATTTATGGTAATTTCACCACAAATAGACATCCCTGATGTAACCATGACTAAACCTCAGCAAGACCCAATGGTAAGAGTTTGGGTAATATACATAACCAGATATTATCAAGATCGGGTCTTCATACTTGTGCAGCTAGCACCTTTCTCATCTGACATCTTTCCAGCCGGAAGACCAATGTTCTTCATTTCTAGATCAGAAATGTAAAACATAATTTCCCCCATATTCCATTGTCCAAGCAGTGAATGTGAACATGCAAATATGTTCCTAAAAATGTTCACAGAAATGGGTGTATTGACAACCAATCCCATGGCCTCCTTCTGAGTTCTGACAGAGTTCATTGACTGTTGTCTGACTGTATGTCCAGAAGCTCTATGTACCTGACTGTAGAGAGGAAGTGACTCACAAAAGAGAAACTCCACAAAGGTGGAACAGTTGGGTCGCACAATTATATTTGGGGAGAGAGAAAAAATTGGGGTAACAAACATCATCCAATATTCTGTGTGTGCATTTCTTAAATATTTTCTTCTTTTTTCTTTTTAATATTTGAAACAACCATAAAAGATCTCTAGAATCTAACTTTTGCTTCTTGGCAGGACTGGCCCTAAATCCTGAACAGGTTTTGTTCTGTTTAATTACATTTGTGAAAGATCTCCCTGGAAATCCTAATACCAACAAACTGCGACCTTTACGTTCAGGACATTTTCTTCCTGTTTTTTCTTTTTCTTTTTTTCCATCTAAATCTCTTAGACCCCAAATTTTATTTCATTTTGTTTGCCCTGTGCAAAGTGTTTTCTCACTCTTCTCTGGACTTTGGAAACATTGTCAGATTTAGCATGTGTTTAAACTGGCACAAACCTACCTCCGATTTGTCTCTTGTGGAAGTTGTCAGCAGTGCTCACACACTGCTTACTGTGCGTCCCTGTTTCAGGACAGTGATAGTGACTAAGATGAGCTTTATTATCATTTCTATTTGCATATGAAGACATGATGAAGATGAGAGTTTGTGTTGGTCACAGGGTCAATGAGGTTTCCAGTGTCTGCCTCATACTGTTTGGTTCAGTGTCAGTTCTGATCCACAATACTTCCCTGTGCTTGGCTTACCTGGCCTCTATTCTTTAACTCAATTATATACTCAGATCATTTTTCTCATTGTGGAGAACATATATGAATATATAAAACTAGAATTTCATTTTAACTATTTTAAGTGTACAATTCAGAGACGTTAAGAGAGTGCTCCACTATGCCCAGTTGTAAGGATGCCTCTTTTATTCAGGGTGAAACAGGGAGTTGTTTTGGAAGTGGATTTATTCATAAACTCAGTTTAATAAACAATATGAAAAAAACTTCTATTCAGGTTGATGAAAAGATTCTGTAAGAGTAATGGTTGTCCAATGATGTGAATGTAATTAATGCCTTTTAGTCATGTCCTTACCAAGTTTTCTACTTAAAAACATTATCATATTTCTTTTATGTGTCTGAGTGTTTTACCTGTATGTATGTCTGTGTACCATGTGTGTACCTTGTACCCACAAAGGTCAGAAAAGTGCACCAGGTTGAAGTTAAAGGGAGTTAGGAACTACAATACTGGTTCTGGTAATCCAACATGCCTGGTCCTCTACAAAAACAATGGGTTCATATAATGGCTAAGCCATCTTTTAATTTTATGCTTTTAATTTTTATTTTTAATATCTTTTCAACCATTCTTTACTATTATTAGTTTGCATATAAATTTTTCTCTCTTGCCTGTCTCTTTTTGAACACTCTCCTTTGAATGTTATTGATATATTCATTCATTTAATGAATGTTTCATTGAATTAGAAATATGAAAATGAGAGGACCTCATTTTTGCATTAAAATAGTCCAGTAAAGTTTAAACAAAAGAGACATATGGTCCAAATGGATGAGGAAAGACTTTCTTGAAGATTCACCAAATATGTCACGATGCCTGAAGAAGTGCTATAGAACACTATATGCAAACTAAGTGGGACCAGTCATCTGGAAATGTGTCTGTTGTGTTGGGACTGCTCAAACCAGATATTTATATTATAATAATTTTTAGCATAATATGCATAATAAAATATATTATTCCACTCACTTAACATGTATAATACAATAAACTCATTGTTATGCAACTATACCACATCTGTAGAACTCTCACTATCTCAAGGGGAAACTGCACCCAAGAAATGATAGCTCTCTGTTATCCCCTTCCCAGCCTCTGGTGACTACTAATTCACTACTGCTAATACCTTCTTGCTCTGTGAGCCAATTCACCATTTTTATTCTGTTCATTATACCATTAGGTGTTATGGAGTAGGTTAGCTGTCCTGATGAGGAAATAAAGAAAGATGAACATTTAGCAACTTACTGTAACTAAGTGTTCCCATTTGAATGGAAATATAAAACCACCAAACTTACTTTGGAGAGCACATTTCAGAAGCTAACTCTGCTGATCATAATGTAAATATTTTTGTGCACTTCAGATTTATTCTTGTGGTATATTTTATGTTGGGAGTATTGTATAGTCATTCCCACACCAGTCATTACTTAACTGGAACAGTACATATATATGTAAAATTCAGTGATATGATCCGGATGAAAACGGCTGAGCTTTACTACTTTTACCATTTTACTACAATTTTCTTTCTTGTTGTTGTTCTTTTGTTTTTGTTTCTTTGTTTTTTTGAGACAGGGTTTCTCTGTAGCTTTCAAGCCTGTCCTGGGACTAGCTCTTGTAGACCAGGCTGACTCGAACTCACAGAGATCTGCCCATCTCTGCCTCCTGAGTGCTGGGATTAAAGGCCTGTGATACCACTGCCCAGCTTTACAATTTTCTTTTTAAAATTACTTATACATAAGCGACCCCCAAAACTCCACCAAAGAACTTTTACAGCTGATAAACAGATTTAATAATGTGGCAGGATATAAGATCAACTCCAAAAAATCAGTCGCCTTCTTATACACAAAGGATATGGAAGCAGAGAGGGAAATCAGAGAAGCTTCACCTTTCACGATAGCCACAAACAGCATAAAATATCTTGGGGTAACT
>NW_004949101.1:7857575-7873453 GCF_000317375.1 Microtus ochrogaster | reverse complement strand
AAATAAATAAATAAATAAATAAATAAATACTTATACAGTAAGCACTATTACCTGAGTTACTGTCCAGGCTGTAGGGTTTTCTCTCTGTTATTGAAAGACAACAAAAAAGCAATAAAGCTGTTACAGAAAAGTGAAAGCAAAAGTAGTAACTATGAAATTATTTCCTCCATATCCCTTATTTCAATGTTTCTGTTGCACTCATATTGGTTTATCTATGCGTGAGGGCAGTGGTGGAGTGAAAGTCCCAGTTTAATGCCCGTTTACTTGAGAATGGGAATAGTGCATGTCTTGAATACCTGTACAATGCAAAGACAATGTTTGGCATTTGACAGTTTAGAACTATAGTATAAGTATTTATTTTAAAACCAGCTAGCAGTTCTGTGTGGATCTGTAAATTAATCATACTTGGACTTAGATTGGTTCATATTTTGGTTAAATATTGACTTCATTTTTGCTCTACAAGTTCAGTTATCTTGGTTAGTAATTAATTATTCTGTCATTTCTTGACTATATCATCAAAGTAGAGTAAAGGAGACCAAGGTAAACCGACTGGTCTGCTAAGACTTATTGTTTCATCCCAGAGTTAAAAAAAAATCAAGATATAGTTCATTATAAAAGTCCCCTTTCCAAGGCAGACATTTTAATGGTTTATAATATTTACAGTGTTGCACAACCATCATCAATATGTAATTTCATACCATTTCTGTCATTCCTGAGGAGACCTTAGTTGTCATCTCCTTTTTTCCTTCCTGCAGTCCTTCCCAACTACTAACTTACTTTCTTTCATTATAGATTTATTTACTACATGAGCATTTCATATAAATAACTGAGCTGTTCTGTGATCTTTATGTTTCTCTTCTTTCATATAGCACAATATTTTAAGATTCCTTTTGGCTAAATACTATTTCTTGTTAAGATATGAAACTTTGTTTATATATTCATTTGTTGATGGAAATTTGTATTGTTTCTGTCTATAAATGTTTTTGCACAGTATTTGCATGAATATATGTTTCTGAGTCTCTTGGTTAAATATTTAAGAGTGAGTATCTTCAACATATTTGCTCCTATGCTCAAATACCATGACTCGAATAACTTATAGAAGAAAGGGTTTATTTTGAATTATGGTTCCAGAGGGCTAGAGTCCTTATTGGCAGGAACAACATTATATGCTGCAAAGCAGAAAGCTGGCTAATCATAACCTTAGCCATACACAGGACGAGAAAGTGGAGTAAGGCTACAAAGTCTCAAAGCCTGTCCCTGGCAATTTCCTCTAGTAAGGTTGCACATGCTAAAGATTCCACAACCTCCCCAAACAGCCCCAGTACCTGGGGACTAAGTGTTCAAATAAGTGAACCTATGAGGGCCATATTTTATTCAAACCGCTACTGTGGGTCAGGTGTTAATCTTATTTAACTTTTTGAGGACTACCAAATGGCTTTCCACAGAGATCATTTAACATCCCCTTATTTGTGTGTAATGGTTTCAGTCTTTCCTGATTCTCATCAACACTTGGAAATTTTCATCTTAGAAATACTATCCTGGTGACGTGGCACCACACTGTTGATCTTATTTCCACTTCCCAGATGTCTAAGAGGATGAGACTCTTCATCTCTGAATTATCCGGTGTTAGTGTATGTGCTGCTGAAGTGAGCGATGAGCATTCACATGCATTTGGAGAAATGCTTCTCTGAAGTCTTCATCCAGTATCATTGGGTTACTTGTCATTATTGACAAGTTGCTGTATCCTTTGGTATTTGGGATACTAGACTTATATTTAATACATGAATTTGAAGTTCTTTTCCTACCCTTTAGGTTCCTATTCAGCATTGTCTTTTTGATGATGTTCTTTAGTTAAAGCACTTAAATGTTTAGTTGTTATGAAGCCCAGTTTATGCCTTTTAAAATCTGGTTGCTGTCCTTTGGTGTCATATATATGAAACTATTAATGTATCCAGGGTTATTCCTCTTAGAGTTTTCTGGTTTTAGTTATTGCATTTGCATCTTGTTCTCTTGTGGCCCCACCCTGTGCACACATGTGGGTGGCTGTGTGTGTGTGTGTATTTGTATGAGCATGTGTGTATACATGTCGGAAAACGTGTGTGGCAGTCAGAGGACAACCTCTTTTGTTGACTCTTGTCTTTTACCTTGCTTGAGATGATCTGTCATTGCTACTGTCAGAGCTAACCAGCTGTATTCTCCTTTCTTGGCCATTCTTGTCACCATAAGACTACGATATTACAGATATGTGCTCATGTGGCTGACTTTCCATGGGTTCTCTGGATGCCAACTCAGATCCTTGCTCTTGAATGGTAAGGCCTTTGCCCAGTGAGCCATCTCCTCAACCATGTTTACATCTCCTCAACCATGTTTACATCTTTCATTTGTTTGAAGACAAATTTTGTATGTGATATGATATTAGTATCACAAATATTAGTTTTTAAAAAGTACTCTCTAGAATGAGTTGAAAATGTAGAATTGAGGGAATTCTTTTTCCCAAAGATCTTTTATCATTCTGCAAGTTGAATCAGAAAGACTTTGGACTCAGTGTTTATACTGTCTTTCATCTGAATCATTCTTCTTTGGACCCTTTCTTGCTTGGCTTCTTCTCACAATTTATACTAGAGTGCTATCATCCAAACTTTCTTGCCAGAGCAGGTTTACAAACAGAAGCAAAGAAAGTTGGCAAGGATAATGTCATGATGATGTTTTAAATGAAACTGAATAGAAACCCAAAATGCCCCCTCCGAAGGGAAAGGAGAAAAACTATTGAGAATCTTTGTTGTATCATTGTCGTTGCTGTTAGACCAGCAGGTGTTGAATAAGAAGTGATAATGTTAAGTGGTGCTGTCATAAAGTGATTTCTGAGTTATTAGCAGGCTGCATATAACTGGCTTCTTCCTTGACATAAATTCTAACTAAATTCATCAAATGCAGTATAAAACAACTACCTTTATAGCCTAAAAGTTCCTTTATAATAGGAAATCTGAAAGGAAGCAACTCAAATAAATTTAGTTAGGGACTAATTTCCATTAGCCAACAGTTTCCTCCCATCCCTAACTTCTTCTCTTCTTCTTCTTCTTCTTCTTCTTCTTCTTCTTCTTCTTCTTCTTCTTCTTCTTCTTCTTCTTCTTCTTCTTCTTCCTCTTCCTCTTCCTCTTCCTCTTCCTCTTCCTCTTCCTCTTCTTCCTTTTCCTCCTCCTCCTCCTTCTTTTGTCTCTCTATGTAGTTCCTACCTGTTGGGGTGCTTGATTTAGGATCACTCTGGTTATGAGGTTTATGTTGATTCTCCATGTCTTCTGCTCTTTACTGAGCTAACGTTTATGACTTTGGCGATGGTCCAGACTTTGGTACTCATCACTAACCCAAGATACTGCCAATAGGATTTAGTTGATCAAATTGAATAGTTCATCCCTACTAATATTAAAAGTTAGAATAAATATAGATTATGAAGAACTTTAATTATCAGCCTAAAGGATCTCAGCTTAACCCTGATTAAGTTGTGATCTATATATTACTTGTATCTCAGCTCCCTGTAAAGTAAAGCTTCAAATTTCTGGTTCCTGTCTAAGAAGCAGAACTCTGGACTAAAACTGTGGGAATAGATAATTTGAAAATACTTCTGTGTAAGTTGTAAATGCACTGTTGATCTACAGCCATTGCTGCACATACATGATTTGAAGAATTTTCCCTACACTCTTCCTTTTGGGTGTTTATGATTATATAATAGGAAGTTTTTTCCTCACAAAATTTCAAAGTAATATCTACTTACCAGAACTTTTGACTTATTGATAGTTTTTAAAAATTTCATTCCTGAGTTTGTTCTAAAGATCTATAAACATGTTTCATGTGCTAATTTTATATATGAGATAATTTGAAGGCATGATTTCAGGATTTTCTCATAAGCACAAATTTTCTTCGAAAGTGTCATCTAAATCTTTTCTGTTTCTTCACATGGAGTCTCCTCCTGCTGTACAACACTAAAATAACAACGTTGTTTTCATCCATTAAAATATCACTGGAAGATATTGTGAATTGGCTCATTTGCCTTAAATTTTTTTTTAACAAATAAGGCAGTGTTTTGAGTTATGCCAGATGTACACATGAGAGATTTGAGTGCACTTGTAGAATTTAAATTGAAATGCTAATGAGATTCTGACAGCCAGAAAAACAACACAGCCTACATTTTCATCTGTTTTATTAAAGTCATTATTTAACTGGAAAAACACATTATTTAGAACTGTTTATTTGTATGACATTTGTAATTCAGCTCTTAAATTTTATCCAATTAAAGTGCTTCTCATTCCATTTCACTTAATGCAGCAGACTGTATTGTGCATTCATCTTTTTCTCCGTTCCATTCAATCGTAGAGTGACAGTAACTCAGTTGCATGAATGCATTGGTTTTTCTCTTCAAGCGCTTACATGTATTGCTTCATGCTGTAATGAGGCTACATTGACATCTTTATTTTTCATTTGCAGTAAATCCAATGAAATTTTATGGTAGATTATCACACGAGACTATTTATTGTTATTTCATGCTTTGGTTATATTGGCTGTTGCTCCAGGATTCCTAAAATGTGAATGTAAAGGGGAATAAAATCAAAATGTTAGCCAGACAAATTTCATAGAAGATAAATAGATCCTAATGATAACTGAACATAAGGCTCTAGATCTTAAGTTATTATTCCAACAAAGCTTCCCAATGCCTTACAACACAGACTGCCTTTTAAAAAGGGCTTGTTTATTATCTGTTTGCACGTTTTTTTTCTCCCTAGTTTTCTCACAGCTCCTTTGAACAAAGACTTTTTGTGAATGTTTGAGATTTCCCAATTAGAGCAGCCTTTGCGTGTTTCTCCTTTTCTCTATCTACTCAGATGGGCTAAGTGTATTTGAAGTGATTGAGATGTAAATTTTTATCTTTGCACGTGAAAGTCAGTACATTTAGAGTAAGAGAGAGTACTACAGAATTTCTGGATTGCAGGCTGCTGGCTGAGGTCAAGCCTGTGCTGGAATGTAGATGCAGTGGGAGGGTCTGGAAGACAATGTGCCGCCTTGAGAAGGCAACTTCTGAGATGAGAGCGAACTATGTAAGCCCCAAACTGGACAGACGTCATCCTGAATATCAAATCTTGGTTTGAAGTTTCTTGTATTGTTAGGATACTTCTGTATTTTAAACTGCCTAATGATATTTTTATGAAAATCTGTAGTACAATAAACTCTTACTACTAAAAAAAATACTCAGTTGCTGTTCTATACATAAGTCTCTGTATTAATGAACTTGAACAATGACTTCTGGATTTTAGACATTTGTATAAAGATTCTCTCAAGAGTGCTAGGAGTGCTCCATTAAGCAGCACTGATCTATTTCCTACACAAAACCTTGTCTTATTCTCCAAAGCATATATAAGAAGCAGACACTGCATGAGTCAAAATGGATGGTGAACACAGAATTCAGAGTTGGGAGGTGGAGTCTGATGCTGACTTGGTGCCTAGGAGTGATTTGGGCCTGGCTGTGGCACTGAATTTCTTTGGGATTAATTCCCTCTCTGCAAATGGAAAGGTTGTGATAACTTTCCTCCAAGGACACTACTGGCTTTTTAGCTTGTGCGATTGTAATTCTTTGATTTACCAGAGAAGCCAGGACACATAACTTTTTAGCGAGATTTTGTTTAGCATGTCTCCACGGCTTAATATTGTATCCCAGACTACTTTTGAAGATGTAATGCTTGAGTTGGCCTTACAAAGATTCAGTATACTTACAGAAGCCATCACTTTATTATTCATGCTAATTTAAGATAAATGTGTGGACTCTCCACCTTCTCCTGACTTTATCTTTTAATTTGTCACCTTGTAATTGAACATCTAAATAGAACTGCTAAAAATATCAGTCAAATAAAATGGTAAATCTAACAAAAGCTTAACATGAAATATCCAGGAGATATGGACAGCATAAAAAGACTAAACCTAAGAATATTAGTGATAGAAGTAGGAGAAGTCCAACTCAAAAGCACAGAAAATATACTCAACAAAATCATAGAAAAAAGTTTCCCAACCTAAAGAAATATATGCTTATGAAGATACAAGAAGCTTACAGAACACCAAATAGACTGGATCCAAAAAAAAGTCCACTGACCACATAATAATCAAAACACCAAATATACAGAGAAAGAGAGAATATTAAGAGCTACAATGAAAAAAGCCAAGTAACTATCAGTCCTATCGGAATTACACCTGACTTCTCAGTGGAAACAATGAAAGCCAGAAGGTCCTGGCCAAGTATTATGCAGACATTACAAGACCATGGATGCCAGCCCAGACTACTAAACCCAGCAAAACTTTCAATAACCATAGACAAAGAAAACAAGATATTCCATGACAGAACCAGGTTCAACAATACCTAGTCACAAGCCCAGTTCTAAAAAAACCCTCCAACCGAGGGAAGTTAGCTCCATCTGCAGAAACACATACAATAGATGATCACACAGAGCAAATCCCAAAGAAGGAAAACACACACACACACACACACACACACACACACACACACACACACACACAATAATTTTACCAGCAACAAAAATTAAAATAACAGGAAATAGCAATCACTGGTCATAAATATCCCTTAATATAAATGGACTCAACTCACCTATAAAAAGACACAAGCTAACAGATTGAACACGAAAACAGAATCCATCCTTCTGATGTATACAAGAAACACACCTCAACCTCAAAAACAGACATCTCCTCAGAGTAAAGGGTTGGGAAAAATTTTCAGTCAAATGAACCTAAGGAACAAATTGGCATAGCTATCCTACTATCAAAACAGACTTAAAACTAAAATCAATAAAAAAAACCAAAGAAGGACATTTCATATTTGTCACAGGAAAAATCCATCAAGAGGAAATCTTAATAATGAACATCTGTGCCCCAAATACAAGGGCACCCTCATATGTATAAGACACACTACTAAAGCTTAAATCACACATTATACCTCACCCACTAATAGTGGGAGATTTCAACGCCTCATTCTCACCACTGGACAGGTCTGCAGGACAGAAAATTAAGAGAGAAATAAGGGAACTAACAGATGTTATGATTCAAATCAACTTAGCAGGCATCTACAAAACAGTCCATCCAAACATAAAAGAATATACCTTCTTCTCAGCACCTCATGAAACCTTCTCGAAAATTGACTACGTACTAGGTAACAAAATAAATCTCAATAGATACAAAAAAATGCAATAACTCCATGTATCTTATCGAATCACCATGGCTTAAAATAAGAATTCAACAGCAAACAGCAACATTAATTTCAGAAAGCCCACAAACACATGGAAAATAAACAATGCTCACATGAATCACGAATGGGTCAAATGAGAAATAAGAGAAGAAATTAAAGACTTCCTAAAGTTCAACAAAAATGACCACACAACATACCCAAAATCCCAGCAAAATTCTTCACAGATCTCAAAAGAACAACACTCAACTTCATATGAAAAAGCAAAAAAAAAAAAAATCCAGAATAGCCAAAAACAATCTCGTGGAATAAAGGAACTTCTGGAGGCATCACAATCCCTGACTTCAAACTCCTCTATAGAGCTTCAGTAATGAAAACAGCTTGGTATTGTCATAAAAACAGACAGGGACCAATGGAACTGAATTGAAGACCCAGATATCAATCCACATACTTTCGACATCTGATTTTTGGGTTTTTCTTTATTGATTTTTATTGAGCTCTACATTTTTCTTTCTCTCCTCCCTGGCCCTCCTGAAGGGGACTTCAACCCTCCCTGAAGGTCCCCATGCTCCCAATTTTCTCAGGAGATCTTGTCTTTTTCTACTTCTCATGTAGATTAGATCTATGTATGTCTCTCTTAGGGTCCTCATTGTTGTCTAAGTTCTATGGGATTGTGGTTTGTGGGCTGTTTTTTTTTTTGTTTGTTTTTTTGCTTTATGTTTAAAAATCACTTATGAGTGAGTACATGTGATAATTGTCTTTCTGGGTCTGGGTTTCAACGTCGGATTTTTGACAAAGAAGCAAAAAATATAAAAAGAAAAAAAGAAAGCATATTCAACAAATGGCATAAGTGGATATCAACATTTTGAATAATGAAAATAGATCCATATCTATCACCATGCATAATACTGAAGTCCAAAAAGATCAAAGACCTCAACATGAAATCAACCACAATGAGCCTCATAGAAGAGAAAGACAGAAGTACACTTGAATGCATTGTCACAGGAGACCACTTCCTAAATATAACCCCAGTGGCACAGACACTGAAAGAAACAATTAGAAATCGGAATTTCCTGAAACTGAAAAGCTTCTGTAAAGAAAAGTACATGATCAACAAGACAAAATGGCAGCCTACAGAATGAGAAAAGATCTTCACTAACCCCACATCAGATGGAGGGCTGATCTCCAAAATAATCAAAGAACTTACGAAATTGGTCATCAAAGGAATAAATAATCTAATAAAAAAAATGGGATACAGACCTAAGCAGAGAACTCTCAACAGAGGAATCTAAATGGCTGAAAGACACTTAAGGTAATGCTCAACATCCTTAGCCATCAATGAAATGTAAATCAAAACAAATCTAAGATTTTATCTTACACCTGTAATAATGGCCCAAGATAAAGAACACTGATGACAACTTATGTTGGAGAGGATGTGGGGTAAAGGGAACACTCCTCCATTGCTGGTGGGAGTGCAAACTGGTACAGCTGATTTTGAAATCAGTGTGGTGGTTTCTCAGAAAATTATGAAACAACCTACTTCACGACCCAGAAATACCACTTTTGGATATATACCCAAAGACCCCTCAATCATTCCTTAAAGACATGTGCTCAACTATGTTTATAGCAGCATTACTTGTAATATCCAGAACCTAGAAACAATCTCGATTGAAAAATGCCCCTTGACAATGAGGACTACTGAGAACTCAAGAACAATGACAATGGGTTTTTGATCCTACTGCACGCACTGGCTTTGGGGGAGCCCAGGCAGTTTGGATGCTCACCTTACTAGACCTGGATGGAGGTGGGTGGTCCTTGGACTTCCCACAGGTCAGGGAACCCTGATTGCTCTTTGAGCTGATGAGGGAGGGGGACTTGATCGGGGGAGGGGAAGGGAAATGGGAGGCGGTGGCGGGGAGGAGGCAGAAATCTTTAATAAATAAATAAATTTTTAAAAAAAGAAAAATGCCCCTTGATTGAAGAATGGATAAAGAAGATATGGAGTATTTACACAGTGGAGTATTACACAGCAGAAAAAAACAATGACATCTTGAAATTTGTGGGCAGATGGATAGATATAGAAAACATCCTATTGAATGAGGTAGCCCAGACCCAGAAAGACAAATATAATATGTACTCACTCATTAAGTATCTTTTAGATATAAGCAAAGAGAAACCAGCCTACAATTCACAATCTCAGAGAACTTAGACAACAAAAAGTACCCTAAGAGAGATATACATGGATCTAAACTTCCTGGGCAGTAGAAAAAGATAAGATCTGAGTAAATTGGGAGCATGGAGATCAGATCATGGGAAAGAGTAGAAGAGGAGGGGGGGGGGAGGAAGGGAGTGAAGTGGAGAAAAAATATATAGCTCAATAAAAAGAATAAAAAGAAAAAAGTAAAATGATTAAACAACTAGTTAAATAGTGATATTATATACACTATATGTGAGAATATATAATATATGAGAACAAAACAGACAAAGAATTCATCAACTATGTTCTCAAATAACTTATATTCTAGACCAGATAGGTAAGTGAATTAAAAGTCAATAGAAGATTAGCAATGGTGAGGGAAGAACAGAACAGTGGAGAATGCAGAAAGTGGAAGAACAGTAAAGTTTCAGTTGTTATAGGAAAACTGGAAAGGCCTCACTGAGGCATTTGAGCCTGGCTATTTATGAAGAAAGGACACTCCAGGCTAGGGCAGCGTCAAGTGCCGTCTCTGAGGTGGCTGCATACTAGGCATGTCCTAAGAATGGCAGGTATCAGCTGGTGAGTGCAGAGTGAAATGAGTGGAACAAAGATAACTGCTCCCTAGCAGAAATGGCACAGTGCATCATCTCAGTAGCGCACGGAGTCAGTCTGTCCTGATGTCTATGATGTTATGATGATTCTTCCAGGACTCTTCATTGTAAAGTTACCATTTTATCAGTTGTTAAGTAGCTTATTATGAGATATTTTGACACGGTATAACTATCCTGTAGGTTTTTTTTTGTGATATGTGTTTCCTAAAATAAACTTTAATTAGGATTGTTCTAACTGAAAAAAAAACCCTAAAACTAATTTTAGTCAAGACTTTGTTTCCAAGTGAGACAGGAACCTTTTACCTTTTGTAAGTATTGACTGACTGCTAGGTGGTTTGGTCATGTCAGAGCAAAAAGTACTGAATAAAGTTGACTCTTCTGCAAAATCTCTCCAACCACTAGTAGGCATACATGCTTTCTTCATTATCCTTTCTCAAATCCCCAGACATATGTTATCTCTTTTTCCTTGGAGTTCTCTATTATGGGTGTCTTACTTAGTTGTGTGTGTGTGTGTGTGTGTGTGTGTGTGTGTGTGTGTGTGTGTGTGTGTGTGTGTGTGAAGAGATACCACCATGACTACAACTCTTATAAAGGAAAAGAATTAATTGGGGCTGGCTTACAGTACAGAGGTTTAGTCCATTATTGTCATGGCAGAAGCAGGCTATTGGAAGGATGGTGGTACATAGGCAGACCTTTTGCTACAGAAGAAGCTGAGGGTTCTACCTCTGGATCCACAGGTACCAGGAAGAGATTGAGATGCTGGCCCTGGCTTGAGATACTGAAACCTCAAAGTGACACAGGTCCTCCAACAACACCACACCTATTCCCTCAGTGCCACACCTCCTAATAGTTCCACTCCCAGTGAGCCTATGGGGAGCCATTTTCTTTCAAACCCCACAGTATGTCATATTACTTTCTTACTTTTCTTACCACCCTGAATTGTCTCAATTGTCAGCTGATTGAGACTCAGTTTTATTTACCTTTCCACAGAAAATCTAATAATAAGATATTATCTATAGTTGTCATTGAAAATATTTGCTATGATGAATAAATTTTCTTTCTTTTTTTTCTTTTTAGAGACAGGATTTCTCCGTGTAGCTTTGGTGCCTGTCTTAGAACTAGTTTTGTGCACTAGGCTAGTCTTGAACTCACAGAGTTCTGCATGCCTCTGCCTCCCCATTGCAGGGATTATGGGTGTGTGCCACCACCACCCAGCATAATGATGAATAAATTTTTAATGCACCCACATGGTTTTGGGAAAGAATAATATTGAAGTATTGACAAGAAGGAATGGAGAGAATGGAGAAGCAGGTTATACTCTGGAATTCAGTGCAGATAAAGATATATGTGTAGGTATAGGTATATATATAGGGGCAGAGATATAGTCCATGCATGCTCCTCTGGGATGGTTATGTAAGAAATGCCTGACAGAAAATGCAGTGGACTCTTTCTGGTATGATGTGTGTTCCTGGCAGGTTGAATGTGATTGGCACCCGATGAGCAGTAGTCTGCAGCAGGAGTGTATTGCCAATGCCTTAGTCTGCTTTTCATTACTATCATGGAATACCACACACAAACTGGAGAATTTATAAAGATTTCTTACTATTCTTGTGACTGGGAACTCAAAGATTGAGTGCTCAATCTGAGGAAGAGCCTTTTATTTCTTTATCCACGGCAGAAGGGCAAGAGAGAATATGTAAGAGAGAAAGCAAGTGTGGGTGAAATTCACTTTTCTAACTTTTGTGACCAACATCCTCCTACTATAATGACATTAATCCATTCATGAGGATCTAGCAAAAAGTTACCTCCCAGTTCCACTGCACAGAGGTTAAGTTTCCAGTGGACAAACTTTGGGGGACATGTTTAAAATGAAGCACCTGTATGAATTCAGGGAAATAGATGACATATAGATGGTCTTCTATGCAAGAATATGCAAAGAAGGGATGGTGGCTAGAACCTTAATTTTAGTAATTGGGATGGATTCAAAAAGAGGTATCGATCCTGACAATACTTTAGAAGTTGCTGGGAAAGGTCCAGCTGGGCATGCTCTTTCTGTCGAGGTATCTTCACTGGCGATTCATGAAGACACACAGCAAGTTGACATGACACTGAGGTTCCAAACATAGGAGTTCTCATGATATATACTTGTAGGTATATGTAAGCTGTTTCATGACATCTCTCCAGGATCTAACTTGTGTCAAGGGGATTGCATTTATAGGGTGATTGCAGTAGACTTAAGAAATTTCTGAATTTGAAACTTGGGATGATGATATATAATTTAGGATTTTTGTTTGTACAAAGAGATAAATAGTTCAAAAAAGTCCTAAGAGCTGAAGCAAAAATGCTGTCTTTGCTTATTAGACTGAAACAATGATAGGAAGTTATTGTCATATAAGATTGATCCATTCATTGAATTTACACCACTAAATCTAGATTCTTTGTCTTGCTGAGCTGCCTTTATTAGTATGATCCTCATCTACACTGTGACCTCTGGTACCTTCAGTTTTAAATGTTTCAAGAATGATTTGGAATGCCTGGTGATACTGAAATCAGGGATTCTGTTGAATGGCCAAGAGAAACACATGCTCTTTTACCTGCTGAGTTTGTGTGGATAATATGCTTGAAGTATTTCAAACTGAAAGTACCACTCAATCACATTGACCTATGACTATGCTAGTGAGCATGAAGATGGATAAAAGGAACCCCCAAACTTGTGACTCTGTAGGGCAGAAGTAATTGTAATGAAAATCAGCTGAGTTTTTTAAGCAATGTGAATGGGTTTGGGGTGTAGATCTGGACTCATCTAGACAATATCTATCACAGGTATTATATCATTCCACTTTAGACAGTTCAGTGAGAAGATGCTAATGAAGGGATTATCTGCAGATGTAGGACTGGGGTTCTAAAGCGATGCTAGGGGGCCACCTAGAGACCACTCTCAGTAGGAAGGTGCTGTCACTCCAGGACTGAGGGATCAAGAACAGAAAGTAAGGTTGCCTTAGTAAGAATCTAAGAGCTGGAGGAGAGGCGCTGTGGCTACGGCTCTGAAGGAATAGAACTATTCTCAGAGAGGATGCACTAAACTGAGAGGGACAAAGGAAGCATACGGTCCCTTTTCTCCTCCTACCTTCTAGTCTTCTCCTGGTGGTTTTCATTGGCTCAACAAGAAGCCTGGCATCGAGGGAATCTGAATGATACAATCCTTAGGGATCTGCTTCCTGAGACAGAGGTAGGTAGAGTGTGGATCTTAGTGGAGAACAGATACAAATAACTAACATGGAAAGCATCAGAGTTTCACTCTAGTAACCAGGACATAAACCTGGATGGAAGGTAGCTTTGGAGACACACCTTTAGGGACTAGAATGTCATTGCCAGCAGAAGGTGCTAGTGAAGAAGGGATGTAATTCACATAGCATAGCCGAAGAGCTTAGTGATTACTAAAGGGATACCAGTTCCCTGTCAGTCTATAATTTCATTGCAGCCACGCTCTTTGGTGGAATTAGATAACTACTCCATAGTCTTAGTGTCTCAAGTAAGAATTTGTCTCCAGTGGGCAAATGACAGACTTCCTTTCAGTCAGATGGACTGGAGATAAGCATGCCTAATGTAAAGTTAGAAACTTGAGGAGGAGCTGGCTGAGCAATAAAACTCTTGGCAGAGACTAAAATGACTTCAAAGCTGAACAAGGGTGGGGCCATTTAGCAATGGAAAAGAAAGCTCTGGGTGCCTGGAGACAGCCACTGGATATTAACACAAATGTCATTGTTTATTACATAACCAAGCAATGTAAACATATCAACAATCTTGAGACAGTCTCACCTGGAATTATTAGATCTGTAATTTAGATGAGAAAATATTACCAATCTAACTGGCTAATCAGCCTTTATATAATGAGAGAATAGAGTGAATGAACATGTATTTAATCTGCAATGAAGACCTGTAATAAACTCACAGACACCCTCCCCCACCCAGTTTTGTATGCTTAAGTATAAATGTAACGTGCATTCCTTTTAGAAGAATACTTTAGTCATTTCAAAATGAAAAAAGATTTTTAATTGTAGTTACTGCATTTTTTAAAAAAATGTGTTTTATTTTAGACTAGGTTGAGAGTGTGAAGAGGAGAAACTAGTTGTAAAAATCATGTAAAAAGAAAGCTCTCAATAGTCAGTGAAAATAGAAGAGAATATAGCAGCTCCCCACCAGCCCCACCAGCTCCTCACCAGCACCCACCAGGTCCCCACCAGCACCCACCAGCTCTAACCAGTTCCCCACCAGCACCCACCAGCTCTAACCAGTTCCCCACCAGCACCCACCAGCTTCCCACCTGCACCCACCAGTGCCTACCAGCCCCCACAAGCCCCCACCAGTGCCCACCAGCTCCCCACCAGCACCCACCAGTGCCCATTAGCTCCCCACCAGCTCCCACCGGCCCCCACAAGCCCCCACCTGCCCCCACCAGCACCCACCAGCTCCCCACCAACACCCACAAGCCTCCACCAGTATCCACCAGCGCCCACCAGCCCCCATCAGCACCCACCAGCTCCCCACCAGTGCCCACAAACCCCCACCAGTGCCCACCAGCGCCCACTCACCTCCCCAGCCATCTCCCCAGGAAGTACAGCTATTGCCTTGCATTTGCTTTCATATACATTTGCTGATTGTGGTTTAGTTGCTTAGGGCATCCTTCCTTTCTTTTCCCAGAGACCAGCCTCCTTTTTGTCCTTCAAGATTCTATACAATCTAATCTAGGTTGTACACCCTCCAACACCCTACTCCAATTAACTGTTCTTCACAAATCACACAGTGGTATTGAGAGAATTTTCTATTTTGTGTTCTTCATTGCACTCAGCCGTTTGAAGGACTGAGCCAATAAAGGAATAGATTTTTATGTATCTAGAATTGCATTAAATTTGTTTATTATAATGAAACCATCTCTGTTTTCTCCCTTCCACTTGCTATCATCTGACTTGATAACAGTCCTCTGGAATGTTTTTAAAATTGGCTTGAATACTTTAACTCTTAAGTCCAAATAGCTAAAATAAAAGTGAGAACTGGGCTGTACATCAAGAGGAGCAATGACTTTTCTGGATAATGCAGTCATCTGAACAAAATGATAGAGATCGATATACGGTGTATCCTGATTTTAAACAGGAAGAAGCAAAACAATAGAAAATAGCAGCATTTTATCATACCTATGGCCATTTTTGAAAATTGATTTCTCAGTCTGGAAAGAGAACATTTTTGAGTGGCGTCATTAAATAGGGCTTTGATGCAGCTTGGCCGCACTTATGCATCACAAAGCAGATGTAAGATGCTTATATTCAAAGGTGTCTGCAGTCCTGGCTTACTTCTGTAGTATAGAAGGGTGTGATTTACAAGGGTTACTTGAGACTTGGTTCTGTCTTTCCGGCATCCTAAAGAATGGCATGACACACCTTTGTAGAGAAGTGTCCTTTAGTGTTCTCTTTATAAATATGAGCTAGAGACCATTTCTAATAAAAACAGGAAAAGTTTCCCCAGACAAAACATCCTAAAGTCATTGACAACAATGATCCAAGCTAATTAACATTTATCAAAATTATATTATTATTTACCAAAATTATTATTTATATGCTTTATTATTATTTTGTGTGTGTATGTCTTTGTGTGGGTATGTAAACATGTGCTTGAGGATATGCATGAAAACATGTATATATGTATGTGGATGCCAGCTGTTGATGTTGGATATTTCCCTCCATTTCTTGCCACTATACTTATTTATTTATTTATTTATTTATTTATTATGTATGCAGTATTCTGTCTGCCTGCAGGCCAGAGAGGGCACCAGACCTCATTA
>NW_004949101.1:7849103-7856985 GCF_000317375.1 Microtus ochrogaster | reverse complement strand
TCATGGTGACTAGCTCAAGGTATGTGCTGGCTAACCATAGGTCATGGTGACTAGCTCAAGGTATGTGCTGGCTAACCATAGGTCATGGTGACTAGCTCAAGCACTTCTTGTTTCCCAAAGCAATTGTAGACATCTTGCAGGTGAATTTTTAAATGTTATTTTCAACAGCAATTTTTTTTAACTAGAATTTTCTACTTCACTTAGGGAATGATTGACCTTAAAGTAAGAGACACTGGCACACTAGCATGCTTGCCAGTGATACTGGGTGCAAATGTATTTATAAAGTTAGCCTTTTGAATGAATTCAGTTCATAGTATTAAGGTAGCTGATGTCCTGGGGGCTTACCCTAGATATTTTCCAAATGAGCAGGATTTCAGAAGAGGTGGATTACAAAAGAAGTAGGCTGGCAATCCGGTGGTGATCCCTGGTCATAGGGCAGTATCCTGCAAACATTATAAAATCTTTGTTAGGGAGTGTGTGGGGTGGAGTGGTGTGAATGAGAATATCTTTGATTTAGTTATTTAGGGATGGGCTCTAGTAATTCAATACTAATAAGTTTATAGACTCTCCCATGTTTATACACACCCTATATACAAGCAAACAATGAGAAATCATGTGAATTACATAACAAAGAGTTGCTTCAAATTTGAATTGATAAACCTCTGAGGCTCTGTGTTTGATTGATGGACCAATCAAAAAGATCAATACCCAATCCATTATTTCTGTGCCAGCCATTGGATTTCTTCTATTTAGTTGAAAACTTGATCATATCTCTTTGAGAATATAATTGTGGCTGTAGTTATCCATCTAAAAACTCACCAAGACATTGAAAGATATGGGCCTTTCCTAGTCTGTGTTAGTGAACCCAGTGCATCAGTCTGTGGCCACATTTATTGTATCATCATCACCCCCTTCCACTGGTGGAGTAGTTTCTTCTGTTTCTGGTTTGACCAGAGACAAAGCTCAGTCTCACCCTTCAACTTCCCTTCTTTCTTCTCTCTTCTACTACCATCTCTTCTTCCCCTTTCCTTTTTCTATGCCTTTTTCTTGAAGACACACTTATTTGTAAGAATTCATGATGCCAGAATGAGTGAGGACAGGCTTGAGGTTCAGGTACTAAGAGTGCTTGTTGCTCTTCAGAGGAGGAGAGTTCAGTAACATGAGTGTTTAGGGAACCCATTGTCATCTTCTGGTCTCCACAGGCATCCACATCTACATCCACATGCAAACATACACATAAATAAATGATAAAATTTTAAAAATAAAGAATTTATGATCTCCATTAAGTCACTTGTTAAGTGACTTAAATAAAGTTTTTCTGTGGTGATGGGAACTCCTTACATAAAATATAATACTTTTATTTATACTCTGGAAACTAATCAAAATGCAGTTTGTCTTAGTTGGGTTTTTATTGCTATGAAGAGACATCATGACCATGGCAACTCTTACAGATAAAAACATTTAATTGAGGTGACTCGCTTTCAGAGAGGTTCAGTCCATTAAAATCAGGATGAGGAGCATGGCGGCATGCAGGCAGACATAGTACTGGAGCTGAGAGTGTTACATCTTGCCTCAAAGACAACAGGAAGTCAACTGACTGACTGACTGTCACACTGAGGGAAACTTGAGGAAACTTGAGTTCTGCTGCTTACTGAGCTGGAACATGGCCTCCTTGTCCAATTACATCTTAACCTGATTTTTGTTTTCCTTTACTGAATAAACTTGGCTATTCTTGAACTTGATCTTCAGACCAGGCTGGCCTCAAACTCAGAGACTGGCCTGCCTCTGCCTTCCTAGTGCTGGATTAAAGGTGAGCTCCACCACACCCTTTCCTTTAATCCTTTTCACAAGTTGAAAATTTAGCTGCATGAGATCTTGTCCTGAGGCCAGCACTCCATTTATTCCATTTCTTAATTCATTTATCTCCTTGAACTCAGGATCAGCTCCCTTTCACTCCCTGGTGCTCTTTTTCTACTTAAAATGTACTTTTTGTAATTACTGTGCTCAGCTTGCTACTTTTATTTATAAATCTTTATTAGATTTACCATTAATTCATTAAAATTCATACAACAGAGTCTATACTAGGCAAGTTTGAGATTTCTTCTGCCAACAAAATTAATCCAAAATTCTTTAACCTCAGGCAGACTCTTCAGACAAGTGCAAAAGGCAGCCATTTTCTTCACCAAAATATCACAAGAACAATCTCTAGGCAATACACTAAAATTCTTCCCTGAAACCTCTTGAGTGAGCTCCTGACAGTTCAGATAACTCTTAGCACCTCTGTCTTCCATGCTCCTACTAGTATGGTTTTTTTAAGTGGTGCTTAAAGCATTCCACTGCTTTCATAACCCAAAGTACCAATACCCCAGTCCCTGGTACAACTGTTCTCTTAGTTTGGATTTTTATTGCTGTGAAGATACATCATGACCACGGCAACTCTTATAAAGAAAACATTTAGTTGAGGTGACTTGCTTACAATTTCAGAGTTTTAGTTCATTATGATCATGGCAGCATGCAGGGAGACCTGGTGTGGGAGCTGAGAGTGCTGCATCTTGCAGGCAACAGGAAGACTCACAGTCACATTGAGAAGAGTTTGAGAGAAAGTGACTTCAAAGCCCTCCCTGACAGTGACAGACAGTACCTTCTAATACTGTCACTCCCTTTGGGGCTGTTTGTTTGTTTGTTTGTTTTCCAAATCATTGCAGTTTCCATGTCTTTTTTTGCTTGTGTTTGCTTTCTTCCTTTTCTTTTCATTATTTCTTGTTCTTCTCTCTTTTCTTCCCTCTCTTCCTCATCCCCCCTTCTCTCTTCAATGCTTGACCCTTAATTGGTACTGAAGCTTATCGTCAGAAAGAAGTGATTTGGTAAACTGGTTGCCATAAATCAAATATAGACAATCTTTGCTCCATAAAACAGATGATTCTCCTCAGAAGCTACCAGTTCCAGCGAGCTACCAGTTGCAGAGCTTGCTAACACAATTATCGTGTTGTTGTTTTGTAGGTGACGGACAGGGTTTTGCACTTAAGAAATTTTGCTAGAAAGCTTGGATAACAACCAGCTGATAGCTCTGTAACAGACTTTTAAGAATTTGTACCTGCAAAATGTGTTGGCGGAGGGGGTGGGAGAGCTTTCAGTGTAGATAGTTGCCTACTTGATAATTATTAGCTCCTGAAGACTGCTAATTAGTTCTAGTCAAACCACCTTTTAGCCTTGTGCCAGGAAAAATAGCTCATGTTGCTAAAATGCAGCCATGTCTTGGTTTGTGATGCCTTATTCATTAGCAGGGTCTTTTGTTTTCATTGTTAACTCTTCTGTATAGCTCCCTTTTCTGGTTGACATATTGCATGTAGAGATCTGTTACAAACCTTTTCTATGTTCTTAATTTTTGAATTATTACATATAATTTTAAGAATAATAATATACAGGTCAGTTTTTTACTTCATACGACAGCTTTATATTATGAACACTGTTCTTAAACTTGAAAAACAAAGCCTAAAATACAAAGTAAGTAGGTGGACTCCTGAAGGTTCTAATGCCATACATGTCATATATCTAATCTGCCATACTTTACCTTCTCTTTCTTGTCCACCCATTTTTAGTTTTTAATTTGCTATAATTTATTATTATACATATAATAATAGTAACTATCATGACCAAGGAAGTGTTTTCTTCTGTCCAATGTTTAGGAGTTTTTCTTACTTGGGATAGATCCCTAGAAATAAAAATACTGAATCAGATTTAAAGAATTTCAAGTCTATACACATTACCTTAGTAGCTTCCCTAATAATTGGTTATACTTTTATAATAATTTATATTTATATAGTTCAATCAATCATTACCATCTTTGTTGTTGTATTTTTAAATCTTTGGCAATTTGACAGCTAATTATGGACTCTTTTTATTTCTTTTGATTTATTTCTTTTTCCTCTGTTGTTGCTTTTGCCCCTTTTTGTGATAGGTGTTAATTATTTTCTTTCTTTGTATTTTTAGCTCCTGATGAGTGAATTGCTAATGTTCCTTAATCTGTTTATTTTCTCATCAAGTTCTGTTTCTATTGTTTATAAAATGTTCTATCAATCTTTGTTTTATTTGCTAGAAATAGTCTGTTACTTTTCTCTATTTTTGAATATTCCTTTTACCATCTGTATTGTTTTTGCATTTCTGTGAACAAATGCCTCGTAGAAAGGATTTATTCTGACTGACAGTTTCAAATGCTGCAGTCATTGTCACTTGACCCCATGCATTTGAGGACATCATGGTGGAAGAAGTGTATGTAGAGCCATTCACGTCATGAACGATAGAAATCAGAGCACCAGGAACAGAGAGTGAATAACTCTGAAGACCTATCTTAAATAACTTTTACCCTCCAGCTAGGTCCCACCTCCTCAAGTTGACAGCTTCCCTGGATAACAGAGCTAGCAGGAGACCAAAGCCTTGAAATCCTAATACCTACAATGGTGTTTCCATGGGCTTCTTTTTCATCATAAATGGTATAGCTCTTTATTTCTGTTTAATGAAGTACAAATATCTGTGAACAAAATATATCACAAAAATGAGACAAAGTTCCTGCCACTGTGGTATCAGTTTCTGGGTGAGTCACCATCTCTTAACATTCATAAGCAAAATATTACCACAGACCTACCCGAGTATTCTTGACTAAATGGCAAAGTTAAGAACAAAATTCACCAGAGCTGAGGTCGCAGAACTGCTGTAATCTACAAGATTCAAAGAAAGACATGTCCCTCATTTATTCACTAGCAACAAAGTAAGTCAAACTAGTAATTGTCAGAAGTCCTCAGCACTTATCTCCAGACAGACAGAGAGATACACACACACACACACACACACACACACACACACACGCACACACACACACACACAGTCATAGTTATGTGCTTAGGATAGAGTTCATACTAGAAGATGTTGTAGTCAGTACTAAATTCTATTAAGATGTACTCTAAGAAACTGATAGCTGTTATTTGCCCATAAAGGTAATATTATGTTTCAATCTTTTACATCACTATATTTCCAATTAATGGCTGGTCTTTATGAAAGTTACTATTTGTATAGAAGTTGTATTATCGAATAAGGCTAAAATTATATTTCACAATGTAAGAACACGGAAAATTGTGAGAACAGATGCTTATTATGGAACACACAATTAACTGCCTTAAGAAGACCATACTGCTATAAGCTGCCAAGGACCTGACATTATGCCAATGCTTCAGGTTGGAGAGGCATGTTGCTGAATGCATTTCAGTCTTTGGACTTTAAGAACACCTTTACTTTGGTGGGTTTGTGTTCTCATTTTCATCTTCCTCGTAGTTGATATGACCCCTCTTGTTCCCAGCATAGCCTCACATCTCCCTTACCTTTCCCCTGACACACAGAGCTAGCAAACTGTTGTGTCTTCATCTGCTGCTGCTGTTTTCAGAATCCATCTGAAGTTCAACTCCTCAATGTCTCACAGCAAGCTCTTAGATAATTTGGTTTTTACTCAGTCACTGTATTTGCTACATTTCTGACCATGAGCCCTGCTGTGTCTGTTTATGTTCTTCTTTGTATTGATTTATTTTGTGTGTATGAGTGTTTCGCCTACATGTATATATGTGCCCATGTGTATACCTTGTGTCTTTGGAAGCCAGAAGAAGTTGGTCCCTTAGAATAAATGGTTGTTAGCCACCATGTGGGTGTTAAGAAGCAAAGTTCTGGTCCTCTATATAACAGCAGTCTTACATGCTATGCTACCTCTCCGGTGCCTGTTATTGTTGTTAAACACAATTTTTCCTGTTTCATCTTTGTTTCCATTTAGAAAGTCAGTCAATGATTAATATTAATGTCTACTTATCCTTATCTATTCCTTTTTTACAGATTTTCCCATATGTAATTGTGAAGAAACACTAAAATTTTTATAGTACTATCTTAGAATTATATGCTATTTAAATCATAACTTGAGTTTTCATTTTCTTTTCATTTTCAAAAAGCATTTTAAAATTTATTATTTAAAAGTTGTGAATAAAAAATTATTACACACCAAAATTAACCAGAATCCAAAATAATACTCAGTGAACTTGTATGCATTTAGAGAAACCTTACAAAGTAGAAACTGTGGAACTACACATTGAATTTTATACTTTCGATATCAAATATACTTTTATGTACATATATACTACCTAAATAGAAAAACCCATGACAGAACTAGAAAAACAATTAACTGTATATCCTCTTTCATAACTCATGTCTAGTAACTGCATTCAGTCCTTCTCATTCCCTAATCTCTGGTCTTTCCTGGTCTCTCTTCTACACTCTATACTGCACCCACATGCACATTGGTTTGCATCTGCACCTATCTTTTTTTTTTTTTTTTTTTTTTTTTTGGTTTTTCGAGACAGGGTTTCTCTGTGGCTTTGGAGCCTGTCCTGGAACTAGCTCTGTAGACCAGGCTGGTCTCGAACTCACAGAGATCCACCTGCCTCTGCCTCCCAAGTGCTGGGATTAAAGGCGTGTGCCACCATCGCCCGGCTATCTGCACCTATCTTTTTGGCTAAATTTCACATGATGGAGAATATGGTTTTTTTTTTTTTTTTACCCCTTGCTTAATAAACATCTTAAATTCATTGATTTTCCTGAAAGTTTTGTGGTTTTCTTTTTTTTTTTAGAGCTAGATAGTACACACTCACCCACCCCATCCCCACAACACACCCCACACACTTTTTATTATTTATTCCTCTGTTGGTGGGCAGTTAGGTTGATTTCAAATCTTTGCTATGCTGAATAAAGCAGCAATAAATATAGGAGTACAAATGTTCCCATGGTATGGTATGGAGTTCTCTGGGTATATGCCTAGGGTGAAATATGAGGGTCATATGATAGTTCTATTTTTAATTTTTTGAGAAATATCCAAACTGATTTCCACAATGGTTGTATTAATTCACAATCCCACAAACAGTGAATAAGGGTTCCTTTCTTTCCACATCCTCTCCAACATTTGCCATCAGCGTTGTTGATGACAGCCATTCTGACTGGGATGAGGTGGTATTGCAAATTAGTTTAGACTGGGTTTTCTGATGGCTAGGGATACCGAATAATGAAGTGATTAGAACTTGGAAAAAAAGTCCACAAACTGCATAGTCAAATTTTAATTTATAATTTACTTTTACAATATTATTTGAAACACTCTGTGAATTAGAAATTGAGAATTGACTTACTGCATTTCTACCAATATGTTGTGGCTCAGCTTATAACGTTGCATATATCTTATTTTCATAATTTGTATTTGTGATGTTTTACCTTTTGTATTTATAAACAAATACAACGAAGAAAGAAATTATCTAACTTTTTTTATTTTTTGAAGTTCTGTACGCCTCACACAGAATAGCATGTCATTTCTAGACTTCTAGTTCTTATAATGCCATTTTAAGCGCAGTCCCCTCAGCTTCTTTTGTAAAGATTTTTTAAAAATTTGTGTATGAATGTTGCCTGCATTTATTTGTTTTCGCCATGCTTGTGCCTGGTGCCTGCAGAGGCTAGAAGAGGGTGTCAGAATTACATGGAACCAGAGTTACAGACTGATGTGAGTTCCATGAAGGTGCTGGGAGCCAAACCTGGATCCTCTGCAAGGGCAGCAAGTACTTGTAATCACTGAGTCTCATCTCCAGCCCACACATAATGCAGTTTTAAACGTACAGTTCTTCTGTAAGATCTCCTGGTAGAGAGTAAATAGTGCCCTATATGCCATAGATACTTGTTCTTACATTAACATTTTTATGTGTGACTATGTGCCTATATATGTGTGTATGTGATTGTGTGACTATGTGCCTATGTATGTGTGTATGTGATTGTGTGACTATGTGCCTATGTATGTGTGTATGTGATTGTGTGA
>NW_004949101.1:7807836-7848238 GCF_000317375.1 Microtus ochrogaster | reverse complement strand
GTGGGCTACACAGATTAATAGAAATGGGTTAGATCAATATGTAAGAGCTAGCCAATAAGAAACTGAAACTAATGGGTCAGGCAGTGTTTAAAAGAATACAGTTTCCATGTAATTATTTCGGGTATAAAGCTAGCCGTGCAGGTGGCCGGGTGCTGGGGACGCAGCTCCGCAGCTCCTAATTCAACAATTGGGAGAGGTGGCACATGCCTTTAATCCCAGCACTTGGGAGGCAGATGCAGAAGATCTCTATGAATTCAAGGCCAGCCTGGTTTACGTGGTGAATTCTAGGACAGCCAGAGCTACATAGTGAAACCCTGTCTTGAAACAAACAAACAAACAAACAAACAAAAAGTCAATGTGTTGGAAACAACTTTCTAAAAATAAATGGAAATACATACTTGATCTCTGTAGCAGTATATCCAAATACAAATATTGCTTTTGTTTGCATACTGATCATTTCAAAAATATCTTGGCTCAATAAAATTTTTTATCAAAATATTTGATCATGGTGATCTGGAGATGTCTCGGTGAATGAAAGCATCCTTATAACCTGAGTTCCATCCCTGGAACCCACTCAAAAATATGAATGCAGTGGCATGCTTCTGTAATCTCTGCACCTCCGTGGTGAGAGGGAGGCAGAATTGGGAGCATGACTAGGAGGCACCAGTTTAACCTGAAGTTCATTTTTTCCAGCATCAGAAACATGGGAGACTGGAACTGGAGGGCCCGCTTGTTCATCCTGGCTGCCCAGCTAGCTTAGCCCCAAATAACCACACAGAAAGAGTATTAATTAAATTCCTGCTTGGCCCATTAGCTCTAGTTTCTTATTGGCTAATTCTTACATCTTAATTTAACCAATTTCTATTAATCCGTGTATCGCCATATGGAAGTGGCTTACCTGGTAAAATTCCCAGCGCCTGTCTCTGAATAGCTTCTCTCTGACTCTGCCTCCTTTCTCCCAGCATGCCATTTAGTTTTCCCCTCCTACCTAAGCTCTGCCCTATCAACAGGCCCAAAGCAGTTTCTTTATTAACCAATGAAAACAACACAAAGACGGAAGGACCTCCCACACCAGGAGACTGTGAAGTTAAGAGCAGACTCTCAAAAGTTGTCTTTTCTCCACATGAGCACAGTGCCACGTGTGTGCCCACATACACAGTACTCTCACAATTAGTAAGGAAATAAAAATAAAATATTTGCCAATAATAGCAAGGCTCCAAAGCAGCATGTGTTATTCCTATTTCCAAAATCGTATATATGGGAATTTTGATCTTGAGTAGTTCTTTTATCACATTGTTATTCATTAACTGCTAACATCTGTTTGTGTCTTGGGTGCATATTAAAATCATTGGCAAACTAATATAAATACAATAAATTGGAAGTCTAAATTAAGACTTTCCTTTTCTCTATACAAACAGGTTTAAAGTATTTCAATGTTTGTTGATCCACATTCCATTCCTCTTTCAGAATTGTCTATAACCCATTTTTATTTATATTGAAGCTGGTTGTTGCACATGGTTTGATCTACACCCAATTTTTGTAGTGTTTTTAAAGCACAGAAATGTGGGGATCGTCTCTTAGATTAGAAAAAAAATTACTTTTGTCTTATAGCTTGTTTCTACTTTGGTTATTTTTAGTCTATGAAAATTTTTCATTAAAAATAATTACAGTCTTTGGCACATTGAGGACAATATAATTACTGAATGAATTTACATAATTATGTCTTTTTCACAATGTATTCTTGCTTATTTTTTATTGTTTTAAAACAATCCAGTAGTTAGAGTGGAGGAGTAACCTCCAAATCTGAAGGTCAAAGGATAGCAGGACACAGAGCAAATGAACAGGAGTAAAGTAGCGAAGGTAGGAAGAGCTGTGGTATCGTCAGTCTTCTTAGGTCAAGTAGTTAGTTCACAGAATGGCCTGGCCTCTCCACTTCTGAGGAGACCCTGGGGGCAGATTGAGGTCTTAGGAGGTAGAGACCCACAAGCACTTGGCCATTTCCTAGAACCTTCTTTTTGTAATGGCAATGCATCTAATACATACCTTTTTTTTGCTGTTAAAGAAGTGTGGACTTCTATAAGGTATAGAAAATAATGATAGGGATGACGTTCTGACTAGAGGAAATGTCTTTTGGGAGTACTAGGAATTATAAAGAATGTTGGAGAAAGGAATTCCTGTAACAAACTTTAAAATACAGATGTTAAAAAACTCAGATTTCAAAATACATAAGGGAAATATTGATATGATTGGCTACCTGGGAGAATCAGGTTGTGGATTACATACTTTTCTGGCATTGCTGAATGATCTCAATATTGATTCCCATTATTGCCTGGAATTCTTTCTGGATCCTTAAGAGGATACAACATATGGTTACTATAATTTGATTGTTGCTGTAAGAAACAGACACCATTTGACAGCCCAATTTATGGGAAAATTAAATCGAAAATATAGAGGGTTGTTTGAGTGGTCTGTCTCTGTTTTATATGTACATCTATTAATCAAAACCCTTGGGCTAAAGAAATGCATTCAAAGCCTATTTTTTTGTACCTAGCTCACATTTTTTTTTTAAATTTTATCTAGGGGTAACTTGTGAAATGTTATATGATATCCTGTTAGCATCTAAATCTGGATAACAGTGGCTATGGGAGAAGGTAGGCTTATGAGTAGCAACCCTCCAGAAGAGGCAGCCTGTGTAATCTAGAGTGCAAGTTCTGTTCTCCTGAGCGTTGTGCGATTCAGTGCTTACTGTACATGCTTTACATTTAGGAAAGCGTTAGAGATGTTACACAATATCTTACTGCCCAGGTTAGCCCTCCACAGGAAACAATGTGGTCTAAAACATGAGTCATTTTGCTGTTAGGAACACTGGTATAGACCACTAGTTCTTGAGTAAAACCTTATTGGGAAGGCAAATTACTTGGCTCTGCTCCAGAATGGACTACTCAGAACCCATGGGGGTGGGGCAAGTGGCCTTGTAAACAGTCGTTAGGGCAATTCTGATTACCTTGAACCTTAACAACAGTGAGTCCATTTTGGTATTTCAGGAAGTATTCACTGAGCAGGTACCCATGTAGGTGCTCAAAGGCAAATCTTTCCATAGTCAGTTTGCTTTTGTCCTTTTACTTAGGTAAGCCTTGTTTATTCCTATGATTTCTAGATTCTTCTGTTGTCTAGCATATTGTCTGATATATTGTTTATAACTTTATTATTATTTTATGGGTATGAATGTATTAACTGCATGTATGTCTGTGTACTATATGCATGGCTGCCTGGTAACTTTGGGGACAGAAGACGGTTTCTGATCTTCTGGGACTGAAGTTAGAGATGGCTGTGAGCTGGCAAAACCCCAGTCCTCCAGAAGAAAAACATGTGCTCCTAATTGCTGAGCCATCTCTCCAGGCCCTAGGGGCATTCTTATAATTTTTTTGTAATCATCACCTTGGTCAAAGATATGGTTGTTACTGATCAATTTTGTCAACTAATAAAATTTTAAATTTTAGTAACTTAACATGTTTTTAAGCTTCACAAAAGTGCTAGAGATGAGATGATGAAAACAATGTCTTAATTGATTTGATTAATTAATTAAATTTTTTTTGAGATTCTTGGCCAGGCTGGCCTGAAGCATATACTGGGCTTGTATTTGTGACAGTCTTCCTGCTTTAGCCTTTGGGATTGCTATAATTACAGTCCTTAGGCACCATTCCTGGCTGACAATGCTTTTAATTTTTTTATAGACTGTAATTGATATAGTCATATTTCTAAGTTCCTAAATTCTCATCTTACTAGGAAGTTCATGATAGTCAGAACTCAGAAAATTCTCATTAATTGAGTAGATTATATGCTGATGAGAGATTTTCAATATTTTTGAAGTGATTCTGAGTTCCTTGGTGACTTGGAAGAATGGATGGTCCTGATAGCAATGGGAAGAGGTACCACTTAGAGAAAGATGAACTAAATCGTCTTATACTTAGTGAATGCCATGCATTAAAATAATTAAAGTAAAAATTATTTATCCTTCATTTGTAAGCCAAATAAACCCTGCCTTTCCCAAGATACACAATTTCTTATCACAGTGGCAGAAAGAAAACCAGACCTACCTCTCCCCAGCAAATATCAGTGGTTCTAGAAAAACACAGCTTATGATATTGCAAAATGTATATTGGTATTCCTTATTTCTTTGTGCAAAATTCCTTGAATCCTTGGAATCTCCAGAGATGACATTTTGTATGCTAATTAACTGATTGGAAGATCCTGTTAGCCCCAGGATCTGAGCTGGTTACAGAAGGGCTTGAAGCAGAATTAGAGGTTTTGGCCTTTCAGTCTCAGCCCTCATCCTCTGGAGCAGCGGTTCTCAACTTTCCTTACTCTGCAGCCCTTTAATACAGTTCCTCATGTTGTAGTGACCACCCACCCCAAACCGTAAAATTATTTTCGCTGCTACTTCACAACTGTAATTCTGCTAGTGTTATGAATCATAATGTAAATATATGTATTTTCCAATGGTCTTAGGTGACCCTTGTTAAAGAGTCATTAGACCCCATAAAGGGTTGCAACCCACATGTTGAGACTGCTGGTATAGACAGGGGAGGAGATCTAAAGCTTAAATTGTCCCAGTGGCCAATGATGTGATCACTCGTGCTTATATAATGAAGTCTCCCTAAGAGTCTCAAAGGATTGCATTCATATAGCTGAGCACATGGCAGTTCCTATCCCATACTACACCAGCAGAGACCAAGGAAGCTGTCTTCCCTTTTCCTCAGCATCCTGTGTAATATCCTTCATCATGAACATAGCTACAACCAGTTAACATGGTTCCCTGAGTTCTGTGTGCTATTCCAGCCACTAACTGAACCTGAGAAGTGGGGTTGTGCTGGAGAGCAGAACAGGGAAAAACAACAAGCTTACAGCTCCCACCCAAAGCCAAGGGTCGGGAGTAGGCTTGGGGACCAAGGTATCAAAAATGTGGAATCTGACTTTCTTCAGAGTCTACCTGGAGGCCTTCAGCTGATGTCTTCAGCTACAGCACTGGTTGCATGTGTGTGTGCGTGCAAATCCCCAACTCCTGGTGTCCAGAGCATGTTGTGAGAGCCAGGTGGGAGAAACTGAGTTTGTGGGATTGTTTCTTTGTATCTTCAAATATATTGATTAGGGTTATACTAGTTAAATGACATGTAAAGCTGTTTTAAGCACAGTGTAACATTACTGAAGAGGTGAGGGGTTACTAGGTGACCCTTCCCCTTCAGTTCACTTAGAAGCTCGTCAGTATGTCCCCTTGATCCCTGTTTTCAGCACGGCCAGACAGGAGAAGAAAGGCGTAGAGGAAGTTTTGGCTCAAGGACTGCATATCACTTCTACTAACTTTCAGTTGGCTGGGATTCAGTTTCATAGCCTGAAGGGAGGCTGGGAAGTGTCTACTTTGTGTTCAGGAAAAAAAAATATCAAGTGTGTATTTGGAATGAGTGACTCTTGTGTCTACTCTGTTACCTGACTTGATTCTCAAGAATTCTGGTAAATTGTTTATTTAAAGAGAAAAAAGCTAAAGAAAATTAGTGACCTTGCCTTTTCCCCCCAGGTTTCCTGAAGACATGTAATAGAGTCAAATCAGCTAAAGTATATGCATGCATGCCTTTTGGCACATATTCAGGATTGCTAGACATAGTTTCCATGTCTAGTACTTGTAATCAAAATATGAATTTCTAATCTAACAAGTAATTACAAAACAATTTTAGGGCCAGGAAAAATAAGCACAAGGTTGGCTTGCATATTGGGAGTAAGTCCTAAATTGGGTTTCAGGGAAATATTCAGAAGCTAGAAGCTGGGATAATGGCAGGGCTAGAAATTAGGCAGGGAGCTGAGAGTCAAAAGCAATATTATAGGCTGTATGCCTCCTTATATGTACTTTAAATCCACTTGTGGGCAGCAGCAATGCCTATGGTATGGACAGCTAGGGAGACAAATTCAGGGATAGATTTACCTGCTGGAAGGAGTTTTGAGGGG
Organism: Microtus ochrogaster; assembly: GCF_000317375.1. Taxonomy (NCBI): domain Eukaryota; kingdom Metazoa; phylum Chordata; class Mammalia; order Rodentia; family Cricetidae; genus Microtus; species Microtus ochrogaster. The sequence goes on along the minus strand of NW_004949101.1, from coordinate 7,842,241 downwards.
GGTTTAAAACTTGCATAGCATAGAGAACTTTCATTCTCACTCAAGGTTGGCTAACTGTTCCTGGTTGTGTTTAGACTTGAGGTTCCTATGATAAAAAGTAACATCAGCGAGACTACGGATGAAACATAAAATGTACTTCTAGATTCGTAATTTATCCCTTGTGGTTGAAAGTGGGATGCAATTACATCTTCAAGTATATAAAATGTAATTTAAAATTATATAACTTATGCCCAGTCAGATGAGTAACAGTGAAAGTCAGTCAAAGGAGAAGATGCTTCAAGCTTTAGTGGTGTTTGGGGGTGACAAAACATACAGGTGTTATTTGGTTTGATTGGTGACTCCAAGCAACTGTGGGGCACAAGAACTCTTGAAAACACGGAGCACAGCTCATCTTGTCAGAAGGGAGAAATGCTTATGGTGGTTGACTGAAACTTTTCAAATGAAACTTGAAACCTATAGGCATGATTACTTTGTGTTCAAATGTTATCAGTACTATGGAATGTATGTGTTCTAGTTTTGTATCATTTCGTAAGTCAGAGAATGGCAAGTGATAAAGAAGATAGAGTTAGCAACTGAGATGTGGCTCAAATCCTGAATCTTTCAGTTTTGTGACTGACATTTATTTCACTTTTACAATCTCCTGCCACATATGCAAAACCTAAATATAACCATATCCAAAGGCCATGACGAGCCTGAGTATTATTCATTTTGTCATTGTTGTAATACATGTGGTGGCAATAGTGAGGAGGTCTACAGAGAAGCTATAGTCCATCTTTGGTCACTTATTATGCATTTTGTGATTAATAAGTGCTACTCCAGATCCTATTCCAATGAGGATAGATCACTTCCATTTGTCTCCAGGTTCATTTCACCTTTCTCCACCCTCCTATGTGCTTGAGAGTCCAACTTTCTATAACCTATGTTTGCAACTCCTCACAGTAGGTTTTTTTATTAGTTCTTTCAGAACAAGTCACTGGTAAAAAAAAAAAAATTGGAGTCAACAGCAGAATGAGGTTCTGATTTCCTTCATGCAGTGCAATCCCATGTCTCTCTGAACTGAAGGTATCAACATCTGGTCTCATTTTCACAAGCATCTTAGTGCAGCTTTCAACAGCAGCTCCCTTAACCATGGCTCTAATCACAACAGTAACCTCAGGTTGCTGCACTGTCCTCCGTGTTTTCTGTGACACATCTGGATAAACCCCACCTTCATTAACATGCCCTCCATTTGCCTGGGAGGGACATGCCCTCTGGTTCTTTCTAGAACCCTGAAAGATACAGAAAGTTATTTAATTTATGAAATATCTACTGAGTCACTTTCCAAATAAACACAAAACAGATAGATGTACATGTTCCAAGTCCTGAAACACATCTTGCTCCAAAGGATTGGATAAAGGATTTTACCAGCCTTAGTGTAGAAGTTGTAGCATAGTTCATACATCTTTCCTACTCAAAATCTTATTAATAATCAACTGAACATGTAAAATTTAAATGGCCTGCAGATGACACTACCAGTGCCAATGAGAGTTGTCATGGGACTGCTAATTTAAATAAATCCCCCAAAGTGAGTAGAGTCTGTTGAGAGCAGTTTCACAGTTACCGTGCACTTGCGTTTACTGCTTTTCTATTAGATCTCAATTCCACTTCATTACTTTTTCATTAACAAAGGAGCTTCTTACTCCATCCCAAGACATCTTAAGATGGAGTGCGCAGATGGTAGCAGTAACATAACTTTATCTAATTGTCTCACATTCCCTCAATTCTTTAATAAAGATAAATTCAGGTTTTGAAGTTTTGCTAATGTATGACTTACTCAGGCTGGGTTTATAATAAGAGATGAACTATTTCTCAAACCCGAGTCTTTTTTTTTTTTTTTTTTTTTTGGTTTTTCGAGACAGGGTTTCTCTGTGGTTTTGGAGCCTGTCCTGGAACTAGCTCTTGTAGACCACGCTGGACTCGAACTCCCAGACATCCGCTTGCCTCTGCCTCCCAAGTGCTGGGATTAAAGGCGTGCGCCACCACCGCCCGGCCCGAGTCTTTTATGAATGCCTCGGCCAGTAGAGGATGGTACATTCCTGGGGCTGACCAGCGCTACTCCTCTGCCATTTAGGCTTCTCACAAGTAGAGCAGAATGATTTATGTGGAAACCGTAGCTCATTAGACCCAGCACCCATCACCACAGCAGCGGAGTAAGTATGAAGCGCTCTGGGTGAATTCATCAGAGAAGGATGGGCCCGGACAGAATATTGTGCTCACTTGGATCATGCATTTAGTTTCTGCTCCCATTAACTCAGAGATATTATATTGAGCACTTTAATGATTGGCGCTGCTTTGGATAAATGCTAGCAACACCTTTCTCTGTAAATGCATACTATACAAATATAGTATTTTTAAACCTCATCATGAAAAATTTCAGTCTGTACTGGTAAAATATCCTAACCACTTTTAGCAAATTATAAGATTAACATAAAAAACTCCATATCATAAAGCAGTACAGTTCTGTAGGTGGGTCACAAGCATATCTGGGCTTGTAGTAGCTCACATAGAGGGGTGGGGTGAGACATGGGTCTCATCGATGATTCTGGAGGTGGGCAGAGGGGGTAGAAGCCAAGTACAAGATATCAAGCATTTATAGTTGCTTTCTACTACCAAAAACTTTAGAATAATGTGTTTGTTTCATTTTCTTATGTTTATTAAAAGATTTACTTTATATATGTTATTGTGCATGTCTGTATGCACATGTGTGTGAGTGCCCACAAGGACCAGAACATGGTGTCAGATACTTTGGAACTGGAGTTACAGGTGGCTTTGAGCTGCCTGATGTGGGTGCTTGGAACTGTTCTTTGTTCTCTATCAGAGCTACAAGCTCTCTTAACCACCAAACCATCTCTCAAGCCCCTCAGACTCGATTTAAATCCAAGCATCTCAAGCAGCTTTGTACCAAACAATTCTGTGGAAGTTAGCATATTTCTCTTGGAAACCACTGTAACCGTGATTACACAATGATAAAGTAGTTGCCTTCTTGTCTAATTTTTTACTTATTATGAAATTCAGTAGTCTATTCTTGGTGGAGTTGGAAAGCCCATTGGTAATACAGCTTTTAAAAGTTTTTCTTTGGGAGTCAAAATAAAACATGACATTTAAAATTAATTGAAATCTGCCTGTGTGATGACTGAAATAAAATATTTCCAAATTAAAGGTATCCTTTATTTATTCATTTTTCTGATCATTCTTCTGCAATCACTATTCCATCTGAGAGGCTGAAGTATAGAGATTAAAAGAAGTTATTTGTAAGAACTTTTAATAGACGAACATTCAAGGGGAGTGTGATTATCATAGTTAAGAGAAAATGTTGTGGCACCTTGTTCTAGGAGCAGATTTGCACACCTACTTACCTTTTTTTTTCGAGACAGTTTTAGAAGTATAAAAGATATACGTACGTGACTTAAAATAGGCCAATGCTAAGGTATAAGTAAATCAGTGTAACTGAAATATAAGAGTCAGTTGGCTGTAAAATTGTTGTTGTTTTGTTTTAATTATGAGACAGGGTCTCAGTTCAGCTTTACTTCAAACTGGTGTGTAGTTGGGCTTGCCTTGCATTTCTGTTCCTCCTGCTTCCACATCTCAAGTACTGGGATTATATGCAGCTACCACCATGCCCGGTATAAAAGTATATTTGAGTCTTTGTTAGTTTTAGGAAGAATGCCCCATGTTTGGAGAGATTGGTAAGCTATTGTTAGTACTATCTTCATATCAGTTCAAGGTTTGCAGATGTGCTGCCAAAGGGAATTCCATTTCCCCATCTGTACTTTGGTTTTAGTTTCCTTCCCAGGGATGTGAGGACTAAAAGACATGAAATAAACAAGGCCAGTCAAATCAGAAATTCCACAACATCTGCCTCTTCTTCCTAGAGCCCTCAGGTGGTTATAATCTTTTCTTCAGAGTTTATCATTGTTATTATTGACTATATTTAAGGCAGACACATTATTTTTTGAAATGAAGACATTTAATTTTAATTATTATTTAATTTGGGAGACTCTTAATTGTTTCTGCATGGCAATTTATGCACCTATGTTGTGATGAACATTTCAATTTCTTTATGTGCTAAGATAGAATTTCTTAGGACATGTTTTAGTTTAGCAGTCAAAAAGTAATATTTCCCCCTTTGTTTTCATCCTTTATTGGAAATAATTTTATTTTCTTTTTTCTTTTATTATTTATTTATTATAAATTTCTGCCTCCTCCCATCCCCCCATTTCCCTCCCGATCCCCACACTCTCCCTCTCCCTCCCTCTCCAGTCCTAAGAGAAGTCAGGGTGCCCTGCCCTGTGGAAAGTCCAAGGCCCTTCCCCCTCCATCCAGGTCCAGGAAGGTGTGCAACCAAACAGACTAGGCTCCCACAAAGCCAGTACATTCAGTAGAATCAAAACCCGGTGTCATTATCATTGGCTTGCTTCTTAGTCAACCCTCATTGTCAGCCACATTCAGAGAGTCCGGTTAGATAACATGCTAGTTCAGTCCCAGTCCAGCTGGCCTTGAAGAGCTCCCATTAGATCAGTCCCACAGTCTCCGTGGGTGGACGCACCCCTCGCAATTCTGACTTCCTTGCTCATGTTCTCCCTCCTTTTGCTCTTCATCTGGGCATTGGGAGCTCAGTCCAGTGCTCCAATGTGGGTCTCTATCTCTATCTCAATCCATCGCCAGATGAAGGTTCTATGGTGATATACAAGATATTCATCAGTGTGCCTATGGGAGAAGGCCAGTTCAGGCACCCTCTTCTCTGCTGCCCAAGGACCTAGCTGGGGACATCTCCTTGGACACCTGAGAACCCCTCTAGAGCCAAGTCTCTTGCCAACCCTAAAATGGCTCCTTTAGTTAAGATATCTTCTTCCCTGCTCCCATATCTACCCTTCCTCCATCTCAACCATCCTATTCCCCCAAGCTCTCCCCAGTCCTCCCCTTCTCCCTCCTCTCTCTCCATCTCACCTTCCCCCCAAGCCCCTCACCCCCGTGCTCCCAACTTTTGCCTGGCGATCTTGTCTACTTCCAGTATCCAGGAGAATAAATATATGTTTTTCTTTGGGTTCACCTTCTTATTTAGCTTCTCTAGGATCACGAACTGTAGGCTCAATGTCCTTAGTTTATGGCTAGAATCCACTTATGAGTGAATACATACCATATTCTTCTTTTTGGGTCTGGGTTATCTCACTCAGTAAAGTGTTTTTTTTTTCTATTTCCACCCATTAGCATGCAAAATTCAAGATGTCATTGTTTTTTTACCGCTGAGTAGAACTCTAAAGTGTCTACGTGACACACCTTCTTTATCCATGCTTCTATTGAGGGGCACCTAGGTTATTTCCAGGTTCTGGCTATTACAAATAGTGCTGCTACGAACATAGTTGAACAAATGCTTTTGTAGTATGATTGAGTATCTCTTGGGTATATTTGGAAATAATTTTTATTGCAAGTTTGTTTATTGTACAGTGTGACTGAGATTTGGAATGAGAGTTTTGATTCTCATTTAAAAATCATTACTATATTTTTGCAAATTATATATATGAGTACATCATTGCTCATTCTTCTCCTCTCTCTTTCCTCTCCCATGACCTCCACTCCTTCTCAAATTCATGGCCTCCTTTTCTTTATGATTGTTACATATCTATATAATATGAAAATATATAAATAATACCTACTGAGTGCACTTAGTGTTGCTTGTGTGTATATAATTTCAAGGCTGACCAATTGATGTTGACTAATCAATTTGGGACTCATACATAAGGAAGACTAATTCTTCTCTCCACAGTTGTTAGTTGTTTGAATTTCTGTGTTTAGGGGTGGGGTCCAGCGAGACTCCACTTTCCATGTTACCATCTCTACTTGTGTTGTCATTGTTAAGGTCTTGTTTAGAGAGCCATATTGTTGAGGTATTATAGCTTCCCTGTCATTTCTAGGAGACAGTCTCACAGCAGATTTCCTGGTCCTCTGCCTCTTAAAATCTTTCTGGCCCATCTTCCCCAAGTTCCCTCAACCTTTGGTGTGGTGATGTAGATATATCAGTTGGAGCTGGGCACCCCATAATCAGTTTTGCCTTTTCATTTTGATCAGTTGAGTCTTTCTGTAATGCTCTCTGTTTTCCGTAAGGAGAATCTTCTTCAGTGAGTGGTGAGAGCTACACTTATCTGTGGATATAAAAATATGTACTTAAAATATAGTTAAGGAATTAAATTGATTTAGGAAAGTATAGGTTTAGGCAGTAGTAGGCTCTCCTCTAAGACCCTTGACCTTACTAGCCCCAAGTAATTGTCTGGGTTTCTAGATCCAGGCATGATTTCCTTTCTGTGTATCGGGCCTTAAGTTCAATTAATTAGACAACTGTTGGCTACCACCAAAATATTTGATTGTACCACCAACTGATCCATCTACAACATCTCCACACCAAAGGCTGAAGGGACATGGGGAAGAAGGGCTAGAAAGATTGTAAGAGTCAGAGGATCAGGAAGTCATTATACCATGTAAACTTAAAATTTTCAACTTTAGATTCTCTGTGAAGCAGGGCAACAATTCCTATGTTATAGTAGTCATTTGCAGTATTTGAATTCATGTGCATAAGATGGGGTTAATGAGTATTTAGCAGACCATAAGTGTTTTTTAAAAGTCATCATCATTAGAGGCGACTTCATAACTTTTCAATTCTTAGATGAATAACGAAACTTTTTGCTTATTAATTCACTCTCTGGCTTTCTAAAGGAATTGAAAGGTGCTTTGGAATACAGATTAGACTTTACCTCTGAATAACTAAATAACACCTTCAGATGACTAAAAAATAATTTATCTTTCAGAGTTAGCCACAAGAAAGGACGAGGACAAGTGATATTATTTCAGGTGCAAATATTTGTATAGGGCTTTGTGTGCAATCTTCAGGGGCGTGTGGGCCTGCGGTATCTGAATCTTAAACTCAGATATGTCTAAAGGTGCACGAAGGTGGAGGCGCCTGTGATGCTACATAGATCTGAGTGCCTTATGCACACCAGACAAGCACTCTGGCCTTGATGTCAGACAGTTCAGCAATAGACGGGGAAGCCTTCCTAGGAGTAGGGCAGTTTGGAACCAACTGTGGTTGGTCTTGTGGTCAGGATTCTCCAATCAGAAGTGCCTTTGCAGAGACATTCATTTTTAAAGAATTAGCTTCCATAACTGTGGAGGTCTGACAAATCCAAAATCTGTGGGGAACGCTAGAGACTGTGGAAGAAGTGCGGTGTTGTTGTCAATTAACTGTCAGTAGAACAGTTCACTCTCTGGCGAAGGAAAGTCTTTTCTTGAGAAAGGGTTGGACTGGTAAATGGGATTCACTGACAAAGCAGAATAGAGGTTTGTTCACTCAAAATCTATTAATTTAAACATTAATCTCATAAAACAGTACTGCCACAGGAATACTTTTTGAACATACTTCCATATATATTGGCCTATTAATTGTGTCACATAAAACTAGACCACTCCAGAGTAGCATACATAGGACCCATGACTTGGATGGCATAGGTTTGATTTTATTCTTGTCCTTCATTTTAAGCTTACTTTGATGTCTGCAAATGTAGATACCTCATATCCATTCAATTAGACCATCAGTCTTTCTGTTTATGTCCTTTGTATATACTTATACACACACACACACACGTATGTATGCATGTGTGTATGTATGTATACTTACACTTTGGGGCTCTTCCTGGAAGCCTTCAGAGTGCCTTGATTCCAGCCTTCTGAAATTGTCTCCTTTAGTTTTCTGCATGGTAAACTTGGCTTCCACATTCCTAGTTTAAGGTGAACTCACATGGAACTGTTAGTGTCTTGAAATGAAATCTCTTCTCTTTAGCTTGTATATTTCTGGAAGTTATTGGCCTCCCCGGGATCTTCATGACCTATTTCAGATCTTTCTGGTCATCAGCAACAATTTTCACAGAACATTGGATCTGATACAGCATGTCTCTGTGTTTTGATTTGCCCTCATTTATTTTCAGGCTATTCCTGACCCCTTTGTGCTCTTATCAGCATTTTATGGGAGGACTAATAATTAGATACAGTGTCATTCTTTTAATAATTGAATATGAGTGCTGTTTATGACCTAGAGACCAGCATTCTTATTTTGTTCCATTGTGGCTTTTGTTCTCAGAGGCCTGTGGTTTTCAAACACGTTGTTAGAATAGCCGTTTGTAGAGTTGTTTCCATGGTGCTCAGGTCCTGCAAGCTAGCCATCCTCCTTGATACTATATTCCAGCAAGTGCTGCACCAGCTCTTCAGCCTTTCAGATTGGAGCTGATTTCCTGGGATTTAATTCCAGATGTGACTTTGCAGGTTGCCACCTGCCTCGTTGGGGTGAGGCCGAGGCAACTTCTTGCAGGTTTTTGGACAGATGTGCCTTCATTAACACTTTTAAATATTATTGTATGTGTTTTTGTTAATATTCTTCTCTAATGACAGAATTTTTTCTTCTTTTGAATAATTTTAGGACTCAAACAAATAATTGTAGTTTAAAAATTACAGCAACTGGGTAGTGGTGGCACACACGTTTAATCCCAGCCCTCAGGAGGCAAAGGCAGGTGGATCTTTGAGTTTGAGGCTAGTCTGGTCTACCCAGTGAGTTCCAGGACAGCCAGGATTGTGCAGAGAAGCCCTGTCTCAGAAAAAAAATCTACAGCTAGTAATTTCCTTGATAATACTCTAGTTGCTTGGAACATTGCGAAAAAAAAGAGGCACCTGATTTCTTCTGATTTGAAAAGAGAAATTTAAACCAGGAGGCTTTTAGTCTGTGAATATAACATTTTAAAAAACACTACCAGTATTATGGGAACAATAAAGTCTGATTCATCTAATAGCTTTCTGACATTTATCCTTATCTTTCTATTGTAGATACATATTAATATATAGTTATTCTCTTTGAAAAGGGTATATTCTTTTCCTTTAGAATATATTGGCTTTTCAAATACAACTTCCACAACCTCTTGTGTATTGTAAAACAAGATTCCTGAGTTTTCCTTCGAAGCACAGTATTTAGAATCTTATGATCAATAGCACATTTCAAGCCTTTAATACAACTTGATTTCTGTCACTCAAATCATAAAGTTGTTTTCTAAGGCAGAGACTACTTGATTTTAGTACCATTATAACAGACTAATCAATCAATATTTCAAAATAGAGGCTTTTGTAATGAGATTTTATATGGGTATTGATTTTAATTTCTGTATTAACATACAGAGCAAGTGTTCTCAAACTTAGACAATTCGAAATATTGTTCTTGAGGAAGATGTTTGAAACTTGCATGGCTTTTTCTAAAGAGCTGTAATTATAAATGACGAGCTCCCAGGCCCAGCCCCACAAGCCTACTCCTACTGGGACTTGGAAACAGTGTTCTAATAGGGTCTGTGAGTTCCTCCTTCACTGAAGCCATTCGAAGTCCTGCTGCTGTCTGTGTTTTTCTGGCCTTGGCCCTTGAGAGTGAGGGGGCTGTTTCACAAGGCAGATAGGCTGTGGGTGTGTGCTTAGGACAGAAGGGAGAGAGAGAGAATGCTGCAGATGAGTGCAGGTGACATTCAGATGCAGAAGCTTCAGTGCTTGCAAGGTTGTTACCATCAAGGCACAAACTGAAGGAAGCTGCTGCTGGGGTGATGGCTATAATGTGTAAAATATCTTTGCAACTGAGAATAAGGTTTCAGTGTTTATTATGAGGTACATTTTACATGCTTTAAGGATTTGTTCCTCCAGGCTTTGAACTTTGCTTTTGTTTATTTAGCTTTCTTTTGCCCCCTTCCTTTACTTTTATAGTTTATATGTAAATAACAGTCTCTATTCCTAAGATATCAGTTCTTCCCAAATATATACATACATACATACAACATACCTCAAGTGAAAATAGCAAACCTGGAAAACTTTCACAAATGTGTATATGTGTTGTATAGTATATGTTAGCATGTGTATGTGTATAGCATATATGTATAGCTACATGTGTATGATATATATATCACAGACCAGAGGTCCATGTCCAGTGTCTTCCTCAACTGTTCTTCACTGTACTTTTGATGACAAGGTCTCTCACTGAACATGGAGCTCTTTAGTGCATCTACGCTAGTAGGCCAGTGAGTTTGGATCATCCCACCCCCTACTTCTCCAATGCTGAGCCCATCTTTTTTATGTGGGTGCTGGAGATCCAAACTCAGGTCTCCTGTGTAGCAAGGACATTGACTGAATTGTGTCTCTAGCATAAACTTGGCAAACATCTAAAATATAACATTGAAAGGAGTATGTGATCTTAGTGTAATGATGAACTTTTAGTTATAACACCAAAAGTGTCATCAATGAAAGAAAAACATCTAACGGAAGTTCATTAACAATTTCTACTTTATGAAGGTGACTGTTAAGGAAATTTCAAAAAGGCACAGACTAGGCCAAAACCTCATAAAACATGTATGTGAAAAAAGAATGCAATCTGAAACATACAAAAACAATGTAAAATCTAACAAGAGAACAATCCAGTTAAAAAGTGGTTGAGCAGTGACCATTTCTTCACTGGTAAGAAGTGCTGTTGTGTCTGTGGCCATGCTCTTGTTCACATTGGAAGTGGCTGATTTGAATACAGCACACAGGCCCAGTGTCATGGCTCAGCAGTGTTTGCTCTCAAATGCTGTATGTTTGTGTGTGTATGTACCAGCACATGCATGTGTGTTGTATCTCTATGACCTCTCCTATATTTCTGATTTGTTCAAAAATGCAATTACTTCTTATTTTACCATCTATGCATAAAAAAGTGGTTGAGCAATCTGAATACACATTTTAGCACAGAAGGTGTACATGGGAAAAAGAAGATGAACATGAGAAGTATGAGAATGGCAGGAGGCTCACTGTAACATGTCTAGCAATTTTCAGATGCGAAGTCATGAACTTTTACTATACTACTATCTTAATGGCTTAATCTGAAATACTTGACAGTGTTAAATGCCAACAGGGATGTGGAGTAGCAAAAGATTTTGTTCATTGCTGCTTGAAAGATTTTTCTTATAAAACTGAATGTAATCTTTCTGCATGACCCAGTGGATATGCTTCTGAGTATTGACCCGAATGGTCTGAACAGCATCCACACGGAAACCTTCACATCAGTGACTGTGGAAGCTTTAGTCATAGTTGTCGAAAAGTGGCAGCGATTTTCCTTGAATAGACAACTCAATAAATAAGCTTTGGTATATTGATACCACAGGCTCTTATTCAGTAATAAGAGAATTGACCTAGTTAAGCTTGAGAAAAAGCCTGAAGAAGCCTTAGTGAGTGTTACTAGGTGAGAATAAGCCAATGGCAAGAAGCTATATGCCTGAGTACAGCCCTATCTTATTTTGCGAACAGTAACACAGTGGAGATGGAGAGAAAGGCTTGAGAGGGAGGATGAATGTGGAGCACACGGCATTGGTAAGGCAGTGAAGTTGCTCTGTGTCACACTGTACAGTTAGATCCACACCTTCATGGATTTGGCAAAGCTTGTAGAAGTGTGTGATGTAATAAGTGGATCTAGTTGAAGCTGTTAATTTTATTTCAATATTGGTTTATCACTTACAATAAATATACCGACACCAGCCAATGCAGATGTTAACAATTGTGTCAACTTTGAGCCAAGGAAAGAAAGTAAATATTTCAATTAATTTTTTTCATAAACCTAAAATTGAATTATGGAAAAGCAGTAAAATGTTTACTAAACAAAGCAAAACAAAACCAGAAAACACTCCCCTAAAACAACAGGTTAATGGAAAGAGGTTTACTCTTTCCATGGTTAGCAAAGTCAGTTATTTTCTATTTCATAGTGCTTTTTGTTTTTTGGTTTATTTTTTGTTATTTTTGTTTTTTCAAGACAGTATTTTTCTGTGTAACAGTCCTGGCTGTCCTGGAACTTGCTTTGTAGACCAGGCTGACCTCAAACTCACTACCTCTCAAGTGCTGAGATTAAAGGCATGTGCCACCACTGCCCAGCTCATAGTTCTTTTAAAATATGTTTTTTCTATTTACTCCCTCTTTCCAATATTATTATTTCTGATTCATTAGTACATATTTTGGAGATAGGAAACTGAGGGAAGGAAGATTTCTAAAAGGTAACTTTTCTATGATAGTAATATATACACATATTTTGCCTTATTCAGTAAATACCAAGTATTTTTATACATGGTTCCAGTGGTAAATCAAAAGTTTACAGTCTAGTGGCAATATAAATAAAAAAAGACTTTTTGTGATTTGGTAAAGACTTTTGAGTTCATTGTAAGTGTTAAGGGGAAGCAATTGGAAATGTTTGGTCAGGGATGTAATCGCTAATATACATTTTAGAAAGGTCTTCTTTTTTTTTTTTTTCCAGTTCTAAGCTGATCTTATTATGAAGACAATAAAATCATGAGCGTTCACTCAAAAAATTTCCACCTCCTCCCCACCTCCCTTTTCCTTCCCAATATTCCCCTTCCCCTCCCTCTCTAGTCCAAAGAGCAGTAAGTGTTCCCTGCTCTGTGGGAAGTCCAAGGTCCTCCCCTCTCCATCCAAGTCTAGGAAGGTGAGCATCCAAACAGACTAGGCTCCCATAAGCCAGTTCATGCAGACAGAGACCCACACTGGAGCACTGGACTGAGCTCTCAAGGTCCCAATGAGGAGCAGAAGGAGGGAGAACCTGAGCAAAGAAGTCGGGACCACGAGGGGTGCACCCACCCACTGAGACAGTGGATCTGATCTACTGGGAGCTCACCAAGGCCAGCTGGACTGTGACTGAAAAAGCACGGGATAAAACCGGACTCTCTGAACATGGCGAACAATGAGGGCTGCTGAGAAGCCAAGGACAATGGCAAGGGGTTTTGATTCTACTTAATTTTCTGGCTTTGTGGGAGCCTAGCCAGTTTGGATGTTCACCTTCCAAGATATGGACGGAGGGGGGAGGACCTAAGACTTACCACAGGGCAGGGCACCCGCTCTTTGGACTAGAGGAGGAGGGGGAGAAGGGTGGGAGGAGGGGGAGGGAAATGGGAGGCTGGGAGGAGGCGGAAACTTGTTTTTTTTCCTTTTCTCAATAGAAAGGTCTTCTTGACTGCCGCATGACCACCATTAATAGAAAGCAAGCACAGGAACTGAAAATAGAATCCAGCTCATGTCTCCATACAAGGGACAATGGCCATTTTGCTTTGGTTGCTCCTCTTGCTTAGCTCTTGTTTTCCTCAGTGTGCTGGGTGATAGCCAACAGCTCAAATAGACAAGCAGACTGTCTGGTTTGAAATTCTGACGCCATCCCCTTATGGCGGGTGATGAAAGCATGGTATCAAACCTACCCACATCTGACTAGTTCATTGGGCATAATAGCACCTATATCTTAGAAGTGTGAGAATTATATAAATCAACTCATTAGGAGTCTGGAAAACATGGGGTCTGCTACAGAGTAAGCATTGGCATGTGTTCTTGATGATATTGACTTCTTAGTGTTATTGTGAATTCCATCACTCTAAAGGCCCCTACTGTAGACAATGCCCTATCTCATTCCTATTGCAGCTGTATTGCTAAAGCTCTTAATAAAAACTGCCATAAGTCCTGGGCACAATCTCTGCATGCCAGTTTGTGGAACTGTGAGTATATGCAATTAGTTTTCAGTATTTTACATTACTTCACTCCAAGACCATATTTTCCTAAAGGTAAATAGTTATACTTTCAAAAATTTTGAAATATGATTATAATTAGATATTATTTTGTTTAATATGTTATACTCTACTAAGATTCCTATTTCAACATGTGTTAAATATGAATTTCTATGCTGCTTCTTTGCAGTTTGGGATTTCTATTTTTCTAGGTTTTTTTCTGTCTTTTGCCATCAACACACCCTGCCTGCCTGTCTGTCTATATATACTCACATATGTATACAAACATTTGTCAGCATTTCAACATAGGCAAATGTACACACATACAAACTTTCAGCTCTTACAGGTGAGCTACATCCTCACTGAAGGTGCTGACATGCCCAAAGTATGTGCAGTTTCCTCTCCCTTCCTCCTTGCCTCAAATATTATTTGCTTTTGCTCCTTGCTCATTGTTTTGAGATATATAAAGCACTTAAATAGTTGCTATTTTGACACATCATAATGAGCTCATTATATTTTGAAAATCAAACACAGGTCAAAGTAGTTGTGTTTTAAACTATTTTTTACTTTTTGATTTTATTTTCTTAACATGGGAAATCTCACACACACTCTCTATCTATCTATCTATCTATCTATCTATCTATCTATCTATCTATCTATCTATCTATCTATATTTAGTAATTAGAACTTAGAAAAAGGGCAGTCTAAATCGAGACTCAAGCCAAATTGTACTAGGCAGATTAGAAGATACATGTATCTATATACACCTCATAAATAAGCGTCATCTCTAGGCTAATAGTTTCAAATGGGAAAAGATAAAAATCTATATTGTGAATAGCTATAGATTTGGCTTAATAAAACCAAAACTGATACTAGAAAGTATTTTTATTATGTCTCTTAAAATATGGAAGAGATATTTGTTGAACATTTAAACATTTTGCATAATGACATTTATTTTCTATGAACACATTCAAGTCCTATTTTGTAGCAGAGGCACACCATGGTTAAAAAAGACATGCATAAGTTTTAACCGCATGTGTAGGCCAGAAGAGCATCTGCAGGGTACTCCCTTCATTGGTAGAATGCCTTATTTCCCCACCTGAAACTGCCTCGAAAGATATAAAGAAATATTTCATCCATCTGCAGGAGAACAACCAACTACATTTATTTTTGGAAATAATAAGGGAGGGAAGTTGTTTTGCTCTATACATAGACTCTACAAGTAGAACAGTTGTATAACACGGTCTATCTGTGTAAATTACACTTTCTCCATGGTTCATTTAACTACTTGAGTTTGGTATCATTTCCTTTCAACCTGAAGCACATCTGTTGCAGATTTCCTGGGACGCTCACTCTATTTGGGTTTTAGAAGCCACAGACCTCATTTACAGATGCATGCACAATATGGCCATTTGGAATCATCCCGCCCTTTATAAGTTTAACTTTTCCTTTTTACTGAGAGAGAAAACAATATAATGAGAAAACATTTATTGTATTTCTTATTGTTGTTATTATTATAACTGACAGAGTGCACATGGAAGGACCTTCAGCCAGTTATCTCACCAATGTGTAATGTTCCAAACTGATAGACCAAGGCAGATCAGAACCAAGTGTCTTAGCATATGCAACCAAGTTCCTTGTGAACTGTTCCCATTGGAAAATATTCATTTAATGCTCCTTTTTCCCTCTTTGAAAAGAAAAAGTGTGTTTTAGTGGTTAAATGCAACCTAATTTGATAGTTTACCCTTAAATGCTACAATTTCAAGTCATAATGTAAAATCAGTCATTCTTTGGGAAAATAGTTAAATATTAGAAAATGACTTGATTTCAGAGCCTTTTAAAATTAAGTGAAAATTTACTGGAGCTTGTAATTCTTATACTTCACACAATTCTTTGAGAATTTATGAGCTTTAGAATTAAAAAAAAAAAAAACATTTTATTCTCCTTGCCTGAAACCGTGTTTACTCTAAAAACCAAAGTTTATGTCTATAGTCTTGAGTGTCACATTTAAAACAGAATAAAATAACAGAATAATATTACTAAATCTTTGCTTTGTTGTAAACAGAGACTGCTATTTTGTTCTAGGCTGCCCAGACCCGAATAATCACACAGAAACTATGTTAATTACAACACTGTTTGGCCAATGGTTTAGGATTAGTCCTAGCTAGCTTTTACATCTTAAATTAACCCATTTCTATTAATCTGTGTATCACTATGAGGCTATGGCCTACCAATAAGGTTCTGGTGTCTTTCTCCTTCAGCAGCTACATGGCGTCTGCCTGACTGCCTTTTTTCTCCCGGCATTGTTTAGTTTTCCCCACCTAGCTCTATTCTGCTCTGCCATAGGCCAAAGCATGTTCTTTATTAACCAATGGTAGTAAAAACATATTCATAGCATACAGAGGGAAATCCCACATCAAAGTCAATAAAAATAGTCTGCCTCAAGGTTTTTACCAGATTAAAGTCAGGACATTATATATGGGATTGAAGTCACCTCTTTTTCCTCTTTGTTTTGCCCTCTGCACCATCCTGCAGGGGCTGCCTCAACTCCTAAGCCTGGAATCATCAGTTCACTAATTTGGACTTCTATGATTACATTGAGCACATCTGTATTCTTTAAATTTGATCTGTCCTTTTGTGCATAAATCATCATTTTGCTCAGTATTTTGGACACACCTAAGTTTTAACTTATTACAATCAAACTAGAACAGAATTTTAAACATTTTTTACCATTAGCCTATGACCTTTCTCCCATCCCACCTTCACTCTAGGGACTCTTGCCTCTTTGTGTGAACTCTGGTGCCGCTACCTCTTTCCCACTGCCCCTCTGAGCCTTTCCTCCTAGCCCATCAACATTTCTTTATGTCACCTGCTAGTCAGAAGAAGCACTCATTAGCACAGACCCCACAGCCACCATACTTGTCTAGTATCCAAAGTGGGCCGCAGCAAAGAACAGAGCACCCACCCAACAAAGACAAGACCAGAGATCTATATTATGCAATCACCTCAAACATCATAACTATTGATGCCTAAATCCCAGGCCAAAGGCACAAACATGGACAGCCAAGACAATATGTCTCCTCCAGAAGCCAGTAACCCTATTGCAACAGGCCTTGAGCAGTGCCATTTAGCTGAAACATAAGACAAGGACCTCAAAAACAGTAATTATGGATATTGTCAAAGACCTTAAAGAGGATATGAATAAATGCCTTAATGAAGACTGAAAACACCAAGAGTTGAATGAAATGAAGAAATAATTTCAAGACACAAAAGTAGAAATAGAATCACTAGAAAAATTCAAACTCAAAACTAGAAACAAAAATCTTAGGATATCAAACAAAGACCTCAAGGTAAGCCTCACCAGCCAATTAAAACAGAAAAGGAGGGAACTTCAGATCTTGAAAAAAGTAGAAGAAATAGATAGATGAGTCAAAATGTTAAATATAAAAAATTCCAGGCACAAAACATCCAGGAAATCTGGAAAATTATAATACCTAACCTGTGAATAATAGGGATATAGAAAGGAGAATAAACCCAGGCCAAAAGACATTTTTAATGAAACAGTTGAAGAAAATATTCCAAATCTAAAATGGCACCTAGTAAGGTACAAGAGACATACAGAACACCAAATAGACAGGACCAGAAAATAAATTCCTCACAGCACATATAAGTAAAATACTAAATGTACAAAAAAAAAAAGAAAAACTATTAAAGCTTAAAAGAAGAAATACTAAGTCACATATAAAGGCAGACCCATTATGATAACACTCAACATTTCAATGGAAACTCTAAAAATTAGAAGAGCCTTAATAGGTGTTCTAGAGAATTGGAGAGACTACAGATACCAAGTTCAATTATCAATCACAGTTGATGGAAAAAGAAAAGCATTTATCAATAAAACCAAATTTAACAATTACTATCATGGATTCAGCTCTACAGATGACACTAGATGGGAAACTTCTGACCAAACTACACCCAAGAGGACACAAAGAATAAATAATCCCAGCACAGTTAATCAAAGAAGAAAGAAAAAAGAAACTCAGAATATAACAGCATAATAATGAAAATCAATAAATACTATTCATTAATAGCTCTCAATATTAATTGTCTCAATTCCCCAATAAAAAGACACAGCCTAACAGATTAGAATAGAAAACAGGATTCATATTTCTGCTGCGTCCAAGAAAGACACCTCACCATCAATGATAAACATCATCTCAGGGTAAAAGACAGAAAAAGATATTGTAAGCATATGGACCCAAGAAGCAAGGTGGTATAGCTATTTTAACATCAGACAAAACAGACTTCAAAACAAAACTAAACAGAAGAGACAGGGAAGGATACTATATATTAATTAGTGGAATATTATACAGAAAATATTGCAATGTAAACATTTATGGACCAAGCACAAGGGCACCCAGGTTCATAAAAGAAACACTACTACAGCTTAAATCACATACTGACTCTCACACAGGGAAAGTTGATGACTTCGGTACCCCATTCTCACCAACTGACACATCATCCAGATAAAAACTAAACAGAGAAGTGCTGGCACTAAATGATGTCATAAATCAGATGTGCCTAGCAGATATTTTTAGAACTTTCCATCCAAACACTAAAAAAATGCTTCATTCTTATCAACTCATAGAACCTTCTCCAAAATTGACCACATATTAGGACACAAACCTCAACAGATACAACAAAATTGAGATAACGCCCTGCATCTTATCTGACCATTACTGAGTGAAACTGTATATCAACAACAACAGAAATAGAAAACATACAAACTCATGTACACTGAAGAACTCAATACGGAGTGAAAACTGGGTCAAGACTTTTGTAAGGTACAATGATAACTTTTGTTAGTATTCTGTCACTATAACAGAATATCTGAGATAACAACTTGAGAATTAGAAAGGTTCATTCTCAGTTTTAGAGTTTCCAGGACATGATCATCTGACCTTGCTGCTTTCAGCCTGTGAACCCTCACATATTTTGGTGGAGAGCTCGTGATAGAATGGGCCATGTGCTTCATGAAGGTGGGAAGCAAGGAGTGAGAAAGAAGAAAGACCAGATACTCCATTCCTCCCTCAAGGGTATATACTCAGCTACCTGTCTCTACTGCATTGTGAATGAAACTGTTATGATCTTAGTGTGTGCATCTTTATTTATGATTGTCTCATGCCATCTTTATTTCAGTTTCTTGCTTTATGTAACAACCTTTTAAATCTCTTCATGTTATTTATATTTGTCCCATTTTTACTGTTAATAAAATTCTTTTTTCTTATATATCTTTCTCTCTGAATATATTTGTTAGAGCTAAAAAATGATTAAGTATTAATTATAATTGAATTCATTGTGAAGTATTGTGTGATAAGGAGAGACTCAGATGATAGATCATGGATGGAACTGTTGAAGTTTGCAATATAGTGCCAAGAGGTAGTTGGCAGTTATTAATGGGACATAGTGACGATACATAGCACAGATAATGAGATCGTCCAAAAATAAAATAGCAGATCTTATTATGTAAATTATTGTTTTAGCATTTGTAGTAGCATCCAAGAGATAAACCTCTCTAAAATTTCACCCAATATGCCCTTTCCACTTCTGATAAGTATACCAACGACATTGATATGCGGATGAACATCTGGAGAGCAGAGAAAAAGTCAAAGAGCATGCAGTGCTCTCAATGGACTGGATCATCAGTTACCAAATGAACCAAGGGCTGACTGAGTGTATTTTAGCCTGGAGGTATTTATTTGTCTTTGTCCATCTTGGGACTGGAAATGGTTCATCTTATATGTTCTTGAATTTTGATAATATACGTAGATGGATAAATGTTTCTCTTAAGTTATTTATTTGTGCTTCTACCGTGACTGCAGGTCTAGAGGATCCAACTCTCTTACCTGACCTCCACAGGCACGCACAGTATACATACATGAAGATAAGACATTCGTGCACATTAAAAAAACATTAAAAATTACAAGTTTATTAAAGTGTCTAGTCTTGTAAGATATTTTGAAATCTGAGCAAACAAGGTTTCAAGACAGGAGTCAATGTCAGAGAAGTCTCTAGATCTGGCATGAAGAAAGCAGGAATGTAGCCAGATTGTAGGTTATCAAAGGGGCTGGAGACATGAGATAGAGACCAGTTCTGTGCAAAGTTGGGCAATATGGGTACTCTAAAAAACTGAAACAATAGCTAGGAAAGGAACTGAAGCAAAAATCAGTGCTTTAGGTTTTTTTTTTTTTTTTTTTGAGACTGGGTTTCTCTGTGTAGCTCTGGCTGCCCTGGAACTCGAACCCCTTTTTATAGATCAGGTTGCCCTCACACTCAGAGATCCGATTGCCTCTGCCTCCTTAATGCTGGGACTAAAAGCCTGCACCACCACTGCCTGGCCAGTGTTTACTTATGAACTTAAAAGAAACTTATGAACATATGAAGGTGTAAGTAGTTCATGAAGAAGTTAAAAACGCAATAAAACAGAAACCTTTGAATGTGAAAGGATGCAAATTCTCAGAGCAAGAGCATGGGGTTTACCGTGGAGAAGTTGGCTATGCACACGGCCTGACTCTCTTTTGTAAAGAGGGAATTTTCAAAGACAGGGTGAAAAAAACCCTGATACAACCAGTGCCAGATCTTTGGAGCGACGCAGTAAAAATGTCTGGGGGACGGGTAATGAGAAGGGAGCAGGATTCAGTATTCAGTGTTGTCAGACGGTGCGTGGTCTGAGGGTTCCATCAGAATGTAAGTTCACAGAAGGCCTGTAGGAGACAGAGAATAGTTTTAAAAACAAAAAATAAAAATCAGTGATAAAATCTTTTGATATGCTGAAAACTATTACAAAGAGCCTTCAAAGCAAGTGTCAATATAATTACAGTTGGCTGTTTAGAACAAAGAGCTGATCGTGCTTAACTCAAGGTTGTAATTTTAGCAAGGGACATGATTATCAAAAGTTTGAAGCCAGCCTGGGATACATACTGAGACCTTGTCTCAAACCCACGAATAAGTAAGTAAATGAGTAAATAAATAGGTCAAATCTAAATTCACATTTCTAACTGTAAACTAATAACATCCCTACTCAGGAAGCCTCCAGAATAATTAAACAGGAAATCAATAAGCAGAAAGTAAATTAGACTATTAGATACATGTAGGGTAGTAAATTAATTAGAGAAATGAAAACAGAAAAACTTTAAATTTTGTTTCAGAACTGCCACAAAAGAAACAAAAATCCGAGTGAAACTGAGAAGAATGTGTTTTTTTTTTAAATCTGGTATGAGAGACAAGTGATTTAATTTTTTCTTCATAATAATTCTGATATTTTATTTATGAAACAAGTTATCAGTCAATAAATTGAGACAAGATGTAAAATGGTTTACTTGAAAGGGCAAAAAATAGATGTTAAATAAGAAAAATAAGAATTCTCCTGTTATCTAAAACAAGTTAGTACCTAGATGCTTTCGGGGTGGAGTAGTGGGGCAGGGTCTGGGTGGACTTGGCCTCAGACATTCATTATCATGTCCAACATAAATATTTTTTAAAATGTTTTAAAAAGTAGTTTAGAAACTTCAAAATTCCCTCTAAATTTGTTTACCTATGCACAGAGATTAGTACTGCTCTCAGTCCTCATCAGAGAAGTTTCTTTGTGCAGTGGATGGTGGTGAACACAGAAATCCGCAACTGCTCCTATTGCTGCAGACAAGTGTGTGTGTGTGTGTGTGTGTGACAAACTCTGCATCAATGGGATGTCTGTGTACCACCTCTGCCCAAGACTCAGGACGCATCGTGGGAAAAGGGGAAGAAAAAATGAAAAAGCCAAAGGTTAGGCTGGACTGGAGTGAACCGGTGTCTCCTGAATATATCGGGGCTGCTGTGGTTGCCTCTGCAAGACCAGCACGAGATCAAGCAGTTGATATTTTCACATGAATGGGGAGGGAATTAGAATCCTCTACCCTTAACTAAAGAACAATGGATAGTTGATGGCTTCTAGGTGGAGGAGAATCTAAGTAATCTAAATTACTTCCAACAAGGATGAAACAAGTATGTGCCCAAACGGTTTTTTTTATATGATCTGTTAAAATTTTTTAAAATAATTATTACTATAATGTGCTGTAAATTAAAAGGGAAAGCCATATGATTGTTTTAAAGATTGGTATGTGATATTGAGGAATGGGGTAATAAAAATTTTTCTTTGTGGTAAGTTAACATGACTAGTGCTAGAAATTCAGTGGGTTGGGAATGCAGGCACAGTGTAGATACAGTGACTTATGCATACAATATTAACAGCAGGTAAACATTCATCAGTTACATGTACATTAGTAATGTGACTGTGATCTGTGTCTTCCTTAAAGAGGTGCCTCTTGATATGAATCCTTGTAATAGCGAGTTATCTAGTCTAGAAAGTCAAGGATGCATTCTCTGAACAAGTAGTGGTTGAATTTTGACCTGTGTTGGTGCTTGCTGGAGAGCATAGACCTGACAGCAGGAAAAAGTAGAGAAATAACTGTCTTGTACTTCGAGTTTAAAACTCTAGCTCTGAGTTTTACCAATGCTTGTACCAATACCAGTTCAGGTGATATTTGTGCAAGTGTCAATTAAAGTTATTGGAGGCAACCCTTTTGGTTCCTGTTGGAAATGGGTGTTATGTTAGGGACTCATGGTAGGTATCCTAAACGTTAATATTAGTTTGAAATTTTCAGTTTCTTAAAATGACACCCGTGGACATTTTTGCATGAGAGAACATTGTTGTTCGTCAGATTAAAGATTATTTAACTCATGGTAGAGGCAGGCAGGAGTGAGAAGACTGTTGCTATCTACAGAGGACTGTGGGTTACTGTTACTAGGGTTCTGACTATCACACAACTGTTCATTATGTTTCTGTGCAGCTTTACCCCAAGAGGCAGAGACCTGGTCAGTTACACTAGTGAGTGACTTGGGAGGTAACCCACTTATGTTACTAACCAACTCTGTGTTCAGGGATAGAAATGGTTGAGATGAATGAACCACAGTAAATGGCCCATGACTACTGTTAGCTGATATTCCAAATGCATTCATTAGACATTTTGACAGTGGCAAAAGTTTGTCTTAGAAAATGTGGCCTTCCTGGTTTTGGTTTTCTAGTCTGGGTATAAAGAGACTCAGATGTGTCTGCAGCTAAATCACCTGGGAGCTGACGCCCTCCAGCATGTGTCAGCACATCCGAAGACCACTGCTGTAAATGGTACTCACTAGATGCTGCACCCTGATGACACTGAAGCTGCATTATCAGTTTCAGAGGATAGTCAGACTGTTTGGTATGAGTATGGTTGTGTTTGATCAAAATATGTTGATGTTATTTGCTAGGTTTATATTTTTAAGATTGTTACATAGAGTTCAGCTGTATAAAAAGGCATGTATATAAACATGTGTAACCACACCAAAAAAAAAAAGATTATTTAACTCCAATTATATACTTAGAATTAAAGAAAAATGAAGAAAAATTTGGGTATTCTTTGATCTTTTCACTTGTTTAATTTGTGCATTTTTCATAAATATGTATATGTGTGTATAATTTGATAATAAACCTTATTATCTTCTCATTCCTTCCTCCTCACTGAATCCCTTCTGTTGTTTTAACTTCAGCATAGTGACTGCACCTTAATTTACTGCTTTTTCATCCAGCAATTTTGACTTCTGCCGTTACCAACCTGCTTCTCTGGCAGCAGCCTGGCCACTCAGGCCACAGCCTGGTGGGAATTCTGTTCCTGCAGGCACTGGCTCTTCTGTTGCTACTAAAGGTAGTGTTAACTAAATATTGTTCTATTTATAAAAAGAACTCTAGATTCAAAGGCTGGGGTGAAAACCTGCTTGCTTAGCGAGCTTGAGTAGCATCTAGCTAATTTTCTCTCCTTGCTGGCTTCTCCCAAGGTGAGTGTCTGCCAAGCAAAAATAGCTGTACTTTTCCAGATCCCTCCCTATTCCTTCCAGTGTATCTATCTCTTCTAGACGCCCTCTGATGCTCTGTGATTACATTCTGTTAACTGGTTGCTAACTCAGCTTCTTGACCAAAGGTTTATTTTATTTAATTAATGCAAATGCATACTTGGGGTTCAGAGTGTGATTGAATATTCCCCCAACTTCCTTTTTCCCAACAAGTATCCTTCCTACTTTCCCGTCTTTGTGTGTTTGTGTGTGACTCACTGTATTCAGTTAGGGCTATGTGCATAAGCATGAGTTGGCATTAGCAAAGGCAAGTTACCAGTGGCTGTACTATGCAAGAATATTACTCTCCTCCACTAGCAGTGATTAATTGTCCTTAGGCTCTCAAGATAGTCTTGTGCAAATCTGACCAGGTAGCCAGTGATGCTGTGCATTCATGAGTACAATAGCTGTTTCAGAATACAGTGTTTCATAACACTCTTATCTTCCAACTCTTACGTTCTTTCCATTTCCTGTTCCCAAGTCTTAGAGAGCTTTGGGTTTAGTAGATGATAGGAATGCCCTGTTTAGGGCTGGAACTCAATTGTTAACTTTTTCTCAGCAGTTATGAGAATGTGTAGTAATTGTTGCCCACTGCAAAGAGAAGTTTCTACCAAGCCTGAGAGATAAACTAGTCTTTGGATATAAACAAGAGTAGTAGGTTCTGCCCAAGAGTCAATTACCTCTGTAGCAGTGGGCTTATGACTATGCTTTAAGTTTCTCCCATGAAGCAAGAATAAAATACAATGAAAAGGCAGCTGGTTACCATCCCTATTGCAGCAGTGGGCATGTCGTCCCTGATAGTTTGATGTAGTTTATAAGACCACTGATGACTTTTCACCTTCTGCAACCTGGTAACACTGTATGATATTATGAAAGCTAGCCAGCAATGAGAAACTTTTCAGATCTGTTCCAGCTTGATTTCTCCATGTCCTATAACCAAAGTGTGTAGTGTCTTCAGCAATAGGATCTTGTCATCTAGTTTTAGTGGAAAATTGAGAGCAATGGCAACGCCATTTTACCGTCTGTGTATCACTTGTCTCACTTTAAATTAGCCAGTTAGCCTTCCCATCTGATAACAGTTTTTCTGTTTTTATATTTAGTACTTTGAATAAAATCACAGACTTCAAGTTAACACATAAGCATTCTAAAGAGTCACAAAAATACATGAACTGAGAAGTTACACTGTGGGAGTTTTTCTCATCATTTCCTTCACATACAGCATTTGAAATGCATATTTCTTTGATTTTAATATTGGATCAGCACTATCTTTGCATATAAAATATCCATATGCAAAGAATACATATAGATATCTACCCTAGAGATACTGAACAAAGGTCAAAAAAGAAACTTTGGGTCATGTGGTTATAATATAAATCCTTACATTAAAACAGTTTTATTCACTTGTATTTTAAACTATTCTATTGGATGACAAAAAAATCTTATTAATCAGCTGTTTATTTTCTTTCAAAAGTACTCACTTGTTAAAATATCTAGGAGAAATAGAAAACAGACTTGTTTATTTACATGCACTCACAATTTTAACTTCATATAATTTCTGGGTAGAGCAAAGCTAAATTATTTAATTTTCTTATAGCAAGAATCTAAAGGCACTGTAAATTCTTTTGTTAGTTTGAGTATAAATGAGCTCATGTAATTTTCATTATGAATACATACTAATTGTTGAAATCCTTTGTTTCAAAAGAAGAATTTTTGTTCATTTTTAAATTTTTATTAATTTATCAAATGAAAATAATGCCATCAAATAAAAGCAGTTTCATCTCCTTTTCACTAATTACTTCCCAGCAAGATAATTCATTTTTAAATTAAGGGAACTATCTCTGACTCTAAATAGAGCTCTCCAGTCTTTGTGTGATTCGTTGCATGCTTAGCTCATCAGTGGGCCGCCCTGAGCATGCTTGAGGACTCATTTTTAGCTGTAGAGTATGCCAAGTCAGCTTTTCAGTTCACTGTGCTAACTGAATTTTATGTACAGACCATAAACTATATGTTGAATCTATTCAGATAAAATTTGTCAGCTTTTATGCTCTTTTGCATAGGGTATAATATTAACTTCCCACATCCACACACACTCAGTTTGATGCAATGTGAGGTTAGCTGGTAGTTTAATGGTTCCCTTGCTTTATGTCCTCCCAGCTGAACATTAAGCTGTCTCTCTCTAGTATTTTATTTTTTCATGTACAACTTCACTAGAGAGATTGTGTCAGCTGGCTAATTTGATTGAAATCAAGTGTGCCATATCTGTGCTAAGAAAACCATTCCTTTTTCTTTTTTGGCTAGATTTTGTCACTCTATATATGAGTTCTCATATATATAATATGTCATTACCTTCCCTATTTCATGAGATGAAATTAAGATTCATAATACATATCTTGGCACTGACTGTAAGGAAAACATAGTTCAGTCATTCTCTTGGCTAAGAGGCCTTGTCGGAATTTCTGACATTGGAAAAAGAGCAAATATAATGGGCAAACTGTTAACTCAAGAGCAGCGATGAGATTAGCTCCTTAGAGTATATCTCATCTCAAATCACTGCTTTCATAGGCCAACGCTAATTTAAATGTGTGAAAGAGAGTGACAACATTGGTCTGAACCTTGTTGCCAATTTCCTCATCCTATGTGTCGGGAAAGTGCTGTGGATTTGTCAGTTTACAGAAGCTCCAAGCACATAGAGCGTACCTTACTCTATGGTAGCCAGTTCCATGACAAGCTATGCTAGCTAGGAAAGGCTGAAAACTTAGCTGTCTGGACATTTCTAGCTATGGGAGAGCCAGATTAGACTGTAAGCATCAGTGGGTCTTCATTAGAATAGATTTCTAATTGGCATCTGCTGATTATTGCTATATTTAAGCTCCCTTCTAAGTGCTTTACATATTGTAACCCAATTGTTTTCATAGCTCTTTGACATTCTAATATTATCCCCATTTTGTGCTGTGGAAGATTAAACACAGAGAGAGGTTGTGAAGTTTTCTCCAGGTAACACCAGCATAACACAGCCAGGGTTTGAATGCAGGTAGCCTGGTGCAAGACAAGTTTAATCCCTGTTCAGAAGTGGGATTCCCCCTCTGTATGCTGTGAATATCATGAGGAACTGCTTTGAGCCTATGGCAGAGCTACAGGGGAATAGAGTTAGGCAGGAAAAACTAAACGGAATGCCTAGAGAATGAAAGAGGAGTTAGAGAAAAGCTCTGCCGGATACAGATGCCAGAACTTTAGCTGGTAAGTCATAGCCACATGGCAATACACAGATTAATAGAAATGGGTTAAATTAGTATGTAAGAGTTAGCTGATAAGAAACTAGAGCTAATGGGCCAAGCAGTGATTTAATTAAGTTTCTATGTGATTATTTCAGGGCTAAACTGCTGGGAACCAACAAGTGGCTCCTCCTTCAACAAACTAGTGTGCCAATGTGGTTGAGTAAATCGATGTAAAACCTGAGAGGGCTTGGAAAGGAATTCTAGACACTAAAAAAACAAAGTTTAGCCATTTTTTTTTTTCAGAATGGGCTTTGCTTGCTGCGGCTCCTTTCAGAGAGGTTTTACTGATTCATCAACAGCAGAAAAAAAGCCACACCATTTTGAAATGTGGCTTACTGGGCCATGCTGCCAGTGTGAACTCTGGCTATGGAACATTTGAATGGCATTTGTGGGCCCAGGTGTTTGTGTTCCAACTCTGGGTTAGAAGGAAAGTAGCTGAGACCATGCCCACAGCTCAGCACTCCCAAAATGAGCAGACAGTGGGATCAGGTCTACCAGGTGTGTATAAGCAGGTGAGAAGGGCTGATTTCTGCCACCATACACAGAAATATTTCCAGGCCATGGAGTGCGCTGCATGGTGGATTTAGCTTTTTTTCAGAAAAAAAAAAAGGTTTATATGCTGCATGGTGCTACCCAGAGTTTAGGTAGTAAGGATGGCTCCCACCCAGCAGTCCTAGAGCATGAGGTGAACTACCTCTACCATATTTCAAGCCTGAGAGAGGTGGAGCCAGCACCCAGGGCTACTAAGACCAAGTTGCTTAGCATTTTAAAAAATGCTTCTGGTCAGAAAATAATTACAGATACACAATAAAGACAAATTCAAATGGAAAAGAACTCTAAATGGGTCACAGTGTTAGATAAATGTATGAAAGCTTGGGAGAGAGAAGAAAAATAATATAGAGAGTTGGGAAAAAATAAAGTCTTTAAAGAGACAGAGTAGAGATAGTCATAGATTAAAGAAATAAGGATAATAAAATAAATATTAAAAAGTAATAGAGTAAAAGCAAGTCATGTGAAGATGGAAAGTTCACAGAGAATCTGGATTATATATATTATTGTGCATTCTTTGAATTTTTTGACTGTAAAGGAGATAAGAATAGAAAGACATCTCATTGTACAGGCTGCTAAGCTAAACCAATGTAAAGGTATCTTGACTTTAAAATTTGAGTATAAGGATATATGACTTTGAAAAAGAGGTTCTTCTTTTGTTTCCATGGAGGATGAGAACCAGTGGATTATTTCCACACTACTATGGTTTGATGGATCAAGACCCCCTGAAAGTTTACCATGAACATATCCAAAAAATTACTTCACCCAACTACTGACTGAGATGAACCTAACACTCAAGATACACCATGAAAGACCTGATTAACAGTGCCCCCAATTAGCAGGAAGTAGTCTAGAGAACTACACGCATATTCCCAAATATTGTTTATAAATGTTTGTTTATATTTAAAGGGGGATATGCTATAGAGATTTACATTGGTATGGATCTTGGTTTATTAATACAAATTTAACATCAGTTTTGTTATACTGTGCATATGTATTTCTGATCTTGATTAAGGTATTATGTTTGTCTAGCTCATTTAAAAATGTAATGTATAAGTAAGAAATATAGGTTAATAGATAATCATCAATAATAGTCAAGCTTGTAGTCATGTTAGTTAGATTTTCTAGATGTACAGAGATGTATTTAAGATGGATAGATATTCTTCAAACCTTTCAAAGACTACAGAATATGGAATTTAAAATGTTTAAGAACTTGGGACTTTTCATGACAATGAGATACATCTGCTCCTGGCAGCACCGATTACTTCAAGAGGAAGATGGGCATTGAAGAGGCTCCTGATAGAGTTGGTTAGTCATTTGGGCAAGAAATTGCTCTTGCCTGAACTGCTTGGTGAATTGGATATGCAGGGCCCACAGAGAAATGATTGCTAAACTTACCTAAAGCTGAGGTGATCTTTCAGGGTTCTTGTTTCTTAAAAGAGTCTGTAAGACATTCTGCAGGGCACAGAAGAAAGTAACTGACAAACTGCCAATATATGTGGAATTGTCTTTGAAACTTCCTGCTTCATGGAGAAGTCTGCTGGATATTATGGGCCTGGAGGCCAAAGATGGATGCCCCAACGGTACAGAAAAGCTTTGGGTGACTTTCCAGGCAGCAAGATGTCTTTGCCAAGTCTAGAGTTTTGGAAGTTGCTTACAATGTACTTCCTATTTACTTAGGTAACATTATATCCTTCTGGAGTCTTTGATGGAGTTGAAGAATTGATAGTTATAGTTGTCCCTAGTTATGATAAAAGATAAAGAAGATATAAATATTGTAACTGTAATTATTGCTTGATAACTGTTTTGTTATATGTGATTTTACTATGTTAAAGTCCTTTTCATGTAAACAGAAAAGGGGAGGTGATGTGGATTTCCCACTGTATACTGTGAATACTATTTGTAAATAAAGGACTGCTTTGAGCCTATAACAGAGCAGGGCAGAAAGAGCTAGGCAGGGAAAACTAAACAGAATGCTGGGAGAAAGAAGGAGGAGTTAGAAAGAAGCCAGGTAAACCCGCCAGAGACAGACAGCAGAACTTTAGCCAGTAAGCCATAGTTTTGTAGCGATACACAGATTAATAGAAATGGGTTAAGTTAATATATGAGTTAGCCAATAAGAAGCTAGAGCTAATGGGCTAAGCAGTGATTTAATTAAGGCAGTTTCTGTGTGATTATTTCGGGGCTAAGTGGCCGGGAACCGATTTAAATAATATGGCTTCTGTTTAATTATTTCTGGGCTGAGCATCCAGGAACCAAGAAGCAACCTCCTCCAACAGTGTTCCTTCTTGGGCTGAGAAAAAATAGAAACCTAGTATGTTAGGTCAAAAGAGGAGACTGGCTAGGAAACTTAGACTGGGCTTCAGAATACTCCATCTAGAGCCAAAGGGTAGTCATGAGGCATATTTGGCTATGATGTGAAGATGTGACATCACAGCATGAAGACTATGATTGGATTTGAAATAAGGGACAAAACTTTGGTGAGCCCATGGCTGGGTCTGTATGAAGCAAAAGTCTTAATCCATGAATTATTCATGTCCTTTCCCATTCTTTTATAGCAGTGGCTTGAAGTGGCATTTAAAATTGGTAGAATGATCAATTCTGTGAAGTAGGTGGGTGTAACAGCCTGGAACTTCTGGAACTATCACATTTCTTCTCTCATTTTGTTTTTAGACAGGTTCTTACTCTGTAGCCCAGGCTTCTCTGGAACTCACTATGGAGCCAGCCCAGCCCACCGTGGCTTGAAAGTTGCTTCTGTTTCACACCTCCCTGCCTGCTAACATGTTCCCTGACATGGTGGTCATGGATTCACCCTCTGAAACTGTAAACAAGTTTTCAACTAAATGATTCCCCTGTTTAGTTTCCTTGTTCATTGTGTCTCCTTACAGCAGTGGGAAAGTAACTGAGATAATCATGGAAACTAAAATGTATTAATTTCCATTTTCAGAGGAGAAAATTGAAGCTCAGAGAAGCCTAGTGAACTTGTACAAACTTCCACAGCTAGGAAACGTTAAATGTGGGATCATATATCAGGTCTACAGAACTTCTGCATTGTGTATTCAAGTGCTAATGAAATATAAATGACATTTCCAAGAAGAAAATTGTAGAATACACTCTCTTCCTTTTGAACAGCAAAGGGCTACCACATGCTCATTAGACATGCTTAGTGCACACTAGACTATAGCTAGTGCCAACACTGAAATAATGGGATCCTATTTCTGTTACCACTGTTGTCTCCTCTACCATACCATGCACACTTTATTCTGAGGCGTTAAGGACCACAAACCATTCCATTCCTTCCCTTCCTTCCTAGCTTATCTACCTTACGTCCAAACACACCCTTGCCTTCCCTATCTCAAAAGCTGTAATCTTAGGTTCTGTATTTCAATCAAAGTAAATATAGTTCTACTATGAGTATTGCTTGTATTTTCTCAGGATAACCTGTGTATTTAAGATGTGGGCAGCCATGTCGATAGAGTCTGTGAATGTAATCGTTCATTAAACATAAATGCTAGTTTATAATTATCTCTAACCACCGTCTACCATAAAGGCAATTTGAACTAGATTTTTTTATACATAAGCTATTTGGCAGGCAAAATTTTGCCACTATTGATACATGAGAATATGACTCTATTTGCTTAGGGGCCATGTTGTTCTAAGAATGTCATTATAGCCACCTGTAATACTTCTGTGCTCTGAGGATAATCAAGGTGCCAACATGTTGCTTATTGTGATAGAATTCTATCTCTTCCCTTTTCCCTTGGAAACAGTCTTACATAACCCAGGCATCTTTTACCTATGAGCAGGCATTAAAAGTGCATGTCATCTTGCCCAGATTCTTTCCGTGATTAGATTAGGATAAGACAGGATAAATTCCTCCATGAATCAACTGTGCTAATTCTCTCATGCTAGAAAGTCATTCTCTGTAGTTAATGTCTGAGAAGCATCCAGTCATCTCTTAGTCTAGACCACGCATCTCCAGGTTTTGGAAGACTTTTCTAATTCCAACCTAGAATTAATTATTCTATTTTTTAATTTCTGACATCTTAGGTTCTGATACAGACCATACCTGTTGATCTAGTCCTTTATCTGCTTCTGTTCGTAGATAGCCCCAAGCCTTCCAGAGCACTAGATGGTAAGGGTCATGAGTGAAACAGGTGGAACAACATATGACTTCCTTTATTTACTCTGGTTCTGGTCAAACAAGAATAATTAGAATCATAAACTTTGTGCTGCACAGATATAGTTTGGCCTTTATATAGGTGGTAAAAAATTATCTTATATTTTGCTGTATACTTCCAAACTGATCCAGCCTTTAGGCAAAGCTCCACTTTAGATGCAAAGTACTTCACTCCTATGTGTTCATTCACTCTGTAGCATAGCTATCAAAAGTTGGGACTGCTGCTTCCAGGACTGAGGATGTGCCTGCACCCAAACCTTAACTTGGTGGAGTTCCATAATGCTCTTTTTAGTTCCTCTCATATCTGTGGTTTAAAAATGCAAAAATAAAAGAAGTCCTGGCTTTCTTTATTCAATCATAAGGCTTCCCAGGACTGTACCTTTGCCTTTGTAATTACTGTCAGTCTCTATACACTCTGCTATGTTGAACATGGTGGTGGCACACACCAGTAATCCTAGCACTATGCTTATGGAGGATTTCTGCTATGCTTATCCTCAGAATGTCTCTAAATAAGGGTGAGGAATGATTCAAGAGTTGTATTTGACATCATTTTCTTAATTCTGTACTTTCCTCATACTCTTGCATTCCTTGTCAATTTAAAAAGCACCAATTAGTCGAGCAACCATTTTAAAGTTTCTATTAGTTACTGATCTATTATCCAATGGAAGAAGATTTTAGGGACAAAATCTTTACAAGACAATTGAAGCGTTGCTCTTTGTGGCTTCTTTGCTTTACTTGAGTTTTTCTTTCTTTGATTTCAGCAGATGAGTCTACTTTTTAGTTTGTTTCACTATGTGTCTGAGATAAATGCCCCAGGACTTAGCCCTGATGAAGCAGCCTGAATGCATTCCAATTGTCTGAATTGTGACAGGTAAGATGTTAAGAATGTCTCTGTATTTTCCAGAGTTTGGCTTTTCCACAGAAGGCTCTGAGAAGAGATTTTGGCTCTTAGGAGAGGGAAAACCTAGCACACAATTAAAGGAGATTTCAGCACAATGCTATGCATATCTGTGAGCTGTACAATGGAGCTGACTCTTAATGAAGAAACAGGTTAGTCTTGTCTGCCTACAGCTCAGTCAGATTATGAAGGAGGGCAGTTTTCCAGAGAAGAGAGCAGGTGGGAGCCACTAGTAGTCCATGCGTATCAGAGCTTTTATTCATTGATAAGAATGTAACTATTAAGCATTAGGTTCAGGGCTAGACATATAACAAGAGCACATACAATTCTTTCACCAAGGGGTTAAAAAAAGCTTGAAAGAATTATTATGTTAGGACAAATTCAAATAGGGAACAAAGACCAAAGAGAAGACATACTTATTATGTGAGTTTTAAAAATGAAGATGAAAATATTTCCAAGCAGATCTGAACACCTGTCTCTCCTGCTTCTCTTGGGCTGTCCTTAGGATAAGGTGCTAGCTTAGGCTGGTGCAAGAGCCAGGCATATATGTGGATTGAGGTATTAGGTTCAGCTGAACAGCATCAGTATGGATTTCCCATTGGAATATAATTAGAATCTTTCAGCCTGGACTTCATGCAGTCCGGTTCAAGAATTTTATTTTAGAGAGGGACAACTTTTTGATAATTTTAATGAAAATGAATATGCTATTATTGAGGCTCCTAACAAGATACTATCCAGGGAAGTGTTATTATTGATGCCCAAGGAATGTTAGGGTGCTGTTACTGAAGAATGGGAGTTGGAGTGGAGGCTGAAAAAAAACAAAACATATATTTCTACTATAGAAAGGATGCAGTGGGCTCAGATTTTATTCTGAGCAAGCATGATGAGATAACATCCTGTGTAGGAACAGGACGAACCAGTAAGCTTGGTGACAGAGAGTCTCTAAAGGGTTGACTGGAAAAAGGATCTGTCTCACGGGCTGCGAGTTTCAGAGCCAATCTAGCAGGTGTAGACTGATGTCATAAGGAGATCCCAGAGAGAAGCAGGGGAGACTAGTGTCCAGGAGAGCAAGAACAGGGTGATACTAGGTAAAATCAGTCAGGAATGAATTGTAAGTAAAATGGCTCAGAGGCAAGGGTAGAGAAAGGGCAGTCACAAACATTTTGGAATGAATAGAAACAGCTAAAGCAGAGGGGAGGGTGGCAGGAATGGAGGAAAAGGCAGCTGCGTTCTGCTTATAGAACTGCAGGGCTGAGAGAACAAAGAGCATCCAGAATGACAGAAACTTAAGCCAGGGTTTGATTTCTACGTTTTTGTTCTTCTCCTGTGAAATCTGCATTAATACTCTGATTGTGATGATGGTGGATTAGCTATCATATCAAATTGTTATCAGTTTCCATTTGTTCTTATGAAGCTTGCTTTTTATACTTCATAGTGATTTTAAACTGTATTTGTGGTGAATTGTGTCTGCTACCACTTTTGGGAGCTTACAGTTACTAAGATAAGGAAGCTTCAGGTACCATGCTAAGATACAGATGACAGGAGGAAACTGGAATAATGGGAGAACTCTAGCCAACCCAGACAGGGGAGGAATGGGGACTAAAGTGACTGTTCACCAAGATCAAGGCTAAAATCAAGTCAGGACTTTGCACAGGGACTTCATGGCATTGTTACACATGCCCACCCCTGCACACACACCTCCTTGCTAAAGTGCCATGGGTGGGCTCCATAAAACAAGGCAACCTTCTTTGTGTCCAGAAAGAGGGCAATTGGAACAGCTAGGATTCATTTTTTCTCTTCACTTCGGCTTTTCTCTAATGCTTTAGTCTGTCTGTCTGTCTGTCTGTCTGTCTGTCTGTCTGTCTGTCTCTCTCTCTCTCTCACACACACACACACACACACACACACACACACA
>NW_004949101.1:7789890-7807736 GCF_000317375.1 Microtus ochrogaster | reverse complement strand
ACACACACACACACACACACACACACACACACACACACACACACACACGCACTATCCCTAAGACGTCTCTCTCACTACTTCCACTAGTTGGAAAGGATTCCATGGGATTTGTTCTGGTCTTGAGGACGTAACCAGGAATACCTGGTCTTCAACCATTGTGACCTAAATTTGAATCTCAGTCAACTACATAAAAAGCTGGGGAGGGCTACATGTGCCTATAATCCTAGTCGGGGTGAGGTAGGGTATAAACAGGCTGATTCCAAGTGTTATGAGGTGTCAGATTAGCAAAAACAATGGATTTCTGGTTCAATGAGAGATCCTGTTTTAAGGAAACAAGGCAGAAAGAAGATACCCGCTGTCCTGCTCTGGCCTCTACATGCATGTCCATGCACACATACCATACTAATATAGTTGATAGAGAGTGAAGAAGTCATACAACTCAATCTATGGCCCATAACTTCATCCGCACCTGCACAGACACATGCACACGTAAATATACATAAATCAGAAAGAAAGAAAATGCCTGTGAGTCACATTCTTGAGTAAAGCCTTGGATCGTGTTGCTCTGCCTGGGAAATCACATGTCCTTTGGGAAGTGGCAGTTCACTTGGAAAGTTCCCTAATAAGTACTTCCAGACAGATGACACATTGTTTGGGTTTTTTAAACATCTTCCTACCTAACTAATTAGCTACATTACTGCCTTTTCAATTATTTCAAGTAGTCCTAAATACATAAAATTTATTTTTACCAAGGCTCAAATTGGTTGTTATGGTAAAATGATAACCATAATGCCTATAATAGTCCCAACTTTTGGCGAGAGTAATTTGAATATGGAAAATACAACAGTAAGTACAAGTTGAAAACGTGGCTTT
Source organism: Microtus ochrogaster (assembly GCF_000317375.1). Classification (NCBI taxonomy): domain Eukaryota; kingdom Metazoa; phylum Chordata; class Mammalia; order Rodentia; family Cricetidae; genus Microtus; species Microtus ochrogaster. The sequence continues at coordinate 7,806,863 of NW_004949101.1, read as the reverse complement.
AAAAGAGATCTGATTTAAAGCTACAAATTACCTTGGTATTTTAAATTTTTTTGTTTCCTTGTGAAGTTCTATTTGACTGTCAGTAAATGCTATGATTAAAGTGGGCTTTTATTATCTAATTGTAAAATAACATTTTGTACTAGTTGGAAAGCATTGCATACTGATTTTAAAGCTGCTCTTATTTTATTGCTACACGCCCAGATTCATGAATTTAAGTGGCAGATGCATTCAAAAGCATTTGAAGACCTGTGCACTGTCAGATTACAACAGAGCTTCATCATGCCACATATTGGAAAGCAGGCTCGCTCCAAACCATCTGTCTTACTGCACGTGCAGCACGTCTCCCTTCGCTCTCCAGTGCTTCACCTTCTTCTCTTGTAGAACATTTGCTAAAGAAGCCAGAAGAAATAAGCTTGAAATTAAATTCCTGATGTTCGAAAGTATTCTTTATATTCTATTATATAATGAGATGCTTGAGTATTTAACTTTAAAACAATGTAGTCTTTTACTACAGTTTTATGTTGTTTTGTTTTTTGGTTAGTTTTTTGCATAGGCCTTCTTGTCTCAGCTTTTCATTTTCAACATGTCTGTTATCATTTATGTGTTTGCTGTAAACAACCAAGGGCTGGGCTTTTCAATAAATATTTTATGTCACTGAATTATTTCTTTTTTCCTTCCTTCTGCCCTCACTGCCCCTCCACTCTTATTTGTTGGTTGGTGTATGTTGAACCATCCCTGCACTTAAGGGATAATGCCAACTCAATCATGGTGGATAATATTTTTAATGTATGTTTGTATTCTGTGAGCAAGTATTTCATTAAGCACTTCTGAGTCTTTGTTTATCAAGGATTTTGTCCTGTATGTTTCTGTCATTGTTATATTCAACTGATTTTGGTGCTAGAGTGATACTGGCTTCTTAGAAGGACTTTGTGAGTGTTCCTTCTCTTTCTATTTTTTTTAAATAGTTTAAGAAGGATTGGCTGCAGATATAATTTTGTTGCATTGTGATTAGATAGACAAGAAATTGTTTCAATCGTTTTTAATCTTTAGACTTGCTTTGTGTCACAAGATGAGGTTTATTTTAGAAAAGTTTTCATCTACTGCTGAGGAGAATGTGTGTTCTTTAGTGTTTGGGTTAAAATTTCTGTAGATACCTGTTTGATGTGTGGTGTCAAATAGTTTTGATCTCTCTCTCTCTCTCTCTCTCTCTCTCTCTCTCTCTGTGTGTGTGTGTGTGTGTGTGTGTGTGTGTGTGTGTGTGTGTTTCCAGATACCCTGTCTATTAGGGAAAGTGGGGTATTGAAATCACTTACTATTGATGGGTTGATATTAATCTATATCTTTAAATACAGTACTACATTTTTTTATGAAATTGTGTGCCCCAGAGTTTGGTGTATGTATGTTTAGGATAGTAGTGTTTTTCTTATTTGTTTTAGTTCATAGGCTATTTTGTCAGATATTAGGATACTGACACATGCTTGATTTTTTTTTGTTATAAACTTATTGGCCTAATAGTTCAGACTTCTTATTAGCTCTTATACCTCATATTAGCCCATTATTCTTATATATGTTAGCAACATGACTTGGTACCTTATTTGGTGAAGCAGTCACACCTTGCTTCTTCTGTGGCTGGGTCATGACTGCAGACTGCAGAATCCTCTTCCCAGAATTCTCCTTTTCTCATTGTCCCACCTCTACTTTCTGAATGGTTGCCTCTCCTATACTTCCTGCCTAGCTAGCGGCCAATCAGCATTTTATTAAACAAGTACAAAAAACAAATGTTTACAGGGTAAAACCATTGTCCCACAGCAATCCCCCCCTTTTTAAAGAACAAGAACTCTGAACCTAATATCCTTTGTTTAGCTTTTTTTCTGACCATTATCCATAACAATTTGTAACCAACATTTAAAGAAAGAAAAATATCCATAGTCCATTTTTGGGAATGTGGTCATAGTTTTTCAGGCACTACCTGCTGAATTGTTTGCTGATAATCTTACGGGGACCTAAAGAAAATTTAGAATTATGATCAAGTTGTGCTGGAATATCTTGTGGGGCTTGATCACTCAGCCAGCAGTCTTGAGGCTGTTCTTGATGTGGAACTCAGACATCTGGGTCATTTGCTCCTATCAGAGATTCTCAGTGAGTCTTCCTTGATCAAACTTGATTTTTCTTATCATTTTATCAGAATGAATCCACAGCCTCCTATTTCCTGTGGAAACAAAAACAAAACCTCTTCTCCAAAGTAACATACCTTTTGACTTCAATTTTGAAGTCAAGGTATTTTCAAAATACCTGTCTTGAATTAATTCAGCAGCATTTATAAATAAATATCTTTTAGCAGCTGTTGCTTCTTCCTCAGCATTTAAACAATACAAAGAGAACATAATAACATACAGTACCCAGATTCTCTGTGTGTTTTTCATAATTGTGTTGTTTTATTTTAAACTCTATTTTTAATTTTTGGCCTTTTGAGACAGGGTTTCTATATGTATCTTTGTCCTGGAACTCACTGTGTAGACTAGGCTGTTCTTGAACTCACAGAGTTTATTGTTAAATTATTTGTTTTTTTTTTTCAATTTCATCTTCATTTCAGCTTGAATTCTCTTCAATGTTTTTATCTCCTGATTTAATTCCATTCTAAAGTCCTGGATTATCTTCTCATTTTTGTCAACCTTATGTTTGTGTTTTCATTGGCATCACTTAGGCATTTATTCTCCTTAATTTTATTAAGATGTTTGTTTCTTCTTTAAACTCCTTATATTCTTAGAGAAAGTTTATGATTATTCTTTTAAATTCTGTGTACTAGAGTTCCTTAGGTAATTCTTATTGACAAACATTTCTACAGGATTAATAGGTTTTTGGCAAGAAGGCACCAACTTTGCATAAACAACATTACAAACAACGTAATTTTTAAATAAGGTCTGGGTATGTGGACTTCTTTTGTTATTTCTGAGCCCTTATTGACAGAGAAGTTTGTGACAGAAAAGATGTGTGGGTGAGTTGAGCCTAGAGATTTGAAATGGCATGGATGGAATTCAATCACGTGGACTGAAGGGACTCTGGGCCAGTATATAGGATGTGCCTCCTGGTACAAGTCTGTAGTGTGTGGCAGATCTGATTTGACATGGCTTTGCAGGGGCCTGTGGTTTAGAGGATAGGTCTTGACAGAAGCCTAGAGAATGGTTGTTTGCAGGTAGGGGAGCCGCTGGGTGTCAGACCCACGCTAAATATGGTGACTTTTACAGGAGGCATGTTGGTGATCAGGAAGATACACGAGGCTAGACCCTGCAGAAAGAAGTGGGAATTCGGGCTAGGTGGAGAGATTGGATGCAGTGCAGAAAAAGCTTGTGGTTGGTTGGTGGTAGGTAAGGTAGGTAAAGGCAGAAAACTAGAGAAAAACTAGAGATAGTCGTGCCATAGGCTGGGTGATCAGACTAGGTAAAATCTAGATCTGGCTGGTTGTGAAGAAAATGTGTACTAGGAAGTTAAGGAGACTAATGAGGGTAGACCCCGGTCTCCATCTTTACATTTTTTAATGTGGCTAAATCTTATATAGAGAAGATTTGCTTCTGTTTTTGCCTAATAATCATCCCAAAACTAGTTTTTAAAGATCACCTTAATTTCATCAAGGTTTGAGTTACCGAAAGCAGCCTTTCATTTCTTGAGATGGGCAGCCCATTTCAGATTTGTCTTTTCTGTTAAGGTTTCCTTATGGAAAGTGTGTTTTGACTAGTTCCCTTCTGCTTGTTTGATGGTAAATTTCAACTTTACACTACTTGAAGTTCCAGATTCATTTAAGTTCTATTTATTTTCATAACCTAGCAGCTGTCACTTCAGAGTCTAAGTCCTGTGCTTGGCATCCAGGGATTAAGTCATCTTTTCTATCTCATTCTTTCAAGTCTACTTTTGTCTGGGTCTTTTCTATGCTCTCCTCAAACCATTGTTTTAATTTGTCTCATGATCATCTAATTGTTTTTAGTATGTTTGATCTCATATAATCTTGTCAATTATTGCCAAAAGCTCCAATGAAGACCCAGTTTGCTACCAAGAAGATACTGCAGGAATTGAAAAAGAAAAAAAAAAAGTCTCAAATATAGTGGGTGTTCATCTGAGTTTAAAAGAGACCATTAATGTGAATATTTCATGAAGGATGATTGAAACCTACTGTGAACATTTAAATGGATGCTTCTCTTTTTATAACCAGGAGCCAAGTCTAGAAAGATAATATTAAGATACTGCCTTTCTGAGGTATAATTAATTCATTATACCCCATAGCTGTCAGAATATTGAAAAACAAATATCTTTAAATCTTTATATCATTTTAACCCTCCTAACTTAAAATTTTAATTCTAAATATAGTATTGGGGTTGGAGAGATGGCTCAGTAGTAAAGAGCACTGACTGCTCTTGCAAAAGATCTGGGTTCAATTCCCAGAACACACATGAAAGCTCACAACCACCTGTGACTCCACTTCCAGAGGATCTGACACTGTTTGTAGCTTCTATGGACACTTGGCACACACACAGTATGCACTCATACGTGTAGGCAAAACAACAGATACAAATAAAGTAAAAACAATAAATCTTTAAAATATTTGTAGTATTTATATTCATTTATCAGGTTCTATTTTTAAGTAATTTAAAAATGCATACTATATGAAAACTAAACTGTTGAATAGATGAAGAATTCTTCTTAATGTACTATTTCTTTTTAAGTTTTCTTTCTTTTAACTGCTTAGGATTCTTTGTGGTTTTCACATTGTGCATCCTGATCCCATCCATCTTCCTGTCCTCTTGTATCCATCCTCTGCTCTTTCAATGTCCCCCGTCCAAAAAGAATCTCACTGTGGAAGCTGTGGTGTGATGCAGTTAGTCATACCACACCCTTTTGTCTATGTCTTTATTTGCAAGTGCTCATTGCAATGAGTCATTGGTCTGACTCGATGCCTCTGGCTTCTGCTACACTATCAATACTGGGCCCTCAAAGGGACTTCTCTTGGATATCCTATTATTGCCTTGTGTCATGGAGATCCTGCAGCTTTGGATCTGCAAGACCAATCCCTTCTCATGCTCTGGCAGATCATAGATGAGGTGAATGTTGGGGTGGGCCAACTCATAGCCCTGGTCCTGGACCTGGGTAGTAGCTGGATTGGTCAGCCCACTGGCTGGCTCTCCCTCATCCTTACTCCCAGGGCAAGCTCTCCATCATTACTGAAGCTAGCTCACCCAATGCAGCAGGCAGCAAGGGGCAGGGCCAGTTCTCCTGCTATAATGCCCTCAGAGGCGGGCTTATCCACACCCATACCATAAGGGCCAGCTCTGCTGTGTTGCCCAGGCCACATGCAGGGCCCACTCTCTCAAGTACCGCAGCTGGTGAGGGGAGGGCCAGCTCTCCTGCTCTCATTTCTCTGAGGCCAGCCCTGCCACCTGCTGCAGGGGTAAGGGGACTGCATCCTTCCCTCACCCATGTTGCCACGTGACAGAGGAGTAGTGGGCTTGGGTTCTTACACTCACGCCCTCAGGGCTGGCTCACCCAGCCTCCTGCTAAGAGAGTCAGTTCTGCTATGCTGCCCAGGTAAGATGCAGAGCCTGCTCTCCCAAGTGCAGCAGCAAGTGAGGGGCAGGATCAGCTCTCACACTCATGTGACCTCAGGGCCAGCCCTCTCACCTACCACAGGCAGCAAGGGTTGGGGGTGAGGCATCTCTCCCTTGCCCATGCTACCACATGGCAGATGGGGGGGTGGGGCCAGCTCTCGCACTCTCACTTCTCAGGGCTGTGGCCCTGTCAACAGGGTCAGCTCCACTATGCTGCCCAAGCAAGATACAAGGCCTGATCTCTTAACAGTATTTAGGAAAGAAAAATCTTCAAAACTTTAAATTTTAATATATAAAGAGTTCTACAATTTATTGATGATTTATAAATCAACCGAATTGTATTTTGTTACACACATAATTATCTATTTTGAGATTTTTTTTGTAATTAAAGTTGGTGGCTAATTATAATTTAACCAGAACCAATAATTTTCACATTTTAATTCAAATCTGCATATTAAAAACATTTTACCTCTATACACTGAAAGCAGTTTAAAGTTGAAATTATGTATGTGATGAATTAAAATTATATATGTAAAGATCAAAATAAAAATTTACTCTCTTTCAACCCTTCCTTTACTTATGCAATTAAAATAATTTGAAAACAATGAAAAAACTGAATATTTTACACTGTAGTATTATATGTAAATTCAAGTAGTTTTTACCTTAAATAATTTCAAAATTTTATTACTCTTTCTGTGCCAATTAATTGTGATGATTAAAGTTCTGTCTTTTATAACTATTTTACTTTATTTCTGTAGTTCAAATACTTATATTTTCTCTGAAAATATGGTCCAGTTTACAGGGTATTCTCCATATACTTACACATAACTGGTGGATACAAAGAAAGACAGAATATCTGCTTGTTCATGTACCATTAACCAAATATTTATTAAATAACTATATATCCTAGATGCTAAGGACCTAAATATGAACCAAACCTGTTTTTCCTACAGGGGGTTGTGGCCCTGGTGGGGCTGGAGACAAAGGAAAGACAGTCCCAGATGGCAATCCCCGAAGTGCAATTCTAGGCTTAACCAGAAGGAGCCAGGGACTCTCCCTATTCTAACCCTTGTGGCATAGAGGCTTGGGTATGTGGGAAGTAGGGGCCTCATCTGTCTGCCCTTTGTTTGTGAGGAGCTGGAGAGAGGCAGTGGGGAAACTCATGAATCAATCAACTGTGTAGAACAGCATTCCAATGAGTTGTGTAAAAGAATTGGAAAGAATCTGAAGTTCCTTAATTCATGATTCTCTAAAAATGGCTGAGGCCATGTCTGCTTTGCTGTTGCCTAATCAGTTCATGAAAGATAGCTTGACATTTTCTTGCCTTGTGTCCATCCTCAAATTGTGTTACTCATTGTATTTGTATCCAATCTTAGAAATGCATAAAAAGAGTGCTATTGTGTACATGTGTGTGTAGAAACAGGGGAACAGATGGGCCTGGGTTTCTGTAAAAAATAATCATAGTGCTGTCTTGTGTGGAGGAATGTAACAAAAGAAACTAGCTAAATGTATCCTTGGCACAGTGGGTAGTGTCAGAATTGAGGGATGTAGGATATTTTTAGTGCAAAGGAGCACCATTGTAGTGGTATACCCCCCTCCTGATGCTTTCGATAACTCTAAACACCTTTGGCTAGGAACTGGCATGCAGGGATTGAGAGTACATGGATTGTGTTCAGGCTGCGGGGGTTGGGTTGTACTTCTACGGTTGCTTAAGAGAGCATCCTTCATTGTCCCCTGCTTTCTGTGTCTATAAAAGGTGACAATAATAATACCTGTCTTGTAGATATTGGCAACATCAAATATGTATGAGGTTGCGAGCTGAGCATTGGGTGCACGGTCAGGACTGCATTAGTGATATGAACTGCCAGGAGCACACACTGAATGGGCCTGGGAATTGGCTTTGCCCATGTAGATCACTTTAAGGTATTCTTTCCTGGCACTTTTCCGTTGTAATAAGTGCAAGAAGTATTTGACTTAAGAGGCTTAGGACAATACTTGGGGAGGTCTTCAGAGCAACATCATAATGAGATGAACATTAGCTGGAAGTCAAAAGGTCTTTGTTACTGTGTCCAGCCTGTACTCAGGGATCAGCGACTGAGAGGATTGGCAAAGCAGGTACAGGGCTTGAGAGGTTGTTTGGTCTTCTGCCAAGTATTTCAATTGATCAGAAAGTACCGAAATGTGTAGCTGACAAGAAAACAAGAAGAAACTGCAGCATCTGTTAGCAAATGAAGTTGGTAGTGACCTTGGAATATGCGGAAGTGAGGACTTTTTTCTTCAGTGTGGAAAACAGGGAATGAAGTGAAAGATTAGTTGGGGCTTGTAGAAAAGTCTCTTCTGTTATGGCATTTTCACTTTTTACTAAAATTTATCCTGTTTTCTGTTTTTACTTTTAGTATGATGTTTTTCTTATCCTGCTAATGAAGTCAGAAAAACTTGCTTTTATAGTATTAATTAATATTATTTATCAATGAGTAGTGTTTAATGTTTATAGTCCCAGCCCAACATAGTGCTGCATGCCTTTAACCCCAGACCTTGAAAGGCAGACACAGAGGCAGGAGAATTTCTGTGAGTTCAAGGTCAGCCTTGTCTACCTAGTGAGACCCTGTATTGAAGAAAAATACAAATAAAATTTAGAATTCCAAGCAGCTAATTTCATTATTAATATATCTGTACTCATATGTACGTGTATATGTGTGTGTGTAATTAAAAACAGTATAGAAATGAGAGTCTGGAAACCCACTTTCTAGCTTTCATTCCTCTCTCCTGTACTATTTGCATATATCGAACCAGAACTCTATTATTTAGAACATACTCTTTCCCTTCCCCTTCTCTCCCTTCTGCCCCCAAAAGACAAGATTAATAAGAGCAAATGTTTCCTTGATAAAGACACAGGAAGTGGAGGCTTCTCCAGGTAGAAGTACCACAGCAAATAGATGGAAAGATAGAAGACAATATGATGCTTTGAATGAACTGTAAAATGTGCAGGACCTTCAACAGAGTGGAGAAAACAAACTAGGCAAGGCACAATTGTCGGAGGCCCCTGTAATCTTGCAGGCAGTGGAAAGCCCTGAAGTACTTTGTACTCAGATAGTAGACTAAGGTGATAGAATGTACATAGTAAGGGCTGAGTGGGTTAGATAGGGTAGATGTAGCCTAGGATGGCTTCAGGGGTTCTGGTTTGGGTGTTTGAATCTATTGTGCTATCATCCAAAAGATATTCAAGAGGAATAAGGAGAAAAGTCAACTACTGTGATTTTAAGTAATGGGATTAAGGTTTCTTTGGCAGATCTACATGGAACTGTTCTTGTCATGCATTTATGTCTCCAACAATGAGAAAGAGGCTTTGTTGATCATCCCAGTTTGTTAGCTCTTGAAAAAAAATGGAGTGTAGAAAATCATAGTAGTGAATTATTATTTAGGAAGCATAAGTGTTCTGTAAGAAAAATTAAAGAAGGAGTTCATGAATTTGAAAATGAAACAATTCTCAGGGCTAACAAGGTTCATGAAAACATACATTGGAAAAGCTCAGATGTTGCAGAGGTCAGAGAATTTGCATAGTAAATCGTTGACCAGTCAACAACATGGGAGCAGGCATCAGTGATAATTATAACAGAACATGTGTTAGATTCTTAGTGAAAATAGAAAGACTATAGCAAGATATAGAGGAATACAACTTTATTATGTGTACTCCTAAAACTGAGTTTATTTTTTATTTCTGAGGGTATTATAATAAAATTACATTATTTCTCGTTTATCTTTCCTCCCTCCAAGTTGTCCCCAAAATTTCTCCTTGCTCTCTTTCAAATTCATGGCCTCTTTAAAAAAATGGTTATAGGGGCTTGAGAGATGGCTCCAGTGGTTAAGAACATTGCCTGCTCTTCCAAAGGTCCTGAGTTCAATTCCCGGCTACCACATGGTGGCTCACAACCATCTATAATGAGGTCTGGGTCCCTCTTCTGGCCTGCAGACATACACACAAACAGAATATTGTATACATAATAAATAAATATTTTTAAAAAATTGTTATATAATTCCTACATTCATAAACACAACTTGCTCAATCTGCCCAGTATTACTTGTATGTATGTTTTTAGGGCTGACCATTTGTTATTGCATAACCAACTGGTGTGCTCTTCCCTGGGAAGGCTATTTCTCCAGTGCTCGGCATTCCTTTTGCCTGTAGCCCTTCATGTAGGCTTGAGGCCTCCTGGGATTTCCCTCATTCATGTTAACATATCTTTTGTTGTTCTTGTTCAGCTCATATGTATGCTGTCTTGTTGGTGAGACTATATTGGTGCAGCTTCTGACATTTCTAGAAGACACAATCTCACAGCAAACTCCCGATCTGTCTCTTAAAATCTTCCTTTCTTCTGAGTTGTTTTATAGCTTCACAGCTCTAAATTTTTATTGGTTGTAGTTTTCTGTAATGTTCTCTGTATGTGATGAAGGGGTGAAGACTATACTTACCTATGGATATAAGGACAAATATTTAGAATATAGTTAGCGATTATACTGGCTTACTAAAGTGGTAGTTGCAGATTCTCCTCCTAGGTCTATGACTTCATTAGCCCTGGATCATTGGCTAGATTTCCAGTACGAGGCTTGATTTTCCTCAAGTTGGGTAGGTCTTAAGTACAGTTGGATGGAGGTCTGTTGCTTTCCACCAAGGTTTTCATTTTACTATTTAATTCTATTATTGTACCCATAGGGTTTAGTGTCAAGCTGGTTGTTGTTGTGGTTCTCATAGGAGTCATCATAGCTGGATAGGACTAAAGATTTCCCCCCTCCTTTGGAAGCTTTCCGGGCACCTTCTGATACCATGAAAACAAGTCCTCAGGGAAGAGGCACTCAGGTCAGTTATTGCTCAGTGGCCTCTGGGCTCCAAATCTGAAGTCCAAGGTATCTTTAGCAATATGGATTTACCTTAAAACTAAGGGATTCTGAGATGAACTAATGGCATAAATGTGGTAGTTAAGAGTACAGCATGTGGTTGTCTGGTAACTGCAGAGAAGGTGGGATTCATGTGTCAAAGAAAGACTGCATAGAGAACAAACAGAGAGTGGGTTGTAGATGAAGGATATTTACAGCAAAATGAGAGTTTAAAAGCAAAGTAGAGGTCAGAGATAGCTAGGTCTGCGGGAGGAGGGATCATAGCGGTACGGGGAGTAACACTGCTTAGAAAAGGGTGGAGGAGACGCGATTGCATTGGGCAGCTTACAGTAACCTTAGTGCAGAGTCCATGTGTGATGGAAGAGCTGACCTGAGAATTCCTGCCTCTGTGGCTGTTGAAAGACTCCTGCAGAATAACCAGGGCTCAGCCAAGGTGTTATCTGTTGCTGTTTCCTTCTTCCCTAGGTCTTCATGCAAATACACTAGCATGATCGAGTGTTTGAAAAGTTTCCCATTTACACTTCTTCTCATTCCCTTTGGGGTGTTTCTAAATAGCACAGTGAACAGAAGACCACGTATACAAAAGCACAGAAAGTATTTCTTTAGTTCTGAAAATGAACCTGAGTTAGTGAAGCTTGGCGGATTATCTTAATTCCCTGATGAAGTATTCAGGAAGAAGTTGCTGCTGCTGGTCTTGATTGGAGGGCAGGAGGAGGAAAACAGGAATAATGAATTAGTAACTTGACTAACATCACTATGTGGCTTTCTCAAAATGTACTAATACTCACATATCAGATTTTTTTTGTTTTTTACATTTTATTTGAAATATTATGGACTCTTCATAATTAGAACTGATGGCGATTTTCTTGTGTGTTGATCTGTTAAATGCCTTCTGAGATTCAGTGACATCTGGTAGATCCTGCTTTTGTTCTCATCCACCACTAATTATGTTCCATACATTAAACATTTCATTCTGTCTGCTTATTTTTACTTTATTGAGCTTTTCTCGTGCTAACCTTTTATTCTAGATTTCTCTTTCTTATGTCTTCGAATTTACAGAATATTGTTTTTTTTCTTTTCTCCAATATCTCAGCTAAGTATCACATATAATGAAAGATTAGCTGATTCTTTTATGTCATGTGGTACAAGGACAAGTCTCTCAACTCCTTCGTCTGCAAGTTTAGAATGAAGAGTCAGGCCAAGAGATTTCAACAGAATGTTGTGAAAGTCTTTGGTTTTCTGATTGCAGGGAAGCAAGCAAATTTTAACTTTTTGGCATCTTTTTGAGAGGAGTAAGAGCAGGAAGGCAGAATACAGAGATCTGCCTCTCATGGTAGATTCATCTCGTAAGCTTATGTCCTTTCTGACTTTAGTAGCTGCAAAGTCACTGTGGTATCAACGTCTGTGTGTTTACTAGATTAAAAAATAACCGTACAGATTGTATTCATGGTACAAAGATTAAATACTGTTTATGACAAATTAGCAGAATATTTAATTCCCTGGAAATCATTATCTTCTGTGTCTCTGGCACATAAAATACATGCAGTCTGACAGTAAAACTTGAGAAAAGACTATTATTATAACTCTCTGTCTCCCTGTCTCTCTCCCCTACTGTTTCAAACAAATCATAAAGTAAGATACCTTGAAGTTTTCCTTGTTATACCTACAGAACATGAGGATGGTTTTATCTCATATAATTGAAATGATTGTTTATGTAGTATATTGTATTATATGTATTATATATTCTAATATAACTGTTTATTTGTATTTCTTTATTTGAGACAGGATCTCACTGTGGCCCTAGCTGGTGTGATACTCTCTATGTAGATCAGGGTACCCATGAACTTGCAGAGATCTACCTATTGGTGTCCCAAGTGCTGGGATTAAAGTTGATTTTATAGCCATGATAATCCTGGAAAATAAATGCAATTTTAAGTAAAAATTGCAAGTTCCTTTTCTTTTCCAGGTTATTTTTTTTTTGAAGATAGCTACAATGTGTATTGATTTTTTCTTTTTAGAGAAAAGTAATACTTTTGCCAGGTCTTAATTATAAATTAGATACTGTATCAGATTTATCCCTAGGGAGAACAAATGATTCAAGAAACATATCTGCCAATAATCCTCATGTGAAAAAACTACCAAAAGAAGTCCAGGTACTTTCAAATTTCTAGGCAAATGAACTTAATCTGTACTTAGATACAGATTCACACACCACACATACCCTAAGAAAAGCGTACACAAAGTGTACAAGAGTGATGCAAAGACTCAGCAGAAGTCAGTTGAGTGGAAAAATTAAGATTTGTGTGAGAATAAAAAGATATGTAATTACTGATTATCTATTGAATTCATTATGATTTATAGAAAAACAGTTTTTTAATTTTTAAAATTGCATTTGTTATTTATTATTTGTATGTGTGCGCGCGCGCGAGCACACAGAATAAATGGTTAGAGGAAAACTTGTGTGTGTTGGTACTCTCCTTCCACTGATGGCACTTGGGGACCAAACTTGGGTCTCTAGGCATGGTTACAAGTGCCTTTACCTACTGAGCCATTTTACTAACCTAAAAGTTAGTTTCATATCTAATGACACAGTTGTAGTCACTTTGATTAGCCACAATGAAAACAGGCATTTAAAAAAGAATTATAACAATAACTAATTTGTTTCAAATATCTATTTAAACTCTAAGATGAGTATGTAATTTATCATCTAAACCAGGGCAACAAGCATAAATTGTGTCTATTCTTAACAATCAAGAATTAATATATATGCATACTCATACATCCTGATAGGTTCCATGTTGATGTTTCTGCTTTTATTCCTGATTATTTGCTAGAAATGTTAAATGTTGTGTATAAAATGAGGGCATGACTGCTCCAAGGTATGGTTGAGGGGAAGGTGTTTATTGCAGATATGAGGGAGAGCACAGCCAGAGGCACCTGGAGGAGACCGGAGCAGAGGGACAAAGTAGTAGACTAAACATGGCCAGCAGACCTCACCTGCCCTCGAGAAGAGAGAGAGGGAGAACAAGAGAGGAAGAGGAGAGAGTGCAGGCAGAGGAAACAAAAAAAGGTGGGGAGGGGGAAGAGGGGGTCGGGAGAGCACACGACTGAAATTGCAGGGTTATATAGGAAACTGGGGGAAGGAAAACCAATGAGCTGGAGAAGTTTAGGGTAGAGGGAGGGGTGAGAAGAGTCAGGATGCCAGCATGGATCCTGAAACAGGTATTTGAGATGCTGAGAGAGCCTGGATTTCAGCATGTACTTGTTTGTCCATTGTTTCTCTATGTTTCTTCCGGAACTGGCATGTGGTAGCTAATATGGCACCTGCGGATACAGAGATACAAGCCTTCCTCAGTAGGCCACTCAACTAGCCTCTCCGAGCTTGTTTTGGGTCATTGCTACTCTGGAAAATGTAATGGTGAGTACCTTTCCAAGACAAATGAACAGAGGATTAATCTTATGTCCTTAAAAATCATCCATGAGCTGGGCGGTGGTGGCACACGCCTTTAATCCCAGCACTCGGGAGGCAGAGGCAGGCGGATCTCTGTGAGTTCGAGACCAGCCTGGTCTACAAGAGCTAGTTCCAGGACAGGCTCCAAAACCACAGAAAAACCCTGTCTCGAAAAACCAAAAAAAAAAAAAAAAAAAATCATCCATGAGCAGGAGCCACAACTCGAAGACATAGGAAAAGGTAGAATTTTTACTTTCTAGTCTAGCAAAGGAGCTATTTAGAAAAGCATTATTGCTTCAGCTAGTTTAATGAAACATAATGTACAATTAACAGTCATATTATAAACAATTCACATGTACAACATAAATAACACTCCAGTGACCCCTGTGTAAGTATCACTGGACTCTAAGACCAACAAGATTTCACCCCATTGTCTCTCCTAGCCTCTTTCTAGTTGTCGCTGGAGCATTTGAAATCAGTTCCAGAGTCCATGTTTGTTATCCCTCTGTACTTCAGTAGACATTCCTAGCTTGGCTGAAATGCTAGTGTCTTCGCTAATTAGATCAACACTAGTGATCACATTCAGACTTCATTTGTCTCAAAAAAGGTTTTCCACTTATTTGAATTGGTATACCCCCCAAGAAACCACCACATATTGCTGTCAAGGTTTAAGGTCCCCAACAGTTGCACCCTCCTTGTCCCTTTGAGGCAAATGAGAGTCTTGTGTGTTTGCTTCCCTGTGATGTTTCTCAGTGCAATTCTCAATCCTCTGTGTTCATTGTAAGTGAGCAAGGCGTTAGGCTTGGTACTGTTTTTTTTTCTATCTTTTATTTTTCAGAAAAAATTTCAAATCTGATGCTAAATATCTTCTAGATGATGTTTAAGGAGTGACCTTTATTTTTGGAATTGCTGATAACCAGAAATTATTCCTTTGGTAATAGAAACACCAGGATGAATCCTTCTTTTAAACAGACCCTCCCTGACAGAGTCTGTAATTTGTTCCAAATTCTTTGGGTCTTCAAAATATTCACTTAAAAATTACATTGTCAAATAGATTTCTCTGTAATATCAATTAACTTAAATTATCACTTAGTGCATGTTCTTTCAATTATTGTTCCCTCTCTTTCCTGATGTCCTTTATTCCATCTCTTTGAAAACAAGCTATTTGTTCCCATGGAAGCCCTTACCAAGACAGATAAATATCAACATCATGGTTGAAATACCAAAGCACAGTGCCAGCAATTATCCCACAATTTGTGTGTTGGCGTAATAACACACGGGGACTTGAGGGTATTGCTAATAGCCATCAAGGGTAGCAAGCTAGTCTCTAAACAAATTAAAATGCCCCTGAGGACTTCTTCAGTACAGCATAATCAAGATTTGGTGATATGAGCTGCTTTGTTAGGACTTGTTGTGAATTTTGCGTTGGCCTATTGTATGTGAAAATTAGTCCCGACCTTCTAAGTTGGCATATATAATATGCAGAGCAACCAGAAGATATTGAACTAGCCAAAGGAAGCATAAGGCGCATCATGGGGAATGACATTATGCAGTAAATTGTATTGTGGAAATGAGAATATAAAGACATTCGATTTAGTTGGGACTTGTCTGCAAAAATGTGTTGGTGTCTGTCATCTAGAGCTGAAATGTGCCGATTTGTATCACCAAGGACAAGGGTGCTCCGGTGATAGAAAAGTCTTTGACTTAAATAAACCATAAAGCTGACTTATTCTCATTTTTATTCTCTTCCTTCTTGCCTCTGCTAATTCTAATCCTGGGGAATATTTCTATAGGTAGTACTTTCATTCCCTAAAAATGAGTATTATATTATAAAAGTATTATTATGTAAGTGTTATGTAAGTATTTTATCTATTAATCCAAGATGCCTACGTAAAATAGAAATGAATATGTATCATATTTATGAAGAAATCACAGAGTGGAGCATTTAACACCTGCTACACATAAAAAAATGTTTTTTTTATCATCTGCTTTATAGAAAAAAGCATGAAGTAAATTTAAAATCATGCTAGAACCATAAAGATTTTTAGGGTAGTCCTATTGGAGTATATGTTAATTTTTCTCAAAAGCAACACATAAAGCAGAATGTGGAAGTATGTACTTGTAATACTAGAGTTTGAGAGGCTGAGGGAAGAGGACTACAATTCAAGAACAGCCTGGAGTGATACTCTGCTGAAAAGACCAAGTACATATGCATACATATACACATCTCACATATACACATAAACTCATAACACTTCATATGTTACATACTCACATGTAAATGGAAATTTCTGTACCTTCTGGTCCTGTAGCTATTCAGTCCCAAAGAAACACACAGAGACTTATATTAATTATAAACTGTTTGGCCTCTTGGCTCAGGTTTATTATTAACCAGCTCTTACAACTTAAACTAACCCATAATTCTTGTCTATATTTGGCCACGTGGCTTGGTACCTTTTCTCAGTGCAGCATTCTCATCTTGCTTCTTCTGTGTCCTTCTGGTGATTGTGTCTCTGCCTTTCTTCTTCCCAGCATTCTCTTCTTATTCTGGTTGCCGCACCTCTACTTCTTGCCTGGCTATTGGTCAATCAGCGCTTTATTAAACTAATATGAGTGACAAATTTTTACAGGATACAAAAGCCTTGTCCCACAGCACACACATAAACTCACAACATACATTACACACACACACACACACACACATCTCATATACACACGTAAACTGACAACACACCTCGTTTACACCCCCTGCACGTATCACACAGACACCCACTCCCCTACACACCCCTCTTACATATCTCAACAGAGTGAGTTATATTGCCGGGTAGGTTTAATGGTTAGAATATGTCCTTTAACTTGAAACAAAATGTTCTTCCCTGGAACTTCCACTGACCTTCTCTTTTCTAATGTAATGACGAATACTTCTAGGTCATCTCTCCAAGTCTTCTAGACCTGGCAGCCTTTCCAGTGTATAAAGACAGGTACCATGGCTTCTTCTCTTTCTGCAAAGTGAGGTTTTTTTTTTTTTTTTTTTT